>NW_016806351.1:1652510-1697823 GCF_001698545.2 Rhinopithecus bieti
ACCGTGTTAGCCAGGTGGGTCTCGATCTCCTGACCTCGTGATCCGCCCGCCTCCGCCTCCCAAAGTGCTGGGATTACAGGCGTGAGCCACCATGCCCAGCCTTAAATTTTTTGTTCACACTATATATTAGAAATCAAGGCTGTATTTTCACTTACAGCATATCTCAATTTGACCTGGCACATTTCAAGTGCCAAATGTGCCTAATGACTACCATACTGGACAGTGCAATATAAAACGAAAGGGTACTCAGGGTAATTGTTAAGAGTTTCTACCTCTCAATTCTTCTTAAAATTAAATAAAAAGAAGTAGGAATATTTTAGCTTAGAGAATGGAAGTGTGTTAATTTAAAATTCACAAATAACTATTGACTACGTTTTACTGTGTTGTGGGGTAAACCCAATGCACAATTATTTTTTTCTGTACAATATCAAGGCATCTATAACATTGTTTTCTCTATATAACCATATGGGTTTCTATATATATATATATATAAAATATATGTGCACATGTATATATGTGTGTATGTGTTATCTACATAGAATGATTATATTTGTGCATATATAACACACATACATGTACACGATGACTAATATTAATATTATTTATCTGATCTCTGCATCAATAACAAATTTATTTTGTGAATAAGAGAGGAAGAGGAAGAGTAATCGTTTATGTGAGGTTTAGAGAGATTCACACATATAAACACAGCAGAAACACACATACACATACACAAATTCAGAGTTTGGTATATTTTTGCCAATCTACAACAAAAATAATTAGTTTAAATTATATCATAAGAATTTCTGAGTTAAGAGGACTGCAGGTCCTTGTGTTAACTGGTAATTTCCTGAAGATAGTAATTAAATCTAAGAGAATAATTGACCTAAGATCCTGATTGCTTAATTATCTTAAATATGCTGCCCTTCTTTTGATTAGTTAATATTGCTATTAAATTTATTAGCTTAGAGTTTCTCTCTAGGCTATTAAATATTTGACTCCCATCTTTTTATCCTTCATCTCTTCTCTTAAACAACCAACTTATTATAATTAAATTAAGTTTCCAGAATAAAATTAAATGGCAATATGTAAAATTTATTACTGTGATTATAGGGATATGATCTATTACATGGATTATTAGTCAAGGTTAAGAGATCAGAGGATTCATTATACATAAACTTGAATTTTATTTTCTTTTTTTTTTTACATGTGCACAACGTGCAGGTTTATTACATATGTATACTTGTGCCATGTTGGTGTGCTGCACCCATCAACTCGTCAGCACCCATCAACTCGTCGTTTACATAAGGTATAAATCCCAATGCCATCCCTCCCCCTTCCCCCCTCCCCATGATAGGCCCCGGTGTGTGATGTTCCCCTTCCCGAGTCCAGGTGATCTCATTGTTCAATTCACACCTGTGAGTGAGAACATGCAGTGTTTGGTTTTCTGTTCTTGAGATACTTTGCTGAGAATGATGGTTTCCAGCTGCATCCATGTCCCTACAACGGAGGCAAACTCATCCTTTTTTATGGCTGCATAGTATTCCATGGTGTATATGTGCCACATTTACTTAATCCAATCTGTCACTGATGGACATTTGGGTTGATTCCAAGTCTTTACTATTGTGAATAGTGCTGCAGTAAACATATGTGTGCATGTGTCTTTATAGCAGCATGATTTATAATCTTTTGGGTATATACCCAGTAATGGGATGGCTGGGTCATATGGGACTTCTAGTTCTAGGTCCTTGAGGAATCGCCATACAGATGTCTCTATTTCTAAGATAAAAACACAAACACATCCATTTGTTTAAAGTCATATTTGTGAGCATTTTGTAAACAAAGTGTTAAAGCAGATATGCAAAATTAGGTTTTTATTACATACTCTGAATATTAATGAAACTATAAAACTAAAAGCTCTAAAAGTCAAAAAACTAAGTGCATATATGCTTGCAGCACTATATTTCTAGGAATCTACAGCGGATTCGCCTTTGATATATTTCTCACCGTGCAATTTCAGCTTTTATCTGGTCCTATGACACCTATCTAAGCAAGTTTCTGCTTTCACGAAATAATGTGAAAGATACAGGGACCATATATTTTGTTACTCTATTGCCGAGCATACACCATAATTGAACTTTGAAAAAGATTTAAAAGTTTTCTTCAGAGTAAAACATTAACAAAAATGTTTTATCCTAATAGGTTTATATTTGAATTCCTGAAAGTATGCTTTGATTCTCACTGTTACAAAGAGGATGTAGATACCTTCTATTTATTCTATACGTTGTTTACCTATGTGTTTTCCAGTTGATTATAAGTGTTTTTATAGTGTTTATTTATCTAGCTGTGTGCAGCTAGATAAATAAGCACTACACATATATATGTATACACACACACTCACACATATACGTGCAAATCTATAATTATATATGACTGTGTGTATACACATGTAGTACATATGTAAAGTTTGGCATTTTGCATACTGCTTGGACTGGTCAAATCTTATGAAACTTTTGTTGATATGAATTTGTTATCCAACTTATCTTCTATATTCATCTATTTGCATCTTCAAAGTTTTTTTGACTCTCAATTTGTCAAATGCTATATTCTCCAAATAAGTACAAATTCTGTTATTTATTGAATTAGTATGAAAGACCTATATTTTACCTCCTATAATACACAATTCAAAGGGAGGGAGATTAAATATTGGTTATTTAGAAATATTATATCACTAAAGACGTGCTTTCTTTATGTATTTTGTCTTCCATTTTCAGGTCATTGTATTCATCTTTCTTTAAGCTGCCCTTATTTTGAAAAGATAGATGTAGGACCTCCAGGCATCATATTCTCAGGTTCTAATTATTTCTGGATATGTTTGTTTAATTTGATCAAGAATCAAAAGAATTAATTGTAGCCATAATTAGTTTTCTTTATACTGTATTGCCTCTTTTGGAAAATCAAGGAAATGCTTTTAGAGAAGCTTAAGTACCAGCTCCTCTTCATATCTCATACCCAGAAATTTGCCATGGGTCCCTACTTAATAAAGTTACTGACAAAGGGTAAGAGACATCTAAGATTGGTTTGGAAGCATGATTCCCTCCTAAGGCTGGGAACAGAGCCCAACATCTTTACTCGATTGCACCACAATAATAGTTGAATAGAGAAATTAATCGAACCATAATTCTAACTAGAGGCATGATAATTGGTTTTACTATCTTCAGAGAGATAAAACTATTAGCGAAATGAGTTAAATTTTTATCAGATATTGTCTCTCTAGAAGTATAAGGCTTGCAAAGGATAATATAGTTAAACATTCTCCACCTTACTGAGTGTTATTTGTTAGGTTTTAGGTATGAAAATAATCATTCTTATTCTTGGTTTGTGTAGTCTGTAAATGTATATGTATATTTATATCAATGAATTTTTTTGTGAGCTTGATAAAAATTTTTTCCTCATTTATGAATTTTTATAGAGGGTAGTATTTTCATAATTTTAGCATTAGATCCCATTACAATGTAGTCAAATTTCTTTCTGTGTTTACTTTAAACATGTAATTTTGATTTTATTTATTTTTTGCCTATGTCTAATTTGTAATCCCAGAAAGACTATCTTGAGAAGGTATTTCATGTGTGATAAAATATTACTCTCATTTTATTACTCATTGAATTTCTTTCTATAGAGAGATTTTATATATACTTTCCAACATACTTCGTTATTCATTTTTCTTTAGACTTAGTGACAAGTTCTTCATTATAATGGAAGTAACACTTAATGCTGTTCAATGGAATCAAGTATACAGTTGTTTGTTCTTCTCTCACATATATAAATGAAAATCTCCTTTGGACAGCATTTCCCTGCTAAACATATTTATTTTGGAAGTTCTCTTTTCCTTTTGTTAGAAACCCATTTTTTAATTTTAAAAAATTAAATTTTAAATAATTTTTTAATTAGAAAATAAAATTCTACCATTGGCAATGCAGTCTTTTAAAAATATGTATCACCATCTGACTTTTCTTTAACACCAGCCATGAGCAGAACTTTAAAATTTTCAGAGGTATGCGCTAGCAATGAGAGGAGATATATTCAGTTAGGGAACTTATATTCTGTGGGAGGAATATATAGTAACATTCCAAACATTTTACTTGCTCTTTCCTCTCTGAATTCTCAGATATCTGAAACTAAAGACTCAGTAGAAAAAAAGAACGTCAAGGATGTTACAATATATAGTTCAATAAAATTAAATCAGGAAACAAAAGTATCAATGAACTAAAATTGACACCATTCAATATTTTAATAAATTATGTCAAATATAAAAGTTTCATTGCAGTACCAAAAAGTTAGAATATATTATAAAATGTTTACACTACTTTGTTTAGAATATTTGATCCTTTTTCAGGAGAAGAACCATCACTTAAAGAAATATAAGCACTACATTAAATCAATTTTTAATGCCCTGAGTGAGATAACATTTAATAGTTATGTTAGACATAAGGCAGAAATAAATCTTAAGAAGTTTGTGGTTAAAATGTGTGTAAGAAAATGATTCCAAACAAATTGCACTACTGTCACATAACCTGGATTTGAACTTGTTTTGTGAAATTCAGCAAGACATTTAACTTCCTTGGAGCTTAGTTTTATTTCTAGCATTATTATTAAATGCCAGACACTGTTCCTATCCCTTTACATATATGTGTCTTCACAATAATCTTAAAAGGTTAGTATTATTATTATCTTGACCTAAGATGGGGAAGGTGAGACCAAAGAGGTTAAATTATGGTTGAGTTGAAATTCAGATCTTGACTGTCTACCTTTCCAAAATTCCATGTTCTTAACCACAACTCTATATTACCTCTCTATTAATAAACATAAGGGAATTGAATTTTGTCTAGTTTTTCTTCCACCTTTAAGAGTCAAAGAACCAAGGTTAGACTTAGTTCAGAAAGAGGCCGGTTAAAGAGGCCACCAGGAGAAAAGAGCATTGGTGACCATTAAAATTAGAAAATATGAAACATTCATTATGAATGTCATATTTTATGGAGTCATTATTTGTGGTTTGATTTTAAACTTTCTGTGAATGATTCTTACACTACAAATTAAACAAGCAAACATTGATGAACAAGAATGGCACAATTCAGGTAAAAGCAAACATAGATGAACTAGAATGGCAAGATTCAGGTCAGTACTTCAAAAAGTTATACATGAAAACAAATTATTTTATATTCCATATTTTTAGTATAACAAACACTTTTAATGACTCAAAGTATTATGAATATCTGAAGGATAGTAGTTGGACTTTTAGTGTCTATTGATGGAAAAAATGCACTATGTCGAAAGCTACTACAACTTTGAATGCATTTAAAGGAGTTTATATTTTATTAATCACAATGACATAGGCATGGATTTGAAAAACAATACCTATACAATGAAATGTATTCATTTTGTCAAAATAAAATTCTTCTTCACTTAGTTTTACAGACCCTATAGGAATCCAGGTAAATTATATATTCAAATTGTTAGAAGGAGCCAGGCATCATACCTGTAATCCCAGGACTTTGGGAGGCCAGAGCTGGAGAAAAGCTTGAGGCCAGGAGTTTGAGACCAGCCTGGGCAACATAGTAAGAACCCATCTCTACAAAAATGAAAAAATAAAGTTAGGTGGGCATGGTGACATGCACCTGTGGTCCTGGCTACTAGGGAGTCTGAGACATGAGGAATGTTTAAAACAACCAGAAGTTCGAGGGTGCAGAGAGCTATGATTGTGCTACCACACTCCAACCTGAGCAACAGTGTGAGACTCTGTCTGTCTCTTAAAAAAAAGACGGAAGAAAGAAAGAAAGAGAGAGAGAGAGAGAGGGAGGGAGGAAGGAAGGAAGGAAGAAGGAAGGAGTGAAGAAGGAAGAAGGAAGGAAGGAAGAAGGAAGGGAATAGTAGAAAAGAAGGGAAAATAAGGAGAACATAAGAAAAATGTTAGAAAGAAAACTATCCCCACACTTTTATTTAATTACATAGAGGGAGAATTTTTTCCACTCCTAAGAAGAATCATTTCACATTCTTTAAGCAGTGAGGATACATTCTGTTGGAGTTAATTTAGGAGAAAAAAAAATGGGGAAATCATATTTACATTTCATTCACCTTTTACAATTTTCAGATGAGACCTGGTTAATAATGGTGCTGTTCTGTCCTGCTATTTGGGATTGCTATAAACGGAGACTAACCAAGGCTCTATCTCTTGAGGTAACTTATATTTGTCCCTTTGTGCAAGTGATAGGTGGATAATTTTGTCCTATTATAGTAAAAATGGTCAGACCACTAAGGGGGCCACTGCACATAAAGACAAAATCTTTTAATTAGCTTTTGTCCAGTAATGCGGGACATTTGATCTCCACTTTTTGGCTTGGTAACTTATTTTTTCACTTAAATTAGAATTTTGAAAAGATAAAAGATAATAT
This sequence comes from Rhinopithecus bieti, assembly GCF_001698545.2. Classification (NCBI taxonomy): domain Eukaryota; kingdom Metazoa; phylum Chordata; class Mammalia; order Primates; family Cercopithecidae; genus Rhinopithecus; species Rhinopithecus bieti. The sequence goes on from NW_016806351.1 coordinate 1,658,957, forward strand.
TTTTTTTAACCCTCTTTAAGAGTATGTCATATCCTAGTATTTAGAGCTAAGGGCAGTGCCTTCCCCAAAATGGTGTGCAAAAATAAGGATAAATGTATTAATGACATACATAGAATATGCAACTGAGACATAAAAGCAATTAACTGAAAAGCATGGATACAAATTTACTTTTATATTATTTATAAGCATGATAACTTTGAAATAGATATCTAAGAGTAAAGCTAAGTTCTAGTGCTCCAAATAAATACAAATGTTATTTGAAATTCCTTAGACTCATATTTAATCTAGTGTGATCAAATACATAGTGTGCAATATATGATTCAAATACAATGTGCAAATCTGGCCCAGAAGACCCATGCTTGGAAAGTTTATTGTCCACATTTAACTAATTGACTGGGAAGAAATAACCAAACAAACCAAAACTTTAGTCTTCTGTATAAAAAATCATCGTTCCAGTCCCTTTACAATTTTAATATATTACCTGAAAAATGAAAATCTGTCTTTATGGTGGGGCATAAAAACACTACATGTGTTCAATCTGTTTTTCAAAGAGTAAGTGCTATCATCAAAGAAACTGGTCAGTGCGTTCTAGCAAACAAATATCCACATTTTTCAGTAATTATTTTGTATGAATAATGATATTTAGTTTATTATAATGAACCTTCTAATAAAGGTAACTTAAATTGAACTTTTCAAGTTTTTATTCTGAGAAAGCATAACAGTAAGTGAAAGAAATCCCTATTATAGTTAAACTGTTTTCCTGAACAAAATTTTGTTGCCCAATGAAACATTTATTTTCCTAATAGAACACATTTTCAGGGTCTCATTTGTGGTTAAAAATATTCTTACTCTAATCTAAACTTATTTAGGTAATTAAAAAGACATACTGTATGGAATACATACAATTAAAAAAATTGACCTTATATTTTAGATGAGTTCCATGAATCACAATAAATAATAAATTTTTATAATGTATGTTGTACCTATCACTCTGGTTTTGTGGTTTAGAGTAGTAAAAAATTCTTTCATTCTTTATGTTTTAATTTTAATCCTTTGTTTAATTTGTAAGCTTTTAATATATCTTTAATTAACATTCATTTTTAGTAATTTTGAATAATTTTCAACATATAATAATATTATTGTTTTTGGCCTTTCCCTTATTTAAAACTAAGAACATAAGTAAATTGCCTCATTTTATCAGATAAGCTCTCCAGAGAGTAGAATCTGCTTTTATTCATTGCCATTAGCTGCATTGCCTGCAATAGTCGAATAATACCATAATGATTTACCATAAGTAATTGGGTCAATTTTCAAAATAATTCATTTTTAGAATATTAAATTATTTTTTCTATTAAATTTGTGAGTGTAATATTTAAAGAAAATGACACTTTATTTCTTTTATGTTCAGATACCAAATTTTTTTTAAAAGTCAAACCATTTTCATGTGTCTTTTCTAGAATGATTTTAATATCTTATATATTATTAATTGTTCTAGTGAATACAAAAATCTCTATTTGCTTACAATATATTAGATTTGATAATAGAAGTTGAGAGCAGGATTATATGAGACTAGAGAGTTGAGTTTATCTGATAATAATAGAAATCTTAAAGTTCACCTAAAACAAGAACACATGGTAAATATGAAAAACAGGGATTATTCAGAAATTTACTTTGAAAAACATATAAGGATTTATAAAATGGTTTATTGCTATCTTTATCTAAATCTCAAATTTAAATAAAATGAAAATTGGAATTATTTCTTGTTGAAACAATTTAGTATTGTGTTTTGCCTCTCAGGATTATTCTATAAGAAAGTTTTATGATAGCATAATGTAATTTTCACTTAATGCTGAATTTTACAACAGGAGTATTAAAATATTGATTTAAAATATTCAATCAATTTACCCATTTTCTCTAGGCTCCTCTCAATCTTCTGATAATTAAATAATTTTTATTTTGACTTTTCTCTAGTTCAATTTGTGATTCTATTCTTTATTAATTGAATTAAATCTAGCAGATCCTCATCTTTCAATGGGATTGTCTGTATTTTTCAGCCATTATCTGCTTTCATGAATTCATGAATTTTTTTTAAAACTTTTATTTTAAGTTCGGGGGGTAGATATGCAGGTTTGTTATGTAAGTAAAATTGTGTCACAGGGGATTGTTGTACAGATTATTTTGTCACCCAGGTACTAAGTCTAGTACATAGTAGTTATTTTTTCTGCTCTTCTCCCTCCTCCAAACCTCTACCCTCAAATACGCCCCACTGTCTGTTGTTTCCTTTTTTGTGTTCATGAATTATCAGTTAGCTTCCACTTACAAGTGAGAACATGAGGTATTTGGTTCTCTGTTCCTGCATTAGTTTGCTAAGGATAATGGCCTCCATATCCATCTATGTTACTGCAAAAGATATGATCTCATTATCTTTATGGCTGCATAGTATTCCATGGTGTCAATGTACCACATTTTCTTTCTCCAGTCTGCCATTGATGGGCATTTTGGTTTACCCTGTGTCTTTACTCCTGTGAATAGTACTGGAATGAGCATACTCATGTATGGTAGAATGATTTATATTCCTTTGGGCATATACCCACTAATAGGATTTCTGGGTCAAATAATACTTCTGTTTTTAGCTCTTTGAGGAATTACCATACTGATTTCCACAATGGTTGAATTAATTTACACTCCCACCAACAGTGTATAAGTGCTCCCTTTTCTCTGCAACCTCACCAACATCTGTTATTTTTTGAAATTTTAGTACTAGCCATTTTGACTGATGTGAGATGATATCTCATTCTGGTTTTGATTTACATTTCTCTAATGATCAGGAATATTGAGATTTTTTTCAGATGCTTTTTGGCAGCATGTATGCCTTCTTTTGAAAAGTATCTGTTCATATGATTTACCCAATTTTTAATGGGGTTGTTTTACACATTTCTGTAAGTTTCTTACAGATGCTGGATATTAGAGGTTTTTCAGATGCAAACTTTGTAAATATTTTCTCACATTCTGTAGTTTGTCTGTTTACTCTGTTGATAGCTTCTTGTACATCTGCGTGCTCCCATGTTGGGTGCGTCTGTATTTAAGATAGTTAGGCCTTTTTGTTGAATTGAATTCTCTGCCATTATGTAATGTACTTCTTTGTATTTTTCTATCTATTTTGTATTAAAGTCTGTTTTGTGTGAAATTAGGATTGTAATGCCTGCTTTTGTAATAATTCGTTTCCTTGGTAGATTTTCCTCCATCCCTTTATTTTGAGTGTATGGGTGTCATTACCTGTGAGATGTATCTCTAGAAGACAGCATACCACCGGATCTTGCTATTTTGACCAGCTTGACACTCTGGGTCTTTTATTTTCTGTTCTTTTCTTTTCTTTCTTTCTTTTTTTTTTTTTTTTTTTAAATGGAGTCTTGTTCTGTTGCCCAGATTGCAGTGCAGTGGTGTGATCTTGGCTCACTGCAACCTCTGCCTCCTGGGTTCATGCCATTCTCCTACCTCAGCCTTATGAGCACCTGGGACTACAGGTGCCCACCACCACACCCCACTAAACTTTGTATTTTTAGTAGAGATGGGGTTTCAACATGTTAGCCAGGATGGTCTTGATCTCCTGACCTCGTGATCCACACCCCTCAGCCTCCCAAAGTACTGGGATTACAGACATGAGCCACCGTGCCTAGTCACTCTGTGCCTTTTAATTGGGATATTTAGCCCATTTACATTTAAGGTTATTATTGATACGTGTGGATTTGATCCTGTCATTATGTTGTTAGCTGGTTATTATGCTGGTTATCTGTGTGGTTGCTTTATAGTGTCACTGTTCTGCATATTTAAGTGTGTCTTTGTATTGGCTGGGAAAAGTTTTTCCTTTCTAAATTTAGCGCTTCTTTCAAGATCTCTTGTAAGGCAGGTCTGGTGGCAACTATCTCCATCAACATTTGCTTATCTGAAAGGATCTTATTTATCCTTTGCTTAGGAAGCTTACTTTGGCTGGATATAAAATTTTTGATTGAAAATTTTTTTCTTTAAGAATGTTGAATATAGGCCTCCAATCTCTCCAGTATCTTCTGGCTTGTAGGATTTCAGCTGAGAGGTCTTCTGTTAGCCTGATGCAAGCTCTCTTTGTAGGTGACCTGCTCTTTCTCTCTTTCTGCCTTTAACATTCTTTCTTTTTAACCTAGAAAATCTAATAATTATGTGTCTTTGGGATGATCTTCTTGTATACAATCTTGCAAAGCTTCTCCTTATTTCCTGAATTTTATTGTTTGCCTCTCTAGTAAAGCTGGGGAAGTTTCCATGAACATTATCTTAAAACTTGTTTTCCTAGTTGTTTGCCTTCTCCCCCATCTCTTTCAGGGATACCAATGATTTGTAGATTTGGCCTTTTAACGTAATCCCATATATTACAGAGCTTCTGCTCATTTTAAATTTTTGTTTTTTTGTCTGACTATCTTATTTCAAAGGGCAAATCTTCAAGTTCTGAGATATTTTTTCTCAGTTTGGTCTACTATGCTGTTAATACTTGTGATTGCATTATGATATTCTTGCATGTATTTTTCAGCTTCATCAGATCCTTCAGATTCTTTTTCATACTGGCTATTTCACCTTTCAGCTCCTGTATCATTTTATTGTGATTCTTAGTTTCCTTGGATTGGGTTTTGCCTTTCTCCTGAATCTTGATGATCTGTGTTTCTATCCATATTCTGAATTCTATTTCTGTCATTTCAGCCAGCTCAGCCTGGATAAGAACCCTTGTTGGAAAACCGGCTTATTTGTTTGGAGGACAGTCTAGCCATTTGAGTTACTGGAGTTCTTGTATTGGTTCTTTCTCTTATCCACATGCAGGCAGGTGTTCCTTTAACTGCAAAGTAGACTGAGTACAGTCAATAGACTTCCTTTCTGGATATTTTCACAGGGCTGAAACTTTGTGCAGGGTCTTTATTTATAGCTGACTTCCTGTCTTTGGTTTCACAGATGGGTATATTAGTGAGGTATTTTTGGTGTTGAAGCTTTAGGGTATGATCCAGTGGGTGATGCTAAGGTGTATTGGTCAGTTGGTAGGCTCTTACTGGGTCATACATTTCCCCTAAATATCCTCAGAGTTGCAGCCATGCTCCCTTTCAATGCCCTGGAAGTTTCAATTCCTCTTCCACTTGGGTGTTGGCTGTGGATGGCAGCTTGGCACTCCTTGGCTGCCCACCACTGCTCTGGGGCAATCTCAGCGTTTGTCATTCTTCCCCAACTTGGAGGCAGCAGAAGAAGGGACCTTAGTAGTGATTGTGGCCTAGGGTCATTTGCTTATCTCCTGGGGGTCCTACCCCAGAGAGAAAATCCTGCATCTTTTAAAATATTTGCATTTTGTCTTTGTAAATATATTTTATTTGTATTTATTTTGCAGTGATCAATAATTACACATATGATCACTGAAGAAAAACCCACTGACCATTTTTTTTTTTTTTTGAGATGAAGTCTCACTTTGTCACTCAGGCTGGAGTGCAATGGCATGATCTCAGCTCATTGTAACCTCTGCCTTTCGAGTTCAAGCAATTCTCCTCTCTCAGCCTCCCGAGTAGCTGGGACTACAGGCACCCGCAACCATGCCTGGCTAATTTTTGTATTTTCAGTAGAGATGGGGTTTCACCATATTGGCCCGGTTGGTCTCGAACTCCTGAGCTTGTGATCCACCCACCTCAACCTCCCAAAGTGTTGGCATTACAGGCGTGAGCGACCATGCCCTGCCGAGCGATATTTTACACTGATGCTAAGTCAAGATGGTTATTTGTGTGGTGGCTATTACTTAAACTGGTTTAATTAAGGAGGACTTGCTTTAATAAGTTTTGTTTAATTTAATAATTAATTTAATTTAATAATAAATTATTAAATAAATTTAATCATTTTCTTTTGGGAATGATAAATAGATAATTAACTATTACCTGCTATGTGAGGTAAAGTTCATTTAGCCTCGGCCTGAGTCTGGAATTTGTCCTTAAATACAATAGTTTCAGTTTGAAGCCTAGAAAACTATCTGCCTAATATAATTACTGTAAATAGTTGTTAATTTATAACATAGCATTTATAAAATTATATGTAATAAAAAGAAATTGTATTAAAATAGCAGTGGTAGAAGAGCAGGACTAGATATGATTTTAATCTCCTTACTCTAATTTCCACAGTGGCTATAATGAGAAGTTATGGATCATAAACCACAAGATTTAGTTAGGTAAATTTCATTTAGTTATGTTTTAATGGTCAATTATTCCTCAAAAGACCTATCATTATCATTATCTCATTTTTTATATGTGAAAAATACTAAGAGATATTTTATGTGGCTAGAAGTAATTATTTACAGATACTTCTGCCAAATCAATACAAGACCATAATCAGTGCACATTGCTCTTTAAAATAAAAAATTATACCATAAGAAAGTCTAAAATCTATAGCAGTCCAGAGTTATGTGATATAAACACAGAGTTTATTCTATTAATGTGTGAAATTAGTAATCTATTTTCATTAAAGTCTTCAAAAGGTGGAAAAACTCAACCAGAGAACTCATCTTAGAAGAAAAATTCATTACTATAGGAAAGCACCTAAAATGCATATAGTCATATTATTTTCATTCTTCATACTTTCCAGGTTTGAACACTGCAGAAAAAATTTTCTCCTTTTTAATCAGCCACTACCTTTGTAATTATTTTCATGATCTCATTATTGATTCTTTCTTTGCTTTACTACATCTTCTATTGCAGTTTTAGCCATTAGCTATACCTATCATAAGTAAGGTAACGGCTCCCTTCTAAAGTCATTACCTCAATTCTTTTCACTCTGTTTAACTTTGAATATGAATCCCATTTTAACCTTCCTACCTCAAAACTTAAATAAACTAGCATTTGCCTACTATAATTTTGCAACATTTTAAAGTTACTATTGTTTTATTTTAAATTCCCTGTCAGGAGTTAATCTTTTAAAGTGTGATTGATGTGTATTACTTACTAATATATGCAATCACTATTTTATTGTTGTATATGTAGAGGGTCTTAAGATTTTTTATTAAAACATTTTGCTTTGTTTATCTTATAGATAAATTTACATGCTGAATTATAATTTTAAATAATAAATTTCAATAAATTGGACTTGAACTCACAATGCACATATTTTAAGATTTTTGATGAATTTTACAAAACCACTTTCAAGAAAATTTCTATCAAAAGACAAACATTTTGAGAATATGTACTTCCATAGTCTTCATCATTTTTACATGGTTTAGAGAAATCCATTCATTTCCCAGTCATCACTATCAACAGACTTAAATATATATAAATATTAATCATCTCATTGTATTAATAAAACTTATGACAGATGCATATTTTTAAGTGTTTATACTTGAATCACCATCAAAAGTAAGAATAGTGTACAGATTCCAAAAAGAGTTAATCAGTGCCCACTATAATGCACTTTCACATACACTGAAAAAAGTTCATATTTGTGGCAATAATGTGTAACATGTTTTTTTCAATGTCTGTGAAAGTACATTAGAGTTTGTGATTGTAAATAGTTTTGAGTTACTGAGTTGTGAATAGCACAGTAACAATGTACAGATTTTTGGTTTTTTTCAAGAATTACTAAAGGGTAAACCTCACATGTTTTTCTTTTTTTTCTCCAAATCTGTGTGTGTTTGAAGAATCTTTGCAGTACAGTAAATACAGAACTACTGAGAAGTCAGAAAGAAATAAATTAGATTTTCAATATACCTATTATTTTAAGACATAAGCAGATTTGTAGAGCACATAATTTGCTTACCAGAACTTATAAAAATTTATGATATTTTATTTTCACTTGAAGGCTTAAATATGATTGCCCATTTTCTACAAAAGCTTTTTTTGTAAAATGTTGATATTATTTTAAAACATTCATAATAATAGTACTTAACACCAGATTAATTAATTACTTATTCAAAATAGTGTTGAAAGTTCACCAGGAGTAATATATAATGACTTCTGCAAAAGTACTTATTAATGAAGCAAGCTATAGAATATTATTTGGATTATTTCAAAAATTTTCCACCCTTCTAGGATAAGAATGATTGCTTTTTAGCCATAGTTACATACAATCACCAAAATTGGCTTTAACACATTTAAGCAATAAACTTTAGTTATATAACCATGGTAACAAATAAACACCAGAAATGCTCTCTATTTTTTCTGATTGATCTCTATTCATTCACATCAGTGAGCATACTTCTGAAAGACACCTAAATTTAGTTACAGCTAGCCTCATACTTTAATATCTAGACTGTCAAGCATCAGACTTACTCCAGTGAACACGTTGCTGAGACTAATGTCAACCAAATGATGGCTCTGTAACCAATATCAAACATACTTCTAAGGCTGTAGTCAACCTGCTTCCTTGCTATGACCAACTCAGGCAAGGGCAAACTCTTTCCATGATTCTATATAAGCAGTTTGGTGATAAGGCTCTGCTAGACCAACAATGTATTATTTTTACTTATGTAGGTACTAAATTCAACTTTGCTCCCCCCGCCCTTTTTTTTTGTTTTAAGTTTGAGGCTCATCCTCGGACAATTCTGGAAATTCTAGTTTGGTTGTTTGAAAGTTTTCATTTGGCAGCATTTTATGGAACACTCAGACCAGCAGGTGTGCTCAATGGGTCTCTAGGCCCAAATTCCTTTTCTTCAGATTTGCTGTCCTGCCTGTCTCAATAAAATTATTGATATCTTGTAAATATCTTGTTAGTGATTCTTGTTTTATTAGCTTAAAATTTGTAAGCAAATAGAGCTTTGTGTTTTTAGATCTAAATAATAAAATGTGCGTAATTCAACTAAATCTAGGAATTTCTATAAGGCATTTGTATAATTAGAACTTTTGGATTGGAAATGTACATTTTATTTAAAAAATGGACTTAAATTTTGTGAAACTGTATTACAACTTTTGTTAGTATGTGTCATTCATGTAAACTACTCCAGTCAAATTTGTCTCAATATAAGGATACCAGATTTTTGGGTTTGTAGATTTGCAATTTCATTACTTTTTTATTGCCATTAATTGGCTTATTTTTCTGCTGCTTGCTTTTATTTTGCTTTTGTTTAACCATTTTACAAAGTGTTGTCTTACAGTTTTATGTCTTTGTTTCCTTTATTTCAGATATTTTTGTGTCTGCTGAATGTCCAAGGGAGTGTTCTATGGAAAACAGGCCTAATAAACTCCAACTAATCCCAATTGTTCTGAGGACTAATGTTTGACTGTCCATTTAACTGATGACCCATTTGTGCAAAGGTAATTAATCAACTTTTCATCGAGTCTCATACAAAACAATCATGAGCACACTTTGCCTTGTAAATTGGCAACAGTAGGTTAATTTTCTTTAGTCCATATTTAGGCATAAATAACTCTTGGGGTGTTGATCATCATACAGGTCCCTCCTAGATTGTCTTTAGTTAGGGAACCTGAGACATCTTCTTTAGGCACCTATATTAGATTGAACATAATGCCCTTTTCCCTGCTTGTCATTGGTTCTTATATCAAAGATAATATGTCTTCTTTTGTTAACAATTCTATGCCTATATAAGGTTGTGTGATAACGATTAATACTGGGCATCAGGAAGAGTAGATAATGGTTTGTGGGCTTAATACCTAGGTGATGGGATAGTCTGTGCAGCAAACCACGATGGTACATGTTTACCTATGTAACAAACTTGCACATCCTGCATATGTACCCTGGAACTTAAAATAAAAAATTTTTAAAGATAAATATTGGTTTAAATTGGTAAAAGTTAGAAAATTGACTTTGAAAAAAAACTTGCCATTTTGGGGACTTTGGACATACCAAAATTATAAAAGAGCTTATAAAAATAAATGCAACAATAATTCAAAATTCAATAGTTAACCACTTCAGTTGACTTTCTAAGGATTCAAATTCTGAATACTGAATCCAATATCTTTAACTTTGAAAACTATTTATGTCGTTTATGCTCAAATATTTTGAAAACCACTCATGCCTACTGTGTTTCATTACTTCTCTATAGCATCCATTAGAATACTTCCATTTTTCCTTCTCTTTCTACTGACATTCTAAATGTTACTCTTTCTTAAGTCTTTTCCTAGGAAGATATTAACCATATTTTTATGACTATCAGTGGTAGACAGGATAAAGAAAATGTGGTACATATAAAATATGTTAGACTTTGTGTCCCCACCCAAATCTCATCTTGAATTGTAATCCCCATAATTTCCGTAATCCCCACAATGCCCATGTGTCAAAGAAGAGACCAGGTGGAAGTAATTGAATCATGGGATGGCTTCCCCCATTCCGATCTCATGATAGTGAGTGAGTTCTCATGTGATCTGATGGTTTTATACGGGACTCGTCCCCCTTTGCTCAGCACTTCTTCCTGCTGCCTTGTGAAGAAGGTGCCTTGCTTCTCTCTTGCCTTCTGCCATGATTGTAAGTTTCTGGAGTTCTCCCTAACCATGCTGAACTATGAGTAAATCAAACCTCTTTCCTCTACAAATTACCCAGTCTTGGGCAGTTCTTTATAGCAGTGTGAAAACAGATTAATACACCATGGGATACTATTCTGCCATTAAAAAAAAAAATAGATCGTTTCCTCTGAAGAAACATGGATGGAACTGGAGGCCATTATCCTTAGCAAACTAATGCAGTGACAGAAGACTAAATACCACATGTTCTCACTTATAAGTGGGAGCTAAAAGATGAGAACACATGGACACATAGAGGGGATCAACACACTGGAGCCTATCAGAGGGTGGAGGGTGGGAGAAGGGAGAGTATAAGGAAAAATAACTAATGAGTTTTGGGTTTCATAACTGGATGACAAAATAATCTGTACAACAAACCCCCATGACACACGTTTACCTATATAGCAAAATTGCTCTTGCACCCCTGAACTTAAAATAAAAGTTAAATTAAAAACAATAATAGCAGACATGTTTTTATAAAATGTGTAACACTTAGCCAGGTGCAGTGGCCATGCGTGTAGTCCCAGCTTCTCAGGAGGCTGAGTTGGGGGGATTACTTGAGCTAAGGAGTTTGAGTCTAGGCTGGGCAACATAGAGAGACCCCATATCTTTAAAAAAGGTTTATACCAGAATCCTTGTTACATATATCATCTATCTGTCTAACTATATATGTCTTGATGGATATGCATTTATATAATACATATAGGTATTTTTATATAATAGATGTATAGATATATCAGAAGAGTTGTATTGTGGGAATTGGCTTATGTGATTTTAGAGGCCGAGAAATCCCATGATATGCTCTCTGTAACTTAAAGAACCAGGAAATCCAGTGGTGTAATTCATTCTGAGCCTGAATGCCCGTGACTCAGGGGAGCCAATGATTGAAATAACTCCTAGTACAAGGCCAAAGGCCTGAGAAATGAGTGGGTGGCTACTGGCATAAGTCTAGAAGTCTGAGGGCCCAAGAACGAGGAGCTTCAATGTCTGAGTGCAGGAGAAGATAAAATGTCTCAGTTCAAGAAGAGAAAGGCGAAGAATCTGCCCTTTCATCGCCTTTTTGTTCTATTTGGGTCCTGGACAGATTGGATGATGCTCACCGTCAGTAGTAAGGGCAGGTTTTCTTTACTTAGTCTGTGGATTCAAATGCTAATCTCTTCTCAAAACCCAACACAGATACAACCAGAAATAGTGTTTTACCAATTATCTGGGCATGTCTTAGCTAAATGAGATTGACATAAAATTCACTATTACGGATCTGTATTTTTCCTTTACCAGATTCTCACAATGTCCATTTAAGTTCGTGAACATACATAAGACTGTTTCTCCCCAAGATTGTAAGAAAAATATTATTTTAACTGCCTGTAACAACTGATTGTCACGTTTTTATGGAAATACATTTTATCAAGTTCGTATTATTACCACTAATAACTTGCCCAAATGTAGGCTTTATTTGGCACCATTAAAATGTTAGCTCTACAATTCAGCTCTTACAAGCTATTGCTACTGCAGGCAAAAATTAACATAACTTGTATTACACTACTATTCCAAATAATTATCCTATTTGCCAATAACATAAACATGAAGGAAAATATCCTTACTCTAGAAAAGGGTAAGACATTTTTAGGGAAGCAACATTGACTTATTATTGTGGCAATACTTATAGAAGATATAGTTTCATTTGTTATCTTGGCAACACCTAGGTATCTACAGATTCATTAAGATTGATTACATTCCTTGTGCAGCACTGAAATTCATTCTTTCTTCCTTCCTTCCTTCCTTCTTCCTTCCTTCCTTCCTTCCTTCCTTCCTTCCTTCCTTCCTTCTTTCCTTCTTTCCTTCTTTCCTTCTTTCCTTCTTTCCTTCTTTCTTTCTTTCTTTCTTTCTTTCTTTCTTTCTTTCTTTCTTTCCTTCCTTCCTTCCTTCCTTCCTTCCTTCCTTCCTTCCTTCCTTCCTTCCTTCCTTCCTTCCCTCTTTCTTTCTTTCTTTCTCTTTCTTTCTTCTTTCCTTCTTCTTTTTAATTTTATTTTAGACAAGGTCTCCCTCTCTTGCTCAGACTGGAGTACAGTGGTGTGATTGTAGCTCACTGCAGACTCCAACTCCTGGCTCAAGGAATTCTCTGCCTCAGCCTCCAGAGTAGCTGGACTACAGTCACAGGCCACCATCACCAGCTAATGTTTTAATGTTTTTTGTGAAGTCTAGCTACATTGAGAGACCAGGCTGTTCTCAAACTTCTGGCCTCAAGCAATATGCCTGCCTTAGCCTACCAAAGTGCTGAGATTGCAGATGTGAGCCTCTGCGCCAGGCTCTCTGAGTATTACAGAAATCTAAAGAAATATGAAATTTATTGGGGTGTAATAAATATCAAATAGATGAACCTAAGGACAAAGGTCACATCTGGAGGAGTTAACTTGATCATCCTCAACAACATATTCTTCATTTGGGCTAACATTATAAAGAGTTCTTTCCCTGGAAACATATTAAGCTGTTAAAATTGCTTAGTTTTGGATAATTAAATAACTTTGGATTTGTTCTGGCCAACCAGATGAATGTTTATACTATTGCTAGCACTTCTTGATCAATTTGGGTTAACATTAAATATCAGATGGAGAAATCTATGCTGAAAGAAAAAGCAATCTGATGGGTTTAGATAGATTGTTAGAGTGGTTGAGACTTTTTTTCTGTTCAAGTTTTCTTGTTCAGGTTTGGAAAATATTAGGTTATGGTTTCAGACTTTGGCAGTCTCATGATATTTTAGTTAAATTTGTTGACACAATTGTTTTTTAGATTGCTAAATGCTACCATGCAGGTACTGTCCTTACAAATGATTCCAAATGACTCAAAGATGAAAACAGGATGAAATCATGTTGCTCAAAATGAGCACTGAAAATCTGTGAAACAACATTTTGTCTTCAAGAATAATCAATGATTCAACCTATTTTACATCATGGTGACTATAGTTAATAACAATACATTGTATATTTGAAAATTGCTAAAAGAGTAGATTTTAAAGTCTCTCACCACACGCGAAAAAAAAAAAAAAAAAAGCATGTAAGACAACGTGTATATTTAATTTCTTGATTTAGCCATTCTACAACATATTCACACATCAAAACACCATGTTGTATACCGTAACTATGTACAAATTTTGTTAATTAAAACTTTTTTTAAAGAAGAGTCCGCAATAATAGTGAAAATCTGAATAAACTTTGTTGCTCTCTCATACAGACTTAGTTGCAGTGAGACCAGTGAGGGACTGAAAATATTAAAAAGTCCCTTTGAGAAGCCAAGGCAGGTGGATCACGAGGTCAGGAGTTTGAGACCAGCCTGATCACCATGGAGAAACCCCATTTCTACTAAAATACAAAATCACCCGGGCATGGTGACGTGCGCCTGCAATCTCAGCTACTCAGGAGGCTGAGGCAGGAGAATCGCTTCAACCTGGGAGGTGGAGATTACAGTGAGCTGAGATTGCACTGTTAAACTCCAGCCTGGGCAAGAGAGTGAGACTCCATAAAAAAAAAAAAAAAAAAAAAAAAAAAAAAAAAAAGCCCCAACACACTTAGACAGAGACTGATTGTTTTATAACCATCGTAAAAAGCAACCTTCAAAATCGGTTTTAAACATGTCTAATAAATCTATTTATTTCCGTAATCAGAGTAACATTTAAACCTGAGAACTGGTGTTAACATCTAATTAATAAACAACTCAGTTTAGTAAGCATAATTCTAAGAGCAACCAATCAGTGACAGCCTTATACTTTGCAAGTCAACTATTCAGCATTAGACTTACTCCTGTGAACACACTTTTAAGGCTGATGTTATCCAACTCTTGCTTCTGTAACGAATACATGACATGCCTCTAAAGCTATCATAAGCCTGGCCCAGCCTCTGTGATCAATACCACCTATCCCAGTGCTTCTCAAAATCCTAGTATAAGATCAGTCCTTCACTTTACATAGTGAGAGAATGTCTGTTCATCATAGCTATTCTTTTTTAAAGTGTTATACTCCCAATCACGTTTTTAGTATTATAAATTACTGTCAGAAATACAGAGACTTAGAGTATCACTTGACAACTCTCAAGGAGTGAAATTATCCTATTCCAAATCAGTGTGTGCATTTGCATATATGTATATTTAATAATTCCATATTGACTGTAACATTGTGATGATTTTATACTTAGTAAATGTATTCATTCAACAAACACTATGCGATGTAGATTTTTTTGTATAAATTATCCAGCTTAGTGCTACACAAAAATCTTGCATGGACAAGCCAGAACCTTTTCTAGAGTGTTACATCGCTAGTGAGAAAATTTAGGTCTAGCTTTCTTGGTGTTTATATAGGATGGTATATTCATGGCTTTATTGAATGAAATCTTATCATTTTTTAAATTTGTGAAATCACAAGAACGTAAGTCTGCCAATAATAAATTACTCTTTTTCTGGTGATGTAATAACTACTTTAAGTATTCTGAGGAAAAATATCAGTGTGTGCTGAAGTGCTTAGGAAAAGGTCTTAGATAGAACTTAAACTGGTGCTAGAAATGTAGTTGAACTTCAGCTGATGAAGAACAGGTGAGTATACAAGCCAGTTCAGCCTAGCAGGACCTGCCATGCTGCTAAGTCCTGTTCTAAAATGAAGCCATGTGAGGCTCCCATATAGACAAACAGGACAGATCTCTGAAGAATCAATGCATCTGCGATGTTTCTGTGGCTCATTTCATAAATGGACAAAACCATACCTTCTTTAAATATGAACCCCAGCGTAGAATCAGTTGTGTTAGGAATTATTTTCAAAGTGCTCTAGTTCCTCTGTTATATGCCACAATGCCCTTCATCCACTAATCTTGCAGAAACTACGGATTTTTGAAGGAGTCAAAAAGTTTAGCAACAAAACACAATATGAATCTTCTTGACCAGGAATGTGAAGCAATGGCTTGACCCTCTACTGCATCATTATAGCATCAAACAATATATTCCACATTTTACCTAAATTCTATGTTTATCTTAACTCATCTCCCAACCAAGAATCTTCAAAGCAGATTTAGTGTCACTTTCCTTTTTCTAACTCTGGACATAATTTTTATCTAACTTATTTATGATCTATTTTTAGCCCTTTGATTTTAATAACATACTAGGCTATATAAGAAATATATTTCATGGCAAGACTCCTCAAGACTTCTTCCCATTGCTTCTTTTGTTTTCACTTGGTTTTATATTTTTCTGTAAATAATTTGTATGTTCTGTTGGATTTTGAACAGAAACTCTTTACAAAGTTCTGGAGTCCTGTAGGAGGGATATTTGCTACTGAGCTTGTATCTAACACCCCTGGGCAAGCCAGATAACAAGGACTACTTCTGCTGTTTAAAATGCCAGTCAGTCCTTCACCTCTCACCACCCTTCAGTAGGAAGTATCTCCAGCATTGTCTCTATCCTTACCCTGACGAAGTGACCTGTTTATATGTACTTTGAAAAAATATACTCCAGGTTCATATATTGCTATTAAAAGCTAAACATAATAAATCATTCAGCTATGCAATTTCCAGGCTACTGATTCTTTGCACAGTTTATTTGTATTCAGGCATCTCATAATTTAGAAGAAGAAAAGATAAAACTCTTCACTGCAAAAGTTGCAGAGGATAATTTATAACGTCGGGATAAAAATGGGTGTAATAATTTTTTCCACATTCACTACTATCATGAATTTCAATTGCAATATAGCATATAAATAATAAGAAGGTAATACCTCGTAGATTTTATTGTTAGACTTCTGATACTAGGTAAATCTTAAAGCTATTTGGTGTTGATGTTCACAGTTTTTCAATTTTGGTTAAATAATATTTTAGATGCATTAGTAACTTAAAGACTCTTCTTACCTATGTTCTGTTTTAATTCTCACAGTATTTGTGTTTGAGTGTTGATAATTTCATTTTTTAAAAGAATGAATACGTTCACTGAATTTCAGTAATCACATATCTTGCAAATGATTATACTGAGAATAATCCAGGTTCTGTTTTAGCCCCAGTGTTTGGCCACATAGGTCTTTTTAAGAAACATAAGTAGTAAAAAAAAAATAAATTAATTAAAAAATAAAGAAGAGTTCTAGAGGATAACTTTAGGAGATCATGAATTTTAAAGGAAATGTTTTCAGGAGGCAAGAAGGGAACAGATAGGGATTAAGAAACAATCAAAGGGCCAGTTGAGGTGGCTCACACCTGTAATCCCAGAACTTTGGGAGGCCGAGAACTCCTAAGGTCAGGAGTTCGAGATCAGTCTGACTAACAAGGTGAAACCCCGCCTCTACTAAAAACACAAAAATTAGATGGGCATGGTGGCAGGTGCCTGAAATCCCACCTTGGGAGGCTGAGGCAGGAGAATCGCCTGGACCTGGAGGCGGAGTTTGCAGTGAGCCGAGATCACATCACTGAACTCCAGCCTGGGCAGCAGAGAGAGATTTTATCTACAAAAGAAAAAAAAAAAAAAAAAAAAAAAAAAAAAAAAAAAAAAAGAAAAAGAATAAAAAGACAGGAAAGAAGAACCAAAGAAAAAGAACAATTTAAGCCAAATAATTTAAGATAGAAAAACAATATAATAATTTTTTTAAATGTGAGAAAAAAGCATTAGAAAAAGATCTAATACGCTGAAGAAAGTAGCTTATTTTTCCTCTCTCTAGATTAGATGTTGTGAAATAAAATCCATTTGTGATAACAATAAAAAGCTATTCAATCCTCTGAGACTTATTTACCAAGAAAGGTGTAATAACTTATCATAACAGAAAAGTTAAAATTTTGAGAGACCATGAAAAGTTTCCTAAATAGAAATATAGAAAATGCCACTAAGAGTAAAGATCAAATATAGCCATAAAGAAAAGAAACACCATAACATCTGTCTAAAATAACCTTAAAGACTGCATGAAATATTAAGACACCAATGGGAATTACCACAATAGCATATAGTGTTTAGAAAGCGTAGAGACTCTCCAGCTTCAGATTAGAGAGAGTTTTGAAAGGGTGTTCTAGGAAGTCCGAATTTTAAGGAAAAAATTTTATTTCTAGTTCTATGGTAGGCCAGCATACCAAACATTTCATTGCAAATAAGAACATAATTTGATGATTATTTCAACAAGAAGGGGAAGAAGGGACTTTTGCCATCGGCAAATGTTCATCACTGTGCCTTTTTGGTTCTTGCTTATTTTATTTTCCTCCAGACATTCTGTACACACAGGTTCTAAATGTGTTTATAGTACTGAGTTTAAACTCATCAGTTTCTCCCATATAACATTTATTTAAACTTTAAAGGGAGAAAACTATAGATTAGAGAGTATGGTACTCTAAAAATGGAAATATGGTGTCTTAGTGTTAGTAGCATTTCTTAGATCAAAGGATTCTTACTGGCACCCTCCAAATGAATCATTATGTGACTGCAATCTCTTCCTAGTCATCCAACTCCTGATATTATCTGACACAAACCCCTTGACTTTCTCATGATATTATGGTACAAGTACGAACAACCTTAGATTTGATTTTTAATGTTATTTCACTCACCATGCGAAATAAACTTGCTAATGTTATGGCTGGGGTTAATGTTAGAGCCGAATCTGCAGTCTCAGAGCCAACCTCTTCAAACTTTGAATAAATTTGCCTCAACGTTGAGTGCTATAATGCTCTATTGTTGTCTTGAAGGAAGGAAAAAAAGTAAGACTCTGACTTCAGTGCTACACAGCCAGCGGCCTCTGTAAGAGTGAATGCCTTCATGGGGATGTGCTTAATGTGATACCGGTATTGTGCTGCCAGGCTGAGCTCAACTGAGGCTTAGAAAAGATCAATAGGAAGTTTAATATTGCTGCACTGGAAAGTTTTTATTTTATGGCTCCAGGAGCATTTTCCAAATGGAAGCATTCTAATAAGAATTAATTCAGGACATCATATGTACCCCCCCAAGTATGATCTACCTTTACTATGTACCTTTAAAAATTAAAAAAGAAAATGATCACAATAGGCAAAAATTTGCTGAATTAGAGTTTAAATTCCAGCTTTTACCAGGTGGTTCCCCATTATTCTACCTGAAGCCTTAGGCAGGATGATATCCTGGGTCATGAGGACCTGAAGAAAGAAGAGGATTAAACTGTACCAGCTCAGGGATCCTGGTCACCTGCAGGTTTTATGCAGGTTTGCAGCAAGTGACTCCTGGGCATCCCCAAACACAGTAGGAAATCGAATCGTGTTCTCTCCCTTTAAAAATCATTTTGCTTTCTCTTTTTTTAGTTTAGCTGATATTATTTAATTGATGCTACATTTGTTCCTACTGCTTAAAATAGTGTTTTTCAAATAGGAATGATTTTAATATAATTTCTATGAATATAATATTTCTATTTCAAATCTGTTTCTTCTAGAAATAGAAGAAGGTATAAGTACTTTATTTATATTAAAACTAAAAGTTTAATATATGTAGGCCATAGTTGAAGTTTAACATGACCGGTTAAGATGTTTGAAACAATGAAGACCATAAGCAATGAGATTTATTAAACAGAATGAATTGATTTTAGTGCTTATTTATTGGAGAGACAATCTGCATTTATGTCTTAAGGACTTAGGTTCTTTGGAGAGTTTGAAAGAAATATAGGTGACTCGTTTTACCTTTGAATTTCATATTTTGACTTTATAGTTACTAAATTAAATAATTATGAAAAGAAAATAAAGCTTTTAAATTAAAATATGTGTGTATATACATATGTGTATATA
Source organism: Rhinopithecus bieti (assembly GCF_001698545.2). Taxonomy (NCBI): domain Eukaryota; kingdom Metazoa; phylum Chordata; class Mammalia; order Primates; family Cercopithecidae; genus Rhinopithecus; species Rhinopithecus bieti. The sequence continues at coordinate 1,678,191 of NW_016806351.1, forward strand.
TACACATAAAATAACACATAGCTATTTTAATTTAATGCCTATACAATTCTTTGTATATATAAGCTTCTAAATTTAAAAAAAAACACAAACTGATTACCATCAGCCTTTTTGATATCAATAATTACTATATTTAAATATTTACGTGTATTTCACTTGGTTATTATATTTTTTGTTACAATGAAATTCACAGAAAATAAAATCAGCAATTTTAAATGGGACACTTCAGTGGCATTTAGTACATTCACTATTTTCTGTAACCAATACCTCTGCCTAGTTCTAAAATATTTTCATCTCTGCAAAAGAAACCCCTATATACATTAAACAGTTATTACCCTTCCCTTCTTCCCCTAGTCCCTGGCAACCACCTACCTGTTTTCTGTTTCTCCAGATTGACCCATTTTTGATATTTCATAAAAATGAAATCAGGTAAGATGGGACCTTTTGTGTCTGGCTTCTTTCACTTAGCATCATGCTTTCAAGGTTCATCTGTGTTGTAATGCGTATCAGTACTTCATTCCTTTTATGGTTGTAGGTGCGTAACGCCATTTGTTTATTCATACGTTGATGGACATTTGGTTTGTTTCCACCTTTTGGCTATTGTGAATGATCTGTTGTAAACGTTGGTATACAAATATGTGTTTGAGTCTCTGTTTTTAATGCTTTTGGATATATATCTAGAAGTAGAATTGCTGGGTCATATAATTATTTGTGTGACATTTTGAGAAGCCTCCAAACAAATTTTTATAGCAGTAGAGCCATTTTACATACTTAGCAAAGTTTTAGGAATTCTATTTCTCCATATCTTTGCCAGCACTTGTTATTTACTTTTCTTAGAAAAGTTGGTGCTATTCTAGTGGGAGTGAAGTGGTATCTTATTGTGGTTTTGATTTGAATTTCCCTAATGACTAATTACGTTAAGCATCATTTCGTGTACTTTTTGGCAATATGTTTATCTTCCCTGGAGATATATTTATTCAAGTCTTTGCCCATTTTTAAATTGTGTTGTTTCATTGTTGAACTGCAAGAATTCTTTATATATTCTATATACTAGGCAGATGCTATTATTTTAGTAAATATTATTTAATTATTTTAACTTCAATTGTAAACTTCTGTTTTCTTTTAAGTCATTTTAATATGGTATATCCTGTTAATATCTTCAATAATTTATTGTGAATGTTATTAATATAGGAGAGTACTTGATTTGAGATAGAATTTGAGTTAATTTGTATGAGAATTAAATTCTATAAGGTTTTGCTAACTATGGAAAGATTACGGTTGGATATTCCCTGCGTAAAGAGGCAGACAAATTAGATACTATTTATGGAATTATGTTTTCAATTATCTATTTCTGTTTCCTTATAATATTTTTCCTCAGTGAAATTAAAATACCTGCTTCTAGCAAAATAATGATGATTGAATGAATTGGTGAATGGGAGGATGAAATACTAAGAATAATCTGTTAAATATATTATATATGTCTTTGAGAAGTTCTACAAATAACTTTCTTATTCTATTGGACTTACAATTGTTTTTGCCAAAGTTGTTACCCACGAACATTTAAAAATAACCTACCTAATGTTATGACTATGACAATCTATGTATATAAAGATATATTTTAAATGGTGAACCATCCTTTTATCCCAATGATAATGCCCACTTGATTGTGGTGAATTAAATTTTTGATTGCTGCTGCATTCAGTTTGCTAGTATTTTGTTGAAGAATTGTGAGTCTAGGTTTATAAGAGATATTAGCCTGTCGTTTCATTGTTGTTGTTGTGTCTTTGCCAGATTTTGGTATCAGGATGATACTAGTTTCATAGAATGAGTTAGGAAAGAATCTCTCCTCTATTTTTTGAAATATTTTCAGTAGGATTGGCACTAGCTTTCCTTTGTACACTTGGCAGAATTCAGCTGGGAATCCATCTGGTTCAGGGCTTTTTTGTTTGGTAGGTTTTTTATTAATTACTCTGTTCACGATTTCTGTTTCTTCCTGGTTCAATCATGGGAGGTTGTATATTTTGAGGAATTTATCCATTTTCTAAATATGTTTTAGTTTGTGTGCATGGCGATGTTCATAGTAGTCTTTGAAGATCTTTTGTATTTCTGTGATATCAGTTGCGTGTTACCTTTGTCACTTCTGGTTATTCTTATCTGGATATTATTTTTTTCTTTGTCAATTTAGCTAGTGATCAATTGATCTTGTTTATCCTTTTAAATAACCAATTTTTCACTTCTTTGATCTTTTGTATGGTATTTTGGGGTCTCATTTAATTCTGCTCTGATTTTAGTTATTTCTTTCCTTCTTCTAGCTTTAGGTTTAGTTTGTTCTTGTTTTTTGAATTTCTTTAGATGTAAAGTTAGGTTGTTAATTTGAGATCTTTCTCTTTGATGTAGGTGTTTAGCACTGTTAACATTTCTCTTAATATTGCTTTTGCCAAATCTTAGACGTTTTGTATGTTGTGTCTCTATTTCATTTGTTTCAAGTTTTTAAATTTCTGCCTTAATTTCATTGTTTACCAAGAAGTCATTCAAGAACATGTATTCCTGTGATTTTTGAGAGTTATTCTTGGTATTGATTTCCATTTTTTATTGCATGTGGTCCATGAAGATGGATGGTACAATTTTAATTTTTTGAATTTGATACTTTCTTTATAACTGAGCATATGGTCAGTCTTAGAGTATGTTCCATGTACAGATGAGAAAAATGTATATTCTGTGATTCATAAGCTGAGTTTGTGCATCTGTAGATACTGTAGATGTCTATTAGGTACAGCTAGTATAGTGTTGAATTTAAGTCCAGAATTTCTTTGTTAGTTTTCTGCCTCGATGATCTGTCTAATGCTATCAGCAGGGTGTTGAAACATCATGATATTATTGTGTTGCTGCCAAATTCTTTTCATGGGCCTAGAAGTAATTGTTTTATAAATCTGGGTGTTTCAATGTTGGGTGCATATATGTTTAGGATAATTAAGATTTCATGTTGAATTGAACCCTTTCAGTGTAATGCCCTTCTTTGTCCTTTTTTACTGCTATTGGTTTAAAGTCCATTTTCTTTGATATGTGAATAATGACTCCTGCTCATTTTTGTTTTCCTTTTGCATGGTAGATCTATATTCCTTTATTTTGAACCGATGGGTGTCATTACATGTGAGATATGTCTTTTGAAGCTGCTTGTCTATTTTTCATGTAGGAAATCAAATTTGTGCTTCTTTTAAAATTTTTAAATAGGTGTAAATATAATATGATTGACTGGAAAGGCATTTTGTGTTTTAGAATTCCCCCAATTGTATACTTTCTTAAAGTATGACCAATGCAGAAACTTAGATCTCTTTCACTAGGAATATCAATGAAAATGCCCAAATAGGAGTTTGGATGAAGTAATACTTTACAAGAAGTATGTGTTGTAGAAAATTATCTTTCGGATAAACTTCTGAAATACATCTGTAAATATTAAGATTAGTGCAAGTGAATAATTAACAGTTAATTTTGCATATAAAGAGTTTACTAAAAAACTCATAAATAAATTATCTTTCACTGTACATTAAACTACAGCATGTCATAAAAGTAACATTATTTTATTGAGAAATAGTAGAGCAAAATTTGGTTTTATATAACTTATTTAAAAAACTCAATTAAGCAACTTACTATTAGCTATTACAAAGCACGTTGTTGAAGTACCACAAGAGTTAAAAACCAAAGGAAAGAAAATATCCATGATAAACCAAAATCAAAAAGGACTCTCATACGTGTAGAAAGAAAACAAGACTGTGATTGGGTTCAGACTCAGATATGTTTGTCACAGTGAAGGTTTAGTGAAACTGATCAATCAAGGGTGAGACTGATATTGGATAAAGTAAGATTTTGAAAGAGAAAGGATTCATGAGAGTTGGAGAAGAGGTGATCAATGCTAGGTAAATATTAAACCTAGGACTTCATCCAATAAATCTTTATATTGTCATTCATTTCTTAGTAGAGAACAGTTATTTGAAAAGTATAATGTTTCTGGTACTGTTTATGGTTATATTTTTGCATATAATGGAAATTCAAAGAAGTTTCCAGTAATTTTTCTTAATAAACTGACTCTCTGTATGTGTGCTAAATATATGGTTTTTATGATTCACTGTTAAATACAGGCAAAAGCCGATGGCCTTCAGTGTGCCTTTTCTTTAAGCAAAATCTTTAGTTGGACACTTTTCTTGCATTTTTGCTTCACAAGGTATAGTCTTCTGATAAGTATGCTCCTTCTTTGCGGAAATTCACACGGCTGACCTTGCAGTCTTCTGCTGTGGAAGGGCTGCCACTGGCAACTGCAGATTAATGCCAACTCAAATCTCATTGTTTTTGATTAAGGTCTTGAGGTTAGAAAAATGTAATTTGTACCCTAGAAGATAGAATAAGAAGAACATGACAGCAATTAATCCTTTTCTTGCTGACGAGAATGATAAAATATCCCCTGTTGCCTACAATATCTTTGTTAATATTCCAAAAGACACTTTTTTCTTCATATTTATTTATAGATAATTATTTTTCATAACTTTTAAGTGTTTAATATAAAACTTTATTAAGCACTTTGAAAAATCAGGAACATGTCTATTATTGTTGCAAGAGTTATTTGTGAAAACTGAAATGATGATGCATAATGAAACATAATTTAATGAAACATAACCCCCCATACATGTATATAAAAATGGCAAATATATTTTTGCAGGTCTATTGTGTATTACAAATTTGGTAGGTTCAGGAATTCCAATAAAGAGCAAAGCAATCTGGTACACTGAAGCTATTAGCATACTTAATTTAAACTTCATCACTTTACCTAGATTTTTAAACTCAGTGTGTTTATACTGTGCTAGCTTCACTTACTTGCATCACTCTCAGGTCTCACCAATTTGGTTTCAGTGTAAATTGTGTAAACTTCATTAATTACAAAATGCTTTGTATGGCCTCTGGTCTGGCAAATTAGAGGAATTACAGGTACTAAAATAATGACATATTCCACTTTCTCTAATCTACCTTTATGTTCCAATCAAACTCAACACTCAACAATATATGCAATTCAAAAAAATTGTACAATTATCGAACAAAGAAGGACAAGTAAAGAAGAAGTGTCAAGGTTAACATCCCCCAATAATTCCACTCTTGGCAAGATATAAATATTCTGGGGACATGACAGGGGCATTCTCTTTGGATATATATGACTGATAACAAAATCTCTGTGAGTACATTTATTGCTCATAAATTTCTTGTGATTGTTAACCATCAAACTCCTTGTACAAGAAGAAGCCAAAGAGATCATTTTGAATGTCAGAATGCTTCACAGAAAGGAAGGATTTCACTAATCACTATGGTCGAAACACATGACAGGAGCTCTGTCTTACAGCTTTTGAATTACACGATTCACATTTTTCTCCTCAATGACTATTGCATCATATGTGGAGTATAATCGCTGGTAACTTATTAATGTCTAAGACCTGCTCAGAACAATTAAATATTATTATGAGTTAAACAGATTTAACCTGTTTTGGAGCAAACTGTGATTTAAAACAGAAAAGAAAATCTCAAAACTGAAGGATGATCCTAAAACTAGGAATTGGAATATTCCTATAGCCTACTATTCTTGATAAATTTAAGAGTATTTCTTCTTTTTCACATAGTATTTTTAATTCATAAGCTCATTGATATGTACTTAATTGTGTCCCTGCAAAATGTATATAATGAAGCTCTAATCCCCAGTGTGATAGTATTTGGAGATGGAACATTTTGGAGGTAAGTAGGGATAGATGGCACAATGGGGTGGGGCCCTCATGATGGAATTAATGGCTTTATAATAAAAGGAAGAGAAAGAGATCTCTCCCTCTCTCTCTCCACACCCTTGTGAGGACACAACAAAGAGACAGTCATCTACAAGCAGGGAAGAGACCCTCACCAGCAATCAAATTGGCAAGCACTTTGATCTCCGACTTCAAGTCTTTAGAACTGTGAGAAATAAGTATCTGTTGTTTAAGCCATCTAGTTTATGGCATTTTGTTATAGCATCCTTAGAAGACCAATACATTGAAAAATATTACTCCCCTTCCTTATGTTCAGGAAGAGAACATACAAACAAAAGTCATAGCAAATATTGCCAGACATGGCTTGGAGTATCATTGTGAAGTAGGAGACTTAAATAGGAAACATAAGAAAATAGGTATTTGAATATGGGCATAATTATTCTTGATAATTTCTGAATTCAGAAGAGTTAAGTCCACTAATGTTAAAGAAAGTGTTCCTTCCCTTGCCTTTACGACTCTGAAGATTATGAATTTATCTCTAATGTGGATTAAGAGAGAATAATGAAAAATTAGCAGTTACTGGTTTTATCAAAAATAATAAAGAAAATGTGGTATATATACACAATTAAATTGTATATATACACAATTAAATAGTATTCAGCCATAAAAAGAAAGAAATTCTGTAATTTGCAACAACATGGATGGAACTGGAGGACATTATGTTAAGTGAAATAAACCGGCACCCAAAGACAAATTTTGCATATTTTTAATCACATGTGGTAGTTAAAAATGTTTTAATTGAACTCATGGAGATAGAGAATAGAATGACGGTTACCAGAAGCTGAGAAGGGTAGTTGGCAAGGAAGGGTAAAGTGTGGATAGTTAGTGGGTACAAAAATATAATTAGAGTGAATACAATCTAGTATTCGATAATACAACAGAATGACTATTTTAATGATAATTTACTGTATATTTTAAATTTACTAGAAGAGTGAAATGTAAATGTTCCTAACACAAAGAAATGACAAATGCTTGAGGTGATAGACACCCCAGTTACCTGGATTTGATCACTACACATTGTATGCCTATATCAAAACACACATTTACCCCATTAATGCATACAACTATTAGGTACCCATAAAAAATTAAAAATAAATCCAATTAAATAACATCTTATTATCTATATGCCATATAGAAATCAAGTTTATTAAAACAGGCTTAAACATAAGTAGCAAATTTATAATAATAATTTTTAGTTGGTGACTACAAGCACTATCTTTGATCTTTCTGAAAATTTCAGTCGCATCTCTGCTCTGCTTTGTCATGCTTCTCTGAGCGTGCCCTGGATTTGATCTTAAATCAGGAACCTTTTCTTTTTTTTTTTCAGCCTAAAATCTTTTACCCTCTCGAGAGCCTGGGAATCTTCAAAAACAAGTCATGTCTCCTTTGTTTTAACAGTACTTGCTTTATATTATCTCTCGCCTGTCATCTTTACTCTAATCAGCAAGTAGGAACCAAGGCAGCACTTTAAACAATCTTGTCGAAAATCATCTTAGCTAGATTACCCAGTTCAATAGAGGAATTTTCCACATTGTATATTACTTTAGCTAGTAGTATTGATAAAATAAAAAAGAAATAACTCATTCTACAATCAGAGTAATAGATCTTAATTGCTCTATATTTAACATACAGGGAAATATTATGATGTGAATATGCCATTCATTGAGTTTCATATAGCATATTTCAAGAGCAGAATGCCCTCCCTCCCCAGCCAATGTCCCCCACCTTTACCGTACAAAATGACAGATATGATTTTATGATCACAAGCTATTATTGTTCAACCCAGTATTTTTTACAAATGGGATAATAATGTATGCACTTTTGTGTCTTAATGTGTTTCAACTATCATAATGTTTTTGAGGCTCGTCCTTCTCATTAGACGCATCACTATTTTTAAAATTTTTATTGCTGAGTAGTATCAGAAGTAGTATCAGATTGTATAATTGTAAATAGCTTGTTAATTCTTTCTGTTGTTAACAAACATCTTATCTTTTTCCATTTTTTAAATATAATGAATAAAACTTCTATATTCTTTTTGTTGAAATATATTTTAATTTCTCTTGAATATTTACCTAAGAGAATTTTGGAGTCATAGGCTTTATAAAAACTTAACTTTACAAAAAAGCCAATAAGTTTTCTAAATGTTTGTATCATTTTACATTTCTACCAGCAATGTGTAAGAGTCCTGTCTGCTCCTTTTGATTGCTGATACTTGGTATTAGCAATCTTTATTTTAGTCATTCTGATGCTTATATATTTGCATTTTACTGTGCCTTGATTTTGGATTTCCTTGATGACTAATGATGTTGAGCAATTTTATATCTGATTATTTGACATTCGTTTCCTTTTGTAAAGTTTTAATACTTTTACCTATTAATTTTTGTTTGTCTTTTTTAATGAGTTGCAAGAATTTTCATAAATTTTAGAAAATATATTTGTTAGATATATGCAAGTATTTTCCTCATCTGTGAATCACATACTATTTTCTTGATGTTTTCTAAAGAACAAAAATTTTAAATTTTAAGCAAGTTTTATTTTTTATGTGCACTCTCTACATTCTAAGACACTTTGCCTGAGCCAATATTGCAAGATATTGTATCTTTTCCTCTAATAATATTTTTGTTTGTTTTACTTTATATTATTTTTACTTTTATGCCCATCAATCTCATTTAATTGTTTTATTGAACATAATACTTGTACATATTAATGGGGTACACGTAATATTTTGATACATGCATACAATGTATAATGATCAAATCAGAGTAATTGAGATATCCATACTTCAAGTATTTATCATTTCTTCTGTTGGAAACATTCCAAATATTATTTTCTAACAATCAATTCTTCTTGCTGTTTGTTATATAATGTGAAGTTGAGCTATTTATTTTTTCTACATGTATATTCAATGCATATGTATGTATATGTTATTCAAACAGCATTTATTGAAAAAATAATTCTTTTTTCATTGAAAAAAATAATAAAATAAATAAAATAAAGTATATTCAATGCATATGTATGTATATGTTATTCAAACAGCATTTATTGAAAAAATAATACTTTTTTCATTGAACTATTTGGTTTATTTGTCAAACAACATATCATGTACATATGGATCTATTACTGGGCTCTCCATTCGGTTCTGTTTATTTCTTTTTATATTCTTTTACTAATGTAACACTGTCTAGATTACTGTAGCTTTAGAGAAAGTGTTAAAATCTGGTAAATTAAGTCTACAAATTTGTTCTTCTAAATCAAGATAAGTTGAGCTGTTATTGGTTCCTTGCATTTATAAGTAAATATTTAAATTACCTTGTAAATTTTTCTATATGAAGATGGCTAGAATTTTGATTGGAATTGTGTTGTGCAGATAGACCTATTTGGGGAAGAAATTATGTCTTAATAATATTAAGTCTTTCATCCTGCAAATTTTCTCAATGTTTTGCTTACAAAGAATCACTATGCATATATTTTACTACATTGGCCCTAAGTGTTTGTTAGTTCCTACATCAATTATTTTTTAAAATTTAAAAACATTTATAAATAATACTTTTTAGTTATACACCTGCACTATTCATAGCCACAAATAGGATACAAGTAATATTCTATCAACAGTTGATTGAATAAACTATGATGTATTCACATTATTGAATACTATATAGCAAAATTAAAATCTAAGTTGTGCCTTTATAATTATACTGGCCAACCTGGGTGTAAGGTTTAGGAAATGGAAAAATGGAAGTGGGTTCTGGCGCTCAGTATTCTCTTTATTGATTTCAAAGTTTATTATATAATTGCATATAGCTGATAAAAATTCATTGAGTTCTTTGTGTATTCATAATGTCTTCTCATTTGTATGTGTATTATACTTTAAAAATGTGTAAAAGTCTTTTGATATGTATATAGCAATACTTCCTCCTCATGTTTTCATATCTCTCTGTAGACAAATATGCTAGTTTTCTCCATCTTAAAAAAATCTTTTTTTCTATTTATTTTCTCCCCTCTTTGATAATAGAGATGTCTGTATTTGTTACCGTTATCATTGTTAAGTCTTTAACCTAAAGAACTGTGGCTTATATCCCTGTCATATCATTGAAACTATATCTGTCATAGTTTTCAAAAATTTTCTGCTAAATAAATCCGTGGTCTCTTTCACTTCTCTATTATCAGTTTAATTAACTTCATAATACTTTCTCCTTTTGGAAATACTCTCCTATATTGATTTCTGTGACAACACTGGAAACACCTGCTCAGTTAATTTTTCTGGATCCTAACCTTAATCCAACTTTCAAATGAAGGAGTACTCCCAGGTCCTCTTCTTCTCTCTACCTCTGGTCTTTCCCTAGATAATTTCACATAGCTTTAACTATTATCCATATGCAAATGAACCTCTTAATATGTATCTCCAGTTCAGTCTTCTGTCTTGAATTTCAGGCTCATATTATTAATGTCTTACTTGATATTTATAATTTGTGTATACAGTATGTATATATTAATAGATGTAGACACAAATTGACCCATTTTTATTCATTCATACACACATACACACACACACACAAAAAAAAAAAACTGGGCTCAACTACCAAAATCTATTACATTTATAGTGTTTACTGTCTTATTAAATTGTATAAAATCCATCATCAGTTGACTTAGCCAATAATCCAACAAGCATAATTATTTTTTCTTAATACAGTCCACAATGGCATAGGGTGATGATACAAAATAAATTGAGTGAGTACATTCTGCTCTGTCCTTTAGATAATCAATTAGCACTCTGTCAGTGATGACATTTAGTATGTTGATGCAATGTGACTTATTCCAAATTGATGCTAATATCTTTCATGAATATTAGCATATTTATTTTAGCCTTTAGCCTATGTTGTTCAATAAATAATGAGTGAATGACAAATAAACGTACAGAAGGATAGAAAAACAATCATATTACTTTGTTCTCTTCCTTTGAAAAGAAAGGTCCAGATTGGCTACAAAATTTTTCTGTATGACGCCCTTTTGCTTTGTTCTGTATAACCTTGAATCTAGAGTAAAGATTCACTTCAACACATATACACCACATAATCCAATTATTTCTATTCTATGCTCAGTACTAAAACTACTTAATGAGAAGTTTTAAGTCTTTTGCAGTACATTCGAAGAGCACAGTAACTTAATGAATTAAGTCCTGAATATGCAGTCATAAAAAGATATGACTGTGCATGTGTGTAAATACATATACATACACATATACAATCACAAAGGGAAAGGTATCAACTGTTCAGAATTATGTTTAATATGCATTAGTTACTTATTTTAAAATGAAATTTAATTTTAGCTACAATTACACAGACATTTCATAGGGAATTTCATTGAATGACCTTTGATGAAGAAAGAAATTCCTATTTTGAAAAGTGATAAGCTACATAATGTTAACAATAAATGGAATATAAAAGAAGCTAAAGAAGTGTGGATTTTTACTTATCTGTCCATTTTCAAGCTTATCCTCTCTTATAGGCCAAAGAGTTTTCACTCAACCTGAAAGAAAAATCTAGCATATAATTTAAAACTTTTGCCAGGGGACCATTAGTACAGATTTTTCTAGATCAGTACCTGAACATCATATGTCCAGGCTAAGAAAAATCAATCAAATAAAACAACACAGCAGAAGACTGTAAGACAACAATACATGTTACTGAAGATACACAATAGCTAAGAACAACATAGTCAACAACAAATAAAAACTCTTTTTGCAGTGGAGACCTATAAATGTAGGTTAATATTATTGACATAACTACAAATAACAAATGCACACTTACATTTTGAGCTATAAAACATTCCAAAATCTAAAGTATCTAGTATTAAAGTATATGTATTACAAATTGTGGTGAATTACTCATTATTTTCAAGACTCTTAATAATGACATCATATTATGTGTGCTGTTAATAAAATAATATATCTGTTTTTAAAAGACAAGTATTTGTTATTTTTGGAATAAAAAAAGGTGCTGCTAGAAAAAAACAGTAAATGACTAGAAATACTTAAACAAACGTTATTTGGTATGAGATGTCATTGAATTGGCAATGAGATAGGAAACATAAAGAGATGATAAATAAAGACTGCTAGAAAATAAATAATTTGGTTCAGTAGGGGAGAAAATTAAATTAACCACTGAGAAGAAAAAGAAAGAAGTTTCTTCTTCATAGCGTTAAGCCTTATTGAAAAATCAATGAAAGTCATGTGTAGAACCTAGTGATTACATCCAAGCCCAATGTATATTAATTACTGTTTATCTAGGGATAGGGAAATAGTAGGCTTGTATACCTTATTGTTCTCTCTTGGCTACTTAAAAAAGAATTAGACATCAAGATAGAAAAAGAGTTCTTAAACAAGAAATAAAAGGAAAGACAGATTAATTCAGTTGCATAAAAATAAAACAAATTCTCTTCTTCAGTAGATTTAGATTTAATTAAGTAAACCAGGAAATACAAGCCATAAATATGGAAAAGTATTTGAAGTTCAGTTATGCAAGAAAGACTTACTATCTAAGAAATATAAGGAAATTCTAGAAATTACTACAAAAGGGCAAAGAAAATAAGTGGTATAAAATATAAACTGAACAGAACATGAAATAAAATGGTCAATAAATATACATTTTTAAAATACTAACCAGCTTAGTATTAAAAATCTAAATTCAACTATTAATTAGATGTTTTTATCCATTTGTTTACACATCAAAATCTGACATACCTTGGTTTTGAAAGAATGGTGGAAACATAGCATTCATATATTGGATGAAAGAAGTTAAATTAGTACAAATCACTATAAAAGGCAAGTAATTTGAAAATGTGCCTCTCCTATATACAAAAATTTACTCATAAAGAAACATAGATTTTTATGTCAAGGAGACAAGATTAAGAATGTTCATACCACCATAGTTTGTAATTTAAAAACTATATAATTATCTATAATGAATAAATTAATAATAGTATATTATATAATGGAATAATATATAATAGTGAGAATGAATGATCTAGGAAAACACATATAAACATCAATAATTTTCTCAGATAAAAATGCTTAGGCCGGGCGCAGTGGCTCATGCCTGTAATCCCAGCACTTTGGGAGGCCTAGGGGGATGGATCATGAGGTCAGGAGTTCGAGACCAGCCTGCCCAGCATGGTGAAACCCTGTCTCTACTAAAAATGCAAAAAATTACCCAAGCATGGTGGCGTGCGCTTGTAGTCCCAACTACTTGGGATGCTGAGGCAGGAGAATTGTTTGAACCCGGCAGGTGGAGGTTGCAGTGAGCCAAGGTTGTGCCACTGCACTCCAGCCTGGGTGACAGAGTGAGACACCATCTCAAAAAAAAAAAAAAAAAGTTTAAACACACACAAAAATACTCATATATTTTAAGGATAAGTACATATGTAAGAAATAGAAATATGTGATGAGCATCAAATTGAGAATGCTGATTCACGTTTGGTTTTAAAATGGATGGGGTTTACCTGTTATTTTGACAAATGATTTTCACAGTAAATTCAAAAGTAAATTAACAAAATTGATGACATCTCCTAAGAAGGAAACCAGCAAATCACTCATCCATTTGACCTCAGTTTGGTTTTCCTCCACAGTGCTGCTTATATAAACCTATTTAAAAAAAACTTAGTACACAGTTGAGAATGTTGGTATTCTGCCTTTCAACATTAACTGTAATGTCAGCTGTGGGTTTTCTTTTTTTTTTTTTTTTTTTTTTTTTTTTTCTGAGACGGAGTCTCGCTCTGTCGCCTAGGCTGGAGTGCAGTGGCGCGATCTCCGCTCACTGCAAGCTCCGCCTCCCGGGTTTACACCATTCTCCTGCCTCAGCCTCCCGAGTAGCTGGGACTACAGGCGCCCGCCACCTCACCGGGCTAGTTTTGTGTGTGTGTGTGTGTGTGTGTGTGTGTGTTTAATAGAGACAGGGTTTCACCGTGTTAGCCAGGATGGTCTCGATCTCCTGACCTCATGATCCGCCCGTCTCGGCCTCCCAAAGTGCTGGGATTACAGGCTTGAGCCACCGCGCCCGGCCAACTGTGGGTTTTTCATAGATCCTATTTATCTGTGTGAGGAAATTCCTTCCATTGCTATTATATTGAGTGTTTTTATAGTGAAAGTGTATTAGTTTTCTAATGCTTTATATGAATCTACCGAGATTATCTGGTTAAATGTTTATACTGATTATGTGATCTTATCAGATTTTAAATTTCTTTTTTAGTCCATTTTGGTATTTGATATCTTTCTCAGAATTTATCAATTTCACCTAGGTTTTCTAATGTGTAGGCTTATTATTGTTCATAGCATTCTCTTATAATCTTTTAAAACATTTTTGTAAGATTAGTAAAGATGTCTCCTCTTTCATTCCCAATTTTAGAAATTTGAGTCTTTCTTCTCCTCTTTTCTGTCATTCTAGCTAAAAGTTTTCATTTTGTTTATCTTCCAAAGAGACAACTTTTACTCTCATTGTTTCCCTCTTAATGTTTTTATATATTTTACTTCATTTATTTCCAATCTAATCTTTATTATTTCCTTTATTTTTACTTTGGATTTATTTTGTTTATTCTCTTTCTAGTTTCCTAAGTTGTATATTTAGGTTATTTATTTAAGATTTTGCTTGTTTTGCAATACAAACATTTACAGCTCTAAATTTCCTTCTAAACACTGTGCTAGAGGCATCACTTCATGCATATTGTATTTTGTTTACAATCATTTGAAAATATTTTCAATGTTTTCTTCTGACATCTGTTTTACTCATTTGTTAGTTTTTGTTAATTTTAGTGAATTGCCAAAGTTCTGAAAAAAAATGTTGATTTTCCCAGATTTTGACAATATTCTCGCTGATTGTATAGATTCGTAGATTTTCAAAAGTTGTCACACTGTCAGTTTGGAAGTGTTTACAATGATATAGTCTAAAAGAAAACTATATTTTTGGAGGGGGGCATTCCAAATTCTAAAAAATCGTATTTCCTGAGAAATTTGTGTCAGGTTTTCCGAAAAGCTTTCAATATTTGGGGCCTTTTGTTTGCTTGCTTTTATGATTTCACTTATCATAACAGAATTACCGCTGTTTCATTTATCACTATATCTCAGCCAAAAATATTAATAGTTTACTTGAATATCAGTTGTTGTTATTTCAGTACAGATGTGGTAAAATTTTAGAAAAAGGTGAACACATTTTTATCTTTATATAATTTAAAAATATTAAAGTAATTTCAAATAATAGGTGAAAAGATTATATTATCAATATATTTCATTTTAGAATTTAATACTTCAAATTATAATACTACTCCTACCTGTATCTATTATTATTAGAAGAAAATCATTTGGAGAATTATAAGGTTATTGTCCATTAAATTACTAATATAAAAATTATTAGTCTGGTTATTGCATCAAAGAAGAGTAAAAACACTTCCCAGGTAATAATACTTATAAGCAAAACTGATGGCAGTATTAGACAATATATGAACATGGAGTCTTTACTTTGATTTTGCTGAGAAATTCACATTTTCAAAACCTGGCTTTAGTTTTAATATTAATTATTTTAAATGTGGAATTGCATATTTTATCAAAGTACTTCCTAAAGTAGATTGGATGATTGATTCTGATTTTTGAGTATTTTTTCTTACTTTACCAGCTAAACTATACTGATATTTTATGTATTAGGGATTTTGATCATTAACTCTTCCATTTATCTATGAACCCTTGGGAAAATTGTGTACCTTTATTTTTTAATTGTAAATTCAGAAAAAATACAGTCACTGCTTTATGGGCTTATTAGGTAACTAAAACATACCAAGATTGCTTACAAAAGTACCTTAAATATGGAAGAAATATATTAATTAATTAATTATGGTTATTACTGGCAAAACAACTAACTCGCTTTCCTTGCCCTCTAATACAAACTTTCTCAAATAAACGCTAAAATAAGGACAAATTTTTACGCTTCAAAGTTCAGAAAATTTTCTTTTCAAATAAACTTAACAGTTATAAAAATTAGAATATTCTTGCAATTAATCCTTAAAGAACCCATTAAAAGGTTACCCGTAAAAAGAATGTGATTTATTTTAATATTATTTTCATGATTTTTTTTACCAATTAGAAATTCAACTTAGACTAAGTTGGACTCTGTTTACACTGTTAAGATTAATACTACAAAAGTCAATGATTATTATGAAATAAAACACAAGTGTGCATATTCTGTAGTAAGTTTTTATTCTGGATTAAAAATTGATCAATAAAAAATAGATCACCAATTTATTTATCAGAAATGTCATCAGTTTTAAATATCTAAGCAATTATATGAAGAACAAGTATTGACATAGAAGGTGCTTGTGATGTCATTTGAAGAGTATGCTGACTCAAGATTCAAAACCCATCTCTCTTATCACACAAACATTGATGAAAGTAACTCAGATTCGGCACTGAGACATTAGCTGTGACACCAGCTCTACTAATACTGTGTGCTTGACTTTCTTGAAAGGTTAAATGAAACAAGATTTAACCTTTCGTGAAAGTCATGAAAGTGTTATTCTTTAAAAACAACTCTAAGGTATAGGCAATATAAATAAAACTATATAAAAGCAAAACAAAGAATAGTAATGATAGATGGGCCATTCTGTCCTTTCCGTTGCTAGTAATCAAATAAGATGAAAAAGATTTTTAAAGGTTTCCCAAAACCACAAAGAGCTAGTATGTAGAGAAAACAATTAGATAGGTAAGCCTTGGAGTTAAGGCCACTTTTATCCTGAGAGATTGCAGCAATTCCAAAAGAAATGTCTAACAAGCTGACCACAGCTATTGAAACAATCTGTGAACTAGGGAGATAGAATCATGGGTTCAGGGTTCACAAAGGAAGGAAATATTTCAGAGTTTCCTTTGCATTGATTTGAGGCCCCAAGAGAAGGAGACAAAAATAAATAAATAAATCATTAAAGATACAGAAGATTTTCATCACCCAATTAAAAAACTGCTTTCAGTAGAATTTATAGAAAATTAAATTTGACCACTGCAGAATGCACTTTACATTTTTTCTCATATATGAATCATTTTCAAATGAGCTTATGTAGGACTATAAAAGAAATCTCGGTGAATTTCTCTGATGATAGCACGTTTAACTACAAGCCAATAACAAAAATGCGATTACGAGATTCTCCCAATATTTGGAAATTAAGAAATATATCTAAGTCCTGGGTCAAAAAAGAGATGAAAATGGAAATTGAAACATAATTTAAACTGAGTAATTATGGCCTACAGATGTAATGATACTGACTTTACGATAAATTTGGCACTGAATACCAGTAGAAGAAAAGATGTATTTTTCAAATTAATGGTACTCTGTCATTTGGATACTCTTGGGAATGCAATACAACAACCCTGCCTCACAACCCACACAGACTAAATCTATTTGAGTTATATTTATATAGAGAAGTGAAATTTAAACGACAAATGGTCTATAAATTACAAAGGACTTTGTAGTTTGCTAAGATTTGCTAAAGAGGATATAGAATATATTAAGGTTAAAAAACTTTAATGTTAGTACTTTTTTCATTAAAATAGACAATCAAGATAATAACGTTGTAAACTACAGAGTAGGATAAAATATTGTCAAAACATTATGTCTGAAAAAGGGATCACAGCAATAAAAAAGTTCAAATCAACAGGAAACAGAACAAGAAATCAATGTACAAACTATTGCCAAAAGACTTGCACAAGCACTTTATAAAAGGCTATCTAGGTGTATAATAAGCATATAAAATGTACAGCAAGCAAAATAAAAATTGAAGCCGTCATTCCATACACATATCAAGTTGTAACAATTAAAATGCTTAACAATGCCAAATATCACCAAGAATGTTAAATAATGGGGCTACTCATCCATTGCTGTTAGGAATGTATATTGGGATCACTCCTTTGGGAAATATTTCATAAGTGGGCAAAAGACCTCAACATATGCATACCTTCTGATCTAGAACTTTACTCTTAGGTATATAATAAATAAATATATATATATGTATCTGCACATAAAATGTTAACACAAGAATATTTATAGTAGCGTTAAATGCTAGAGTTCAAAACTAGAATCAACCCAAATATGTGACAAAATAGAATGAATAAATAGTGTTATAGTCATACACTAAGAAATACTACGCAGAAGTAAAAATTATTTAACTATGCTACAGATAGCAAATTGGTGACTTTCATAAACTTAGTATTGAGCAAAAGAGGCTAGAGACAAAATGAAGTGTTTTTCATAAACAATTTATATAATAGTGGAAAGCAGGCAAAACAATAAACTATTTTTTAAAAATTTAATTGTGGTAAAATATACATAAAATGTATCCTGTGAATCATATATGGATACAACCATATATGTTAGAATTTATTTCTGGGCACCTCATTTTATTCCTTTGCTATATATGTATGTCTGTCTTTATGCCAGCACCACACTGCTTTGTTTACTATCACTTTTGAGTGACAGTACGTTTTGAAAGATTGTTTCGGGTATTTGCGACCTCTTGAGATTTCGTAAGAATTTTATTTAAAAAATTCTATTTCTTTAAAGAACGTCATTGGAATTTCGATAGGTATTGCATTGAATTCATAGGCTCTTTTGGGTAGTATTCATATCAAAACATTATTAGGTCCATAATTTCCTATTTTTAAAATAAAGGCAATACAGTAGGCAGATGTGAGATATTTAAGAACAACTGCCAGAACTAAAGGGCAGTTTCCAGATTGCATATGAGTGACCTTAACAATTTACTAAAAAAGTCTCACTGTAGCACACACAACTTTTAAGAAAAACTTAATTTTAGAGAAAAGGAAATGTCAGCAATAAAAACAGAAGTGAAAATAATTTCCAAGTTACAATTCTACACTTAGCTATGGTATCAATCAAATGTGAAGGCAGATTAAAGACATATTATAATGGATGTCAAATGGAAAAAAATCACTTTTCTCAGCATTTTGGCTGTGACCTCAAGCTGAAAAAGTAGATAATAACAGTCACATAATCTAAAGTGAGTTGAAGACACATCTCCAGTTAATTTGAATATAGTTGACTTGAAATTTCTCACTTGTAACCCATAACCCATCTATTTATGAGCAGATGATAATATAGAGATTTATCAAAAAGGGAAAGGAGAAACTGTAATATTAGTAGTTAGTCTAGTATGAAATGTTCTATTTATATCTTCTCTTTCAAATACCCAATGAAATAAAATCAGTCGGTGGTCCCTGGCAACAACATAGAACCTAATGAAAATATTGGAGTATTATTTCTGTTTTGAGTAGTGTGAGATTAGTGTGCTTTTCCAACAATAGAGGGAAATTTATGCACAAATGAATTATCTAGAAAAAAGCTAAACACATACAAGCACACAGGTATTCATTGTTGAAAAGAGGCATTGTAGACCATTTTGGAGAGGATTATAGAGAATGAAAGGGGTGGGTGTAGAGAGAATATATGGGAACACTTTGCACTTTCTGTTGAATTTTTCTGTAAACTAAAACCATTCTACAAGATAGTCTATTGATTTTTAAAAACTTGAAAGGAAATAGAAAGAAACGTGTAATGTAATTGGAGATTTCAATATCCCTCTTTTAATACTGGATGTGTAAGTAAAATGAAAATCACGGAAGATAAAATCTTGACCAACATTTTAAATCAATTTAATCCAATTTATATTTATAAACTAATCAATTGAAGATGATAAGGAAAAACATTTTCAGGAGTACAGAGAGAGTTTTTCAAAATAATCCATGTTTGGAGCAATTA
>NW_016806351.1:1698672-1711063 GCF_001698545.2 Rhinopithecus bieti
AAAAAAAAAAAAAATAATAATAATAATAATAATAATATAATTCTTTTTAGTGAACTCTTGTAAGAAAGTGATGAAAAACACAATAGACTTTATACAAGGCTCTATTCACCCTATTCACCCCTTTGTTCCAAACACAGTCTCTTTGCAAAAACTCAGCTCTGAATCTCCCTGTCACATGGATTGTGAACTCTACAGCTCAGGAAATTGACATTGTCAGTCCCCTTAGCTTTTCCTTTTTCTCCCTTTTACACTCCACATTCACATTTCATATCTATAAGTAAATATGTCTATATACATCTCACATACTTTTTTCTACCTGAATTCTATATATTACCCCACTACATAAAAGGAAAAAAATCTTTATAAATCAAGTAAAATAAAGCAATTTTAAATACATGTATAATCTTGTTATAAAATGAAATCTACATTTTTACCTAGAGCTGAGACCATTTGCTGATTTTGTGTGGTTTGGCATGTTTGAGTCATTGAAAAAGATGTTATTTGAAAGTAAATCATCTGGATCCTGAGAAATTATGTACTTTGATCCTCCAGGTTTCTTCAATTCTAATGACTATATGTAAAAAATTTCTATACAGTGTGTTCAGCATTCAAAGTGTGTTTATACGTATTACAGTTTCTTGTTTCTTAGTGAAAGTTGTAAAGCTCACAAAATAAAAGTGTAAGTTCAATTTCATTAATAGCTTAAAGTGTAAACTCAATTTCATTAATTTCATCTTAGGTGTGTCATTACCCATTTAGTTTGATTTTTTTCCAATTTGCATGTCATAGTATCCATTTTACTTTTAACTGGTTATTTTGCATATATTTTAGAAAAAATCACACAGAGAAAATAATGAGCTGTCTCAAATAGAATTTAAAGAAAAGCCAAAAATGAGGTTTGTCATAGGATACGATAATAAACAGAAATTCAACATCAGATGTTGCCAAGATTGCTGACACAATGAAACAAACAGAACACAGGAAAAACAAGTTATTGTTACTGTATCAGTGGATTAGCAGTTTTCTCACATTATGGTATTGATTTGCATTGCCTTAATGGTGAATGATTGGTAGCAATCTGTACTATGCTTATTTGTCACCTCTATATCATTTGGAACAATGGCTGTTCAGTTTATTTGCCTGTTTTTAAATCGGGTTATTTGTCTTTTTCTTGTAGAGCTATAAAAGTTTTTTGTATATTTTAGATATATCTCATAGATATGATTAGCAAAAATGTTTTCATATCACACTTTATAAATCACTGCCTAATTTAATGTTATAAATAATGGTTTCTATGTTTACACATAAGATTTTGTATAATTTTGGCTTTATAATTAGGTCTATTGTCTCTTTTGATGTGATTATTTGCATGTTGTGTGAGGTAGGATTCCAAGTGTATTCTTTTACATACTGATAACTAGTTGGCCAAGGACTATTTGTTGAAAAGGCTAATATTTCCAACAGTGAAGTGTCATGGCATCCTTGTCAAAAATTAGTTGACCATAAATATGAAGATCAATTATTGCCTAATTGTTCTGGTTATAAGCTCCAGTATGATATTGAATTGAGGTAACAAGAGTAAATATGTTGTGTTATTGATCTTAGGAGGAAAGCAATCACTCGTTCTTCATTAAATATAATGTTAACTGTGGCCATTTTACATATGATTTTTACTAGGTTGAAGACAAACCGATGTGGTTTGGCTGTGTCCTCACCCAAATTGCATCTTGAATTGTGGCTCCCATAATCCCCATGTGTTGTGGGAGGGACCCAGTGGGAGGTAATTGAATCATGGGTGTGGGTTTTTCCTGTGTTGTTCTTGTGATAGTGAATAAATCTCACAAGCTCTGATGGTTTAAAAAGGACAGTTCCCCGGACATGCTTTATTGCCTGCTTCCATGTAAGTGTGCCTTTTCTTCTCCTTCACCTTCCACCATGATTGTGAGGCCTCCCCAGCCATGTGAAACCGTGAGTTCAATAAATCTCTTTCTCTTTATAAATTACCAAGTTTTGGGTATTTATCTATAACAGTATGTAAATGAACTAATACATTATATTGGTACACATAGCATTGGGTACTGCTATTAAGATACATTAAAAAGTGAAAGCAACTTTGGAACTGGGAAACAGGCAGAGCCTGAAACACTTTGAAGGGCTCAAAAGAAGACACAAAGTTGTGGGAAAGTTTGGAGCTTCCTAGAGACTTGTTGAATGGTTTTGATCAAAATGTTTACAGTGTTATGGAAAATGAAGGTCAAGCTGGGGTGGTTTCAAATGGAGATGAGTAGCTTATTGGGAACTGGAACAAAGGTAATGCTTAAGATGCTTTAGCAAAGAGACTGGCAGCATTTTGCCCCTGTCATAGAGATCTATGGAACTTTCGACTTTAGAGAGATGATATAGAGTATCTGGTGGAAGAAATGTCTAAGCAGCAAAGTGTTCATGAGGTGATTTGGGTGCTCTTAAAAGCATTCTGTTTTCTTCATTCACAAAGATATGATTTGGAATTGGAACTCATGTTTAAAAAGGAAACAGAGCATAAAGGTTTGGAAAATTTACAGCCTAATGATGCAATGGAAAAGAAAAAACCATTTTCTGAGGAGAAATTCAAACCAGCTACAGAAATTTGCATAAGTAATGAGGAGCCAAATGTTAATCTCCAAGACAATGGGGAAAATATCTCCGGAGCATGTCAGAAGTCTTCACAGAAGCCCCTCCCATCACAGGCCTGGAGGCCTAGGAGTAAGGAATGGTTCCCTGGGCCGGGCCCAGGATCTTGCTGCTTTGTGCAGTCTTGGGTCTTGGAGTTCCAGCCATAGCTAAAAAAGGCCAATGTACAGTTCTCGCCTTTACTTTAGAGGGTGCAAGCCCCAAGTCTTGGTAGCTTACAAAAGGTGTTGGGTGTATTGATACACAGAAATCAAGAATTGAAGTTTGAGAACCTCCACCTAGGTTTCAGAGGAAGTATGAAACTGCCTGGATAACCAGACAGAGGTGTGCTGCAAGAGCAGAGCCCTCATTGAGACCCTCTGCTAGCAGTGTGGAAGGGAAATGTGATGTGGAAGCCCCCATAAAGAGTTCTGGCTAGAGTGCTGCCTAGTGGAGCTGTGAGAATTATACAAATCTTGCATATAAACATAGAAGCCTCCATACTCCAGAACCCAGATTGGTAGATCCACCCACTGCTTGCACCATGGGCATGGAAAAAGGGACAAACACTCAATGCCAGCCTGTGAATACAGCCAGGATCAGTGCTATACCCTGCAAAGCCACAGGGGCAGAGCTGCCCAAGATTATGGGAATCCACCTGTTGCATCAGTGTAACCTGGATGTGAGACATGGAGTCAAAGGAGATCATTTTGGAGTTCTAATATTTGACTACTCCACTGAATTTTGGACTTGTATGTGGCCTGTAGCCCCTTTATTTTGGCCAGCTTCTCCAATTTGGAATGGGTGTATTTACCCAATCCCTATATCCCCATTGTATCTAGGAAGTAACTAATTTGCTTTTGATTTTACAGGTTCATTGGTAAATGGGATTTGCCTTGTCTCAGATGAGACTTTGAACTGTGAACTTTTAAATTAATGCTGAAATATGTTAATATTTTGGGGGACCATTGGAAATGTGTGGTTCGTTTTGAAGTGTGAGAACATGAGATTTTGGAGGAGCCAAGGGCAGAATCTCATGATTCTCGTGAGAATCAAATCTCTTCGTGAATTGTAGCTCTCATAATCCCCACATATCATGAGCAAGACACCATGAGAAGTAATTGAATCGTGGGTGTGAGTTTTTCCCATTCTGTTCTTATGATAGTGAACAAGCCTCATGAGATCTGATGGTTTTATAAAGGGCAGTTCCCCTGCACAAATCCACTTATCTGTCACCATATAAGACACCATTTCCTCCTCTTTTACCTTCCACCATGATTGTGAGGCATCCCCAGTCATGTGGAACTCTGAGTCCATAAAATCCCTTTTTCTGTATGTCTTATCCAGTCTCAGATATTTCTTCACAGCAGTATGAAAATGGAGTAATATACGCACCATTATATTCTTAGTTTGTTTAGTGTTTTTATTAGGAAAATATTGGATTATACCACATGCCTTTTATGCTTATATTGTGATGATCAAGACTTTTTAGTTTATTAATACATTCAGATCAGTAACAATTGACAGGATGTTTCTGAAGATTTTTCAAGTTATGCTTCTAAGACCTAGAAATATAAACCCCTGTATATGATCTCTTTGCCTTACCTTTGCTTTTTATCTTAAATGACCACCTTATCTCAGAGAACATGGGCACGTTATTCTTGCATTTTCCCTTTCTCACTAATGTGATGGTTAAATTAATATATCAAGTTGACCAAGTCACACGGTGCTCAGATGTAAAATATTTTCCTAGGTGTTTATGTGAGGGTGTTTTTGAATGTTATTAACACTTTAATTGGTAGAATAAAGAAGATTGCCTTCTATAACGTGAGTGGATCTCATCCAATCAGATGAAGACCTGAATAGAACAAATGACTAATTATCTCCCAAATAATAGAGAATTCTGCAGTGGACTGCCTTTGAACTTCATCTACAATATTGTCTTTTCTTGCCTGCTGGACTTCAAACTGAAACATTGCCTGTGCTTGGCTCCCCAGCCTGCTGGCCTACCCTGTAAACTGGACTTACCAACCTCTATAATCATGTAAGCCAATTCTTTATAATAAATCTCTCTCTCTCTCTCTAAATAAATATATATATACATATATATACACACACACACATACATATGTGTGTGTGTGTGTGTGTGATAGTGTTTCTACTTATTTCAGGAAAACTGACAAATACAGCCAATAAAGATTCCTCTGAATCTTATATTTTTTTCATTTTTATCTCAGCCTCAAAGGTTAATAGTGTACAGGGAGATAAGCTTCAGGGAATTTCCAAGTGATCATAACCATTATACAATGCCACATGCATTACAGCCCTTCAATAGATTCATATCACTGTTATACTCTTGAGATGAATGCAGCATGAAGATAAATAAAATCTAAGCATCCATGTAGTGTTCTGTATTAATTTTTTCTTTTTATCTTTTGACTCACTGGCATTAGAACTTTAATCACATCAACCCAAGAATTCGCGAATGGGGAAAATGTTTCTGTTTGGGAATTTCTATACATAAATTATCTAAAAATAGTTATCATTGTTTTCTAAAGTTTGGCCTGGAGATATTTAATGTAAAAACATAATTTATCTGGCCATTTCTAGTAATCATATGCAATATACCAATAGTGTGTTAGCCTGTTTGCTTCAAATGTATACACTGTCAGTAAAACAAAAGAAAAAAAGTTATATTCTGCAAATGTTCTTATATGTCTCTGAAACCATGAAATAATGTAAATATTGTTCCTCAATGATTTACTCTTTGGATTCAAGACTTCATATATTTAGTTTACATTCATTAATTTAACAAATCATTAATGAACAATATGTGTGAGGCCCGGGGTAATGCCTTGGGGATGGGGATGAAGATGACAGGCTCTACTCTGGCCTTCTGAGGCATAAACAAGAAAGGTTTTGTTATTTGGAGAACAATTTGTGATTATATGATGATTACATATAAGTCCATATTTTTTAAATTTTGGAATAAAATGAACTTAAAATTAGGGATGAGAAGTGTGATGTTTTAATATTTTTTAAGTTGATATTATAAATTAGATAATTTTAAAAAATATGTTAGTAATACAACAAAAGATCACAAATATTTTCATTATTTGTATTTTATTAAAGTTTCCACTTGAATATATAATGTGTTCCTCTTTTTAATAAATAAAACATACAATTTTTTAAAATATATTATCCCCTTTGTTTCTCTGCTTGCACTGATTCTGATCATAATATTATAATATATTCTGACCGACTCTTATTGTATTGGTGTGTTGTTTCTGTCATAGTTATACTAATGAATACAAATGTGTATATATATGTATATATATATATGTAGATTTGACTAAGCATGCACAAAACAAACACAAAATTCACGTTTGAGGTCAGCCTTGAGTATATTAATATTTATTAAAACTAAATGTTCTAGCAATTTCTATAAGTTATGTTTGTGAGTTAAGTTAACCTTTGTTAACTTAAGTTATGTATGTTAAGTTAACCTTTGCTGAAATGTAAGTGATACATAAATGTTTTAAAATGCCTTTATTTGGCCAGGAGTGGTGGCTCACGCCTGTAATCCCAGCACTTTGGGAGGTCAAGGTGAGCAGATCACGAGGTCAGGATCGAGATCATCCTGGCTAACATGGTGAAACCCCGTCTCTATTAAAAATACAAACAAACAGACAAAATAGCTGGGCGTGGTAGCGGGCACCTGTAGTCCCAGCTACTCAGGAGGCTGAGGCAGGAGATGGCATGAACTCAGGAGGTGGAGTTTACAGTGAGCCGAGATTGTGTCACTGCACTCCAGCCTGGGTGACAGAGCAAGATTCCATCTCCAAAAATAAAATAAAATAAAATGCCTTTATTTATAAATTTTCTGCAGGGATTTTTATTGATTTTTTTCACTGGAGAAAAAAATACAGAATCAAATTCAACATTGTGGGTTCAGAAAATATGTTTGGCTCAAAATGCACCATGAATCCAACATGCTTCATTTATAGTGAACGTTATATTGCATATAAGTAAACATAATTTGTTAAGGCAGACATTTAGATGCCTCTATTTCTTTGCCTGAGATTAGTGAGGGAGAAAAAAAGAAAGAAGAGACGGGAGAGAATGAAGAAGGCAAGAATGAAGGGAAGAAGGAAGGAAAAAAAGAGAATGAAAGAAGGAACCAAAGAAGAAAGGAAGGAAAACAGACAATTTTATGTTTGAAGTATAGTAGGTAACTTTGTTTATTTTTCTAGACAGGAAACTTGAGGGTGGAAGGACTTATTCTTGTTTACATGCTGATTAGAGATTGAGGGTACTGTTTTATTTTATTTTTTGAGATGGAGTTTCACTCTCATTGCCCAGGCTGGAGTATAATGGCCCAATCCCATCTCACTGCAACCTCCACCTCCCAGGTTCAAGCAATTCTCCTGCCTCAGCCTCCTGAGTAGCTGGGATTACAGGCGCCCACCACCACACCCTGCTAATTTTTGTGTTTTTAGTAGAGATGGGGTTTCACCACCAGTTTGGCCAGGCTGGTCTCAAACTCCTCACCTCAGGTGATTCACCCTCCTCGGCCTCCCATAGTGCTGCGATTACAGGTATGAGCCACCCTATCCGGTGGAGAGTACTGTATTTTAAATCAACCATAAATTTTCTTTGCTCATGATTTAAAAGTTTTAGATGTATAATTATTTCTAATTAATGTTATGAATTTTAAAATATAATTAAATCTATGAGTTTTAAACTTGTATAACCTATTCTAAGTCTAGAAAATTTCAGTAGGTCTTTGATAATGTTTGTTCACACTTGAAAACATAAATACATTAAAACATTTCAAACTGCATGTATACATACACTAAGTTTGGTTTCCACTTTAAATACTTTTATTAGATGGGTTAACAAACACAATTTTGCCAAGTAGTAAATAACAAAAGCAAGAAATGTTAAATATAAATGTAGAACAAGATAACATTGTGACTCTCATACAGGTATAAAAAAAGAATGCATGTTAAAATTTATATTCTACTCATTAATCAATGAGGGAATGACATAGATTATATAACTGGTTCAAGAAGAATCTGAAGAAGAGTTACATTTATAGATCAAGAATATTGAAATGCCTGTTTAATTGAAGGAAAACTGGTTTGTGCACATCAGAGAAGGAACTCTATTAAATTTCTACTTCATAGAACAGAATTTGAATGTCTATCATTTATTTACAATATATAGAATTAGAAACTTGTACAAAGGTAATGAAAGGCTAGGTTAGATAATCTCAAGAGGTATTCTCTAGACAAATCATACTTTTCCATTGAAGTACATAATTTTTCTAAAATTAAATGTATATATACTGTGAATATATACTGAATTGCTGAAAAAAATAGTAGCAATATTCTAAAAGTAAAGTTCAAAAAAAATTGGTGCATGTCTCTGGAAGTCAACTTTAAAGCAAATTATAGATGAAGAATTTCAAAGTCCTCATGGAGATGTTTGAAATGTATTAGTCTTCAATGTAATTTTTTTCCCTTGACAGACCTCTCACCTATCCCTAACCTTGAAATGTCAGTGAACTAAATATCTGTTCTCAGTTCTAATTCTTCTATCTTCATGGGCTCTGATGTATTGTCTGTTGTGGTAAAAGAAATTTTTGACAGGAAACACCCAGTTAAAGTTAAGGTTGATGGAAATTTTATTTTCAATTGCAGACAACTTTGGAGAAAAAATTATAAATTAATATTAAGAGAATATTAAGACATGATTTATGAATGGGTGATCTTTTAAGAAAAAATTTTAATTAAAACTTTCTATATTGTAGCTGTGTTATATTCTGCATTAATTTTTGTTGTCCTAAATTACTCAGTGAAATCTTAGCTAGTTAGATCATTTCTTTTTATTAAATAGCTGTAACATCATTTTAAAAGAAGAGATAGATACACCTCATCAGGAGCTTATTACTGGTAAAATAAACACTCATGCACTATTATATATTTGGTTGCTAGTAATATTCAACACTGTAAATTGGGTGGCATATCTTTAAAGTCATGGAAATTTATTTAAAATGCGGATTATTGAAAATGTATAATAGTGATACATTTCTGTGTGTTGAATATATGTAACAACAGTAATGAAGAAAGAACAAGACCTTAAAGGTATTCAAAACCTATGCTTATTTAAAAAATAACATTAGTGAGAAAATGATGAGAAATATATGAACAATATATATATTTGAGATAACAAACTGCTTAAAGGTGTCATGTAATAAAAAGATGTAATATTACTAGTTAATGAAGTATTTAGTTAAAGCAAAATATTTAGTAGAGAGAGAGAGAAGAAGATGACCAATTAGATGCAACTGGGAGGTGCCTCTTCCACTGAGAAAGATGACAATTTCTAGTAAATCAACATGATTTGAACAAATCTTTGGAGAAAAATTTTTAAAAAGCCAAGAGTAAAGGGAGTATATACAGAACACTTCACCCCAAAACCACAGAATATACATTTTGCACATCTACACAAAGAACGTATCCTAAGTTTGATCACATGCTTTGTCATAAAGTAGCTCTCAAACAAAACAAAATGAAATATAGCAAGTATAATCTCAGACCACAGTGCAACAAAAATAGAAATCAATATCAGGAAGATCACTCAAAACTACGCAAATTCATGGAAATTAATCAACTTGCTTCTGAATAATTTGTCAGTGAACATCGAAATTAAGGTAGAAATAAAAAGTTTTTTGAAATTAATGAAAACGGAAACACAACTTGCCAAACCTCTGGTATGCAGCTAAAGCAGTCTTAAGAGGAAATTTTACAGCACTAATCTCCTTCATCCAGAAGTTAGAAAGATTTCTAATTAACAATCTAACTAAAGGTAGTATAAAATCTAAAGGTCACTAGGTCAAGAGATCGAGACCATCCTGACCAACATGGTGAAACCCTGTCTCTGCTAAAAATAGAAAAATTAGCTGGCGTGGTGTCACACACCTATAGTCCCAGCTACTTGGAAGGCTGAGGCAAGATTCGCTTGAACTCGGGAGGCAAAAGTTGCAGTGAGCCAAGATCGCCCCATGGACTCCAGCCTAATGACAGAGTGAGACTCTGTCGCCAAAGGGGAAAAAAAAAATTAAAAAAAAAAAAACTATAGAACCTACAAGTACTAAAAAAAAAAACAAAGGAAAAGTCAAACCCAAAGCTAGAAGAAGAAAAGAAATAACTAAAATTAGAAAAACAGTGAAGAAAATTGGAATGCAAAAATTCATATGAAAGATCAATGAAGCAGAGCCGGTTCTCCAAAAAAATAGTCAAACTTGATAGACTGCTAGGTAGATTAACAACAAAAAAGGAGAAGATCCAATAAAGTACAATAAAAAATGACAAAGATGACATTATAGCTGATCTCACAGAAATATAAAACAGCCTCAGAGAGTAAGTACTATGAAGAATCGTATGCACACAAATTAGACTATCTAGAGGAAATTGATAAATTATTGGAAACACCCAATATCCAAATATTATATTAGGAATAAACTAAAACATTGAACAGACCAATTTTGAGTTCCAAATTTCAATTAGTAATAAAAAACCTATTAGCCAAAGAAAGCCCTGGATCAGATGAATTAATAGCTGAATTCTACCAGACATACAAAGAAAAGAAAACTTGTACCAATCCAACTGAACATATTCCAAAAAATCAAGGCAGAAGGACTCCTCTGTAACTCATTCAAGAAGCCAGAATCAGCATGATGCCAAACTCTGGCAGAGATACAATAGAAAAAGAAAATTCAGGCTAATATTCCTGGTGATCTTAGATGCAAAAATCCTCAACAAAATACCAGCAAACTGAATCCAGTAGCGCATCAAAAAGTTAATACACCATGATTAAGTAGGCTTTATTTCTGGAATGAAAACCTGTTTCAACACACAAATCAATAAATGTGATTCACCACATAAACAGAATTCAAGGCAAAATTATGTATCATCTCAATAGATACAGACCAGGCTTTTGATAAAGTCCAATATTCTGTCATGATAAAAGCCTCCAATAGACTAGGCATGAAAGGAACATACTTCAAAAAATAAGAGCCATCTATGGAAAACCCACAGCCAACATTTTACTGAATGAACAAAAGCTGGTACCATTCTCTTGACAACTGAAACAGGAAAAGGATGCCCACTCTCACCACTTCTATTCAACACAATACTGGAAGTCCCAGCCAGAGCAATAAGGTAAGAGAAAGAAATAAACAGTATCCAAATAGAAAAAGAAGACAAACTATCTCTCTTTGCTGATTATGTAATTCTATGCTTAGAAAACCCCAAAGACTCTGCCAAAAGACTCCTATAACTGATGAATGACTTTAGTAATTTCAGGATAAGAAATCAATGTGCGAAAATCAGTAGCATTTCTATACACCTATAACATCCAGAGTGAGAATCAAATCAGGAACACAATCCCATTTACAATAGCCCCATAGAAAACAAAATATTTAGGGATACAGTTAACCAAGTAGGTGAAACATCTCTAAAAGGAGAACAACAAAACACTGCTGAAAGACGTCGGAGATGACACAAATAAATGGAAATATATTCCATGCTCATTGACTGGAAGAATCAATATGATTAAAATGGCCATCTTGCTCCAAGTGATGTACAGATTCAATACTATTCCTATCAAACTATCAACATCATTCTTCAATCAGTTAGAGTAAAACCATTCAAAAATTTTATGAAACCCCCCCAAGAAAGCCAGAATAGCCAAAGAAACCCTAAGGAAAAAGAACAAAGCTGAGGGCATCACTTTACCCAATTTCAAGCTATACTATAATGCTTAGTAACCAGAACAGCATGGTACAGGTACAAAAACAGGTACATAGACCAATGGAATGGAATAGAAAACTCAGCAACAAAGCTGTATACCTATGACTATCTGGTTTTTAACAAATTGGACAAAGGCAATGGGAAAAGGACTACCTATTTAATAAATGGTGCTGGGATAACTGGTTAGCCATATGCAGAATAATGAAATTGGATCATATACAAAAATTAACTCAAGATAGAGTTCAACCATTGTAGAAGACAGTGTGGTCATTCCCCAAGGATCTAGAACCAGAAATACCATTTGACCCAACAATCCCATTACTGGGAATATACCCAATGGATTGTAAATCATTCTACTATAAAAACACATCCACATGCATGTTTATTGCAGCACTATTTACAATAGAAAACACTTGTAACCAACTTGAATGCCCATCAATGATAGACTGGATAAAGAGAATGTGGCATATATACATCATGGACTACTATGCAGCCATAAAAAGGAATGAGATCATACCCTTTGCAAGGACATGGATAAAGCTGGAAGCCATCATTCTCAGCAAACTACCACAGGAACAGGAAAACAAACACAGCATGTTCTCATTCATAAGTGGAAGTTAAACAATGAGAACACATGGACACAGAGAGGGGAACAACACACATCACGGCCTATCGGGGTGTAGGGGGCAAGGAAAGGGAGTGCATTAGAACAAATAGCTAATGCATGTGGGGCTTAAAACGTAGATGACAGGTTGATAGGTGCAGAAGCAAACCACCATGGCACATGTATACCTATGTAGGAAACCTGCACATTCTGCACATGTACCCTGAAACTTAAAGTAAAAGAAAGAAAGAAAGAAAGAAAGAAAGAAAGAAAGAAAGAAAGAAAGAAAGAAAGAAAGAAAGAAAGAAAGAAAGAAAGA
>NW_016806351.1:1711631-1741088 GCF_001698545.2 Rhinopithecus bieti
TTTAGAGAGAGACTCTCTCACTCTGTTGCCCAAGCTGGAGTACAGTGGCGGGATCTTGGCTCACTGTAACCTCTACCTCCCAGGCTCAAGGAATTCTCATGCCCAAGCCTCCCAAACAACTGGGATTACAGGCACTCACCACCATGCCTGGCTAATTTTTGTATTTTTAGTAGAGAACAGGAATGCACCACCATGCCTGGTTAATCTTTGTATTTTTAGTAGAGAAAAGGGTTTCTCCATGTTGGCTAGGCAGGTCTTGAACTCCTGGCCTCAAGTGATCTCCCCACCTTGTCCTCCCAAAGTTCTGGGATTACAGCCATGAGCTACCATGCCTGGCCTACTTTCAACAGATTTTTAAGTATACAATACAGTATTGTTCTCTACAGGCACAATGTTGTACAGCAGATCTCTAGGATTTATTCATAGTTCGCAAATGAAATTTTATACCCTTGGCAACTCGTAATTTCCCCTACCCTCAGCCCCTGGCAATCCTTCTACTATTTTTTGCTTATATGAGTTTACCTATTTTAGATAACTCATGTAGGTGGAATCATGCAGTATTTGTTCTTCTATGACTGGCTTACTTCACCTACAATGATGACCTCAAGATTCATCCATGTTGTTGCATATTGCAGGATTTTCTTCCATTATAAATGTGAATAATATTTCATTTTACATATTGAAAACATGTATGTGTAATATGCATAAAACACCACATTTTTAATTCATTCATTTATGAGCATTTAGGTGTTTCCATATTTTAGAATATCTATCCTGAATAATGTTAAAATGTGCAAATATTAACTATCAGTCGAATGAATTTTTATATTTCCAAACATTCAGGTAACTATCAAATATATCAGGATTTAGAACAGTCCCAGCACACAAAAGCTTGCTTCCACCTGTTCCCAGTCATTTCTTTTCCAGACAAATAATAACCACTATCCTGACTGCTGTTAGTATGGATTAGTTTTTTCTGTTTATAATCTTCCTATAAGTGGAATCACAAATATATACTCTCTTGCTTATTGCTACTTTGTCTGTTGAATAAAGTCATTAGTGTCATCACACTTTTTTTTGCATACTGTTATAGGCTGATTCTTTTCTATTTGCTTTATGAGACATACTGTGGTAAATAATTTAGCTCATACATTTTTTGCTTCAAATATGATATTGTATAGTTTCACAAAAGGACAACTTACAGGTCAAATGATAAAATATTGTTTAAGTCTCATGATAAATGGCTTTAGAATGTTGATATCAATTTATACCCACACTGAAAATATATTTTGTGACTCGTGTGTGTGTGTGTGTGTGTGTGTGTGTGTGTGTGTGTAGTGAGGAAAGGAGGGAGGGAAGGAGGGGACAGAGATAGAGAGAGAGAATTCTTAAACTGTTTCCATAGTTTTAGGTTGTATAGTATTCATAAGATTTAAGCTTATTGAAGTTTGTAACTACAGTTGACTCTTAAACAACATGGGTTTGAACTACATGGTTCATTTATACGTAGGTTTTCTTATGTCTCTGCCAACACTGAGACAGCAAAACCAACCTTTTCTCTTCTTCCTCCTCCTTAGCCTATTCAATATGAAGTCAATGAGAATGAAGACTTTTATGATGATCCACTTCTGCTTAATAGATAATATATTTTCTCTTTATTTTTTTCTGCCTTACATTATTGTAAAAATACAGTATATATTACATATACTGTATAAAATATGTGCTAACTGGCTGTTTATGTTACTGGTGAGGCTTCCAATCAACAGTAGGCTATTAGTTATTAAGATTTTGGAGAGTCAAAAGTCATATGTGAATTTTCAACTGTATGGTGGGGGTGGTCAGTGGCCCTAAACCCCACTCCCACCACACTGCTCAACAGTCAACTGTATTTCTTTCTTTTGTATTCTCATATCTCCTCTTCTAAAATATTCAGTAGTAGCCACACATTGAGTATTTGCTTTTGAATGTCTCAGGAAATAAATGATGAAATACAGTACGATTTTTACGTTTGAGTGCCTCTTTAAAAATGAAAGCTGAAATAAGAAATCTGGATATAACCATGCTAGACTGAGACGAATAACTAAAGCACAATCATTTAATGGTTTCATATTATGTTTTTATCATTTGTGACTTCAGGTTTCTCTCTACAGGTAATATTAACCTGTGTGTTTAAATTGTTTCTTTATTATAAGGAAGTGATTAAAAATTCCTTTATTATAAGGAAGAGCTTTGAAGCGGTTATCTAGGGATAGAAAAAACAAGAGATTACAAAACATTACTGAGGGATTATAAATATCTAATAATAATAAACTGGTCTGTAATTAACTCTATGGGAGTTATGGAATAAAATTACAGCATTAGAGTAAACAAAGACTACACTACAGCAATACATTATTTTTAAATATAAGCATTTCTTAAGGACAAATTCAATGTCTTGTTTTTCCCATTGTGACATTTTTGTTTGTAATACATTATATTTCTTTATTTTGCCAGCTTATTTTCTAGTTTAACTATGGTTGAACTAACTAGAATGCTCCTGATACCTAATTAATATAAGACCTCTTGATACATTGATAAATTTGTTCCAAACTCTGGGTTGATATCCTTTAGTTTCATTTGTCCTAGGTTCATAATTAGATTATGAAGCTGAAGTAATATTGTATGACTGTGATAATTTAATTTTCAAGTTATCAACAAATAAATTATCAAGTATATTATTAGAAGACTGCACATTCATAATAAATGCTATGTACTGGATAACACTAATTTATAGGATATGAAGATTAACAATATGTAAGAATTTAGAATCAATGATTTTTTACAAGTCAGAGCTGATAATTTTACATTGAAAAGAATTTCCAAGCTATATGTAATCATTGTTAACTTGTAACCTAATATTTTATAGGAATAGGCTACTTAAATAAATTATAATTGCTATATTTTATAGAAGAAATATATTTTATTTGGGACATTGAAATTGTTGACAATTAGTTTAGTTTTGTAGTATTAACAGTTATTACCTTTTGCTTTATTTTGTATCAGCTGAATTAAATTTAGACCTTAGAGAACATTTAATGCAATATTGTGTCCTGTATTTATTTACACTATTCTTTTTAACATGTAAATTCTCCTTCAAAGTAACATCTCCCTTTACTATTTGTTGATGGTCTTTTGTACCAAGGCGTAGTATTATTTTACCTTAGCATAAACTAGTCTTTTAGACATGAAACTGCCCACTAAGATTGCCTACTATGTGAAAGCATAATCCATCAAAATAAGTTCCCTTATTGCTGCAAATGCTAGAATAAAAATACACTGAATCTTACAAAATGCAAAGCTCTTAAAAGAATGTGGTGGCACTACCTTGGTGTAAGTTTAGCGTACCCATATTTATTCTACCTTAGCTAAATTCTGATTGTCTATATAAGTGTTTCCCAAACAGGGTTCTAATAACTATTTGAACAATTTTGCATTTTGTATATAGCATATTTACTCTTCATTATTTAACATGTCAGTAGACTTAATCAATCTGCTTTATAAATTTTGCCTCATACTTACCAATACTGGAAATCCCTGGCTTCATGGACTAGATATATTTTTCCATATGTGCATTGAACATAAACATGTTAAGTAAGTAAAAGTACAAATGGTACACAGAAAAAACAAAATTGTTTAAATGTCAACTGAAGTCCTATTTGGGAAACACTTGTCTAGACAATCACAGTTTAGTTAAGGTAAAATTAATATGAATACACAAAAACTATGCTAAAGCAGTGCCACTAAACTATTTCAAGAGTTATGCATTCTAAGCTCAGTGAATTCTCATTCTAGTATTTGCAGCAATAAAGGGGTTTATTTTGAGTCAGGATGCTTTCACCTTATAGCTCACTTTAGGGCAATTTCAGGTCTAAAGGACTGGTCTATGATATAGTTTTACAGTGCTAGGTATTAACATATTAACATACATGTACATATTCATATACCACCAAGAACTATTTTGAAAACCGTGACAAGTATGAAGACCTACAATAGAAAATGCTGTCCTGCATGGCTGTTGTATCGGGATAAGAGTTAATAATGGAACATGATATATAGGTAAATTATAGAATTTTGGTACTTTATGCATTTGAAAAGTGAAGTCTAGATGTAGACCAAATATAAGATGTTTCTAGTTTAAAAAATGAATCAGAAAATATATTCCAAATTCAAAATTTAACCTTAAGATAGACCTGAATATTCAAACATGGTGATTTAGTTTGAAAGAATGAAATATCTTACCTTTATACCTAGAGCCAAACAGTTGGTGAGGTTGAAAGTATATAGCTATTTAACTTCTTGTGTTTTACAAATATTTTTGCTTTGAGGCTTCTATTGAGGAGAGAAAAAAAATTCTAGAAAGATGAAAAGTCATTTTAATGCATTTTTTCATCTGACTACAAGGAGAAGTACATTTTAAAATTAAATTAAAATAGTACCCAGAAGCATATCCCATCTTGGTTCCACTCTCAGTTTATGAGGTCTATATGAGTTTGTGTAGTTGTATAGAAATTACTCTTTTGCCTTTGTGATACACTGTGAAAGAGAATATTTTGATTAATGACAGAAAAAAACATATTTCTTGAATTGAGATGAGAAATATATGCAAATATGCTTCATTTACTTTATTTCTAACAAATAAGCATTTATTCCCAAATTGGTAAAGAAAATTCTGAACTTTACTTAGATATATTGTATGTATTATATAATGTAATTTAATGTTATAAATTTAATGCATTTTCCACAATCACCTTGATAGTGATGAACAGAGATTCTTTTTCATTGTAAAATGACCCAAAATAATTAGGTCAAACAGAGCCATTAGATTTTTCTAGTTTACTACAACAATTAGATACAGGCAAGTATTACCGCTTTTCCACCACAATCTTATTCACAGAACAATTTCCTGACAATTTTGCAACACATGCACATACAAACTTTAGCATGTGTCGGGGGTGGGGTGAGGAGCAGGAACACAGTATAAATATAGTCATACAACCTTTTCGGTAGAAGTTCACGAAGTCCCAGCTGTCTTTTATTTTTTTCTGATTTTTCATTTTTCTGATTAAAATTTGCATTAAATGTCCAATCATAGAAATTAGGTCTATTAGGGATTAAACTTAGAATGTCAGCTACAAAAATAAATTTTATTTTATTTTATTTCCAGCTTTTAAGTTCAGAGGTACATGTGCAGGATGTGCAGGTTTGTTACAAAGGTAAATGTGTCCCGTGGTGATTTGCTACACAGATAATCTCATCACCCAGGTATTAAGCCCAGCATCCATTAGCTATTCTTCCTGATCCTCTCCATCCTCTCACTCACTGCCCTTCGATAGGCCCCAGTATGTGTTGTTCCCCACAATGTGTTGATATGTTCTCATCATTTAGCTCCCACTTAAAAGAGAATACTAGGTATTTGATTTTCTGTTTCTGCATTAATTTGCTAAGGATAATGGCCTCCAACTCCATCCATGTGTTTGCAAAGAACCTAATCTCATCATTTGTATGGTTGTATAGTATTCCATAATGTTTATGTACCACATTTTCTTTATCCAGTCTATCATTGATGGGTATTTAAGGTAATTCAATACCTTTGCTATTGTGAATAGTGGTGCAACGAACATACGCATGAATGTATCTATAATAGAATGATTTATCTTCCTTTGGGTATATACCCAGCAATGGTTGAACTAATTTACACTCTCACAGACAGTGTAAAAGTGTTCCTTTTTTACCATAACCTGACCAGCACCTGTTGTTTTTTGAGTTTTTAATAATTGGCATTTGGACTGGTGTGAGATGGTATCTCATTGCAATTTTGATTTGATTTGCATTTCTCTACTGATCAGTGATGTTAAGGGTTTTTTTTCATATGTTTGTTGGTTGCATATGTGTATTCTTTTGAGTGTCTGGTCATGTCTTTTGCCCACTTTCTAATGTTTTTGTTTTTTTTCTGTAAATTTATTTAAATTTCTTATAGATGATGGATATTAGATATTTGTCGGATGGGTAGATTGCAAATTTTTCTCCCTTTCTGTGGATTGTCAGTTTACTCTGTTGATAGATTATTTTGCTATGCAGAAGCTCTTTTGTTTAATTAGGTCCCATTTGTCAATTTTTGCTTTGGTTGCAAATGCTTTTGGTAGCTTCGTCATGATATCTTTGTCCATGCCTATGTCTTAAATGGTATTGCTTAGGTTTTCTTCTAGAGTTTTTATAGTTTTGGGTTTCATTTGAGTCTTTAATCCATCTTGAGTTGATTTTTGCATATGGTTTAAGGAAAGGGTCTAGTTTCCATTTTCTGCATATGGCCAGCCAGTTCTCCCAGCGCCATTTATTAAATAGGGAATCCTTTCCCATTGCTTGTTTTTGTCAAATTTGTCAAAGATCAGATGGTGGTAGGTGTGCAGTCTTATTTCTGGGTTCTCTATTCAGTTCCATTTGTGTATGTGTCTATTCTTGCAACAGTATCATGTTGTTTTGGTTATCTGTAGCTGTGCAGTATAATTTGAAGTTTGATAGTGCAATGCTCCCAGGTTTGTTATTTTGCTTAGGGTTGGTTGACCGGGCGATTTGGGGTTCTTTTTGGCTCCCATGAATTTAAAATAGCCTTTTCTAATTCTGTGAAGAATGTCAATGGTAGTTTAATGGGAATAGCATTAAATCTATAAACTGCTTTGGACTGTATGACCATTTTTACAATATTGATTCTTCCTATCCATGGACGTGGAATGTTTTTCCATTTGTTTGTGTCATCTCAGATTTCTTTGAGTGGTGGTTTGTAGTTCTCCTTGAGGTCCTTCACTTCCCTTATTAGGTGTATTCTAAGGCATTTTATTGTTTTTGTGGCAATTGTGAATGGGATTGCGTTCTTGATTTGGCTCTTTGCTTGCCTGTTGGTGTATCAGAATGCTAGCAAGTTTTGCATATTGTCTTTGTGTTCTGAGATTTTGCCAAGTTGCTTATCAACTTAAGAAACTTTTGGTCTGAGACGATGGTGTTTTCTAGATACAGGATTATGTCATCTGCACACAAAGATAGTTTGACTTCCTCTCTTCCTATTTGAATATTCTTTATTTCTTTCTGTTGCCTTATTGCCCTGGCCAGAAATTCCAATACTGTGTTGAATAGGAGTTATGAGAGAGGGCACCCTTGTCTCCTGTTTGTTTTCAAGGGGAATGCTTCCAGCTTTACTCATTCAGTATGATATTGGCTGTGGGTCTGTCATATATGGCTCTTACTATTTTGAAGTATGTTCCTTCAATACCTACTTTATTAAGAGTTTTAACATGAAGGAATGTTGACTTTTATTAAAGGCCTTTTCTCCAGCTATTTAGATAACCCCATGTCTTTTTTTTTAGTTCTGTTTATGTAGTGAATCACATTTATTGATTTGTGTATGTTGAATCAGCCTTGCAACCCAGAGATGAAGCCAACTAGATTGTGGTGGATAAGCTTTTTGATGAGCTGCTGGATTTGGTTTGCCAATATTTTGTTTAAGATGTTTTGTTTGCTTTATTTATTTATTTATTTTTTCCAACAGTTTCTCACTCTGTTGCCCAGGCTAGAGTGCAGTGACATGCTCTCAACTCACTGCAACCTCCAACTCCCGAGTTCAAGTGATTCTTCTGCCTCAGCTTCCCAAGTAGCTGTGATTACAGGTGACTGCTACCACATCCGGCTACTTTCCTTATTTTTAGTAGAGACAGTGTTTTATCATGTTGGCCAGGCTGGTCTCAAACTCCTGACGGGCGTGAACCACGGTGCCCAGAAATTGTTTAGGATTTTTGCATCAATGTTCATCAAGGGTATTGACCAGAAGTTTTCTTTTTTGTTTTATCTCTGTCATGTTTTTGTGTCAGGATCATGTTGGTCTCATAGAATGAGTTAGAGAGGAATCCTCCCTTTTCCATATTTTGAAATAGTTTCAGTAGGAATGGTACCAGCTTTTGTTTGTACCTCTGGTATTATTAAGCTGTGAATTTGTCTTGTCCTGGGTTTTTGTTGTTGTTGTTGTTTGCTAGACTATTTATTATTACTTCTATTACAGAGTTTGTTATTTCTCTATTTAGGGATCCAATTTTCTCTTGATTCAGCCTTGTGAGGGTGTGTGTGTTCAGGAATTTATCCATTTCTTTTAAATTTTCTAGTTTATGTGCATTGAAGTGTTTATAGTATTCTCTGATGCTTGTCTTTCCATGGAGCCAATGGTAATATCCTCCTGATCATTTCTGATTGTGTTTATTTGAATCTTCTCTATTTTCTTCTGTATTAGTCTAGCTAATGATCTATTTTATTAATTAAAAAAAAAAAACCCAGCTCCTGGATTTGTTGTCATTTTGAAGAATCTGTCATGTCTCTATCTCCTTAAGTTCAGCTGTGATCTTGGTCATTTCTTATTTTCTGCTAGCTCTGGGGTTTGTTTGCTCTTGGTTCTCTAGTTTTTTCGTTGTGAAGTTAGGTAATAACTTTAGATCTTTGTAGCTTTCTGATATGGGTATTTAGTACTATAAATTTCCCTCTTAACACTGCTTTAGCTGTATCCCAGAGATTCTGGTATGTTGTATTTTTCTTCTCATTAGTTTCAATAAACTTCTTGATTTCTTCCTCAATTTCATTATTTACCTAAAAGTAACTCAGGAGCAGGTTGTTGAATTTCCATGTAGTAGTATGGTTTTGAGTGAATTTCTTAATCTTGAGTTATAGTTTGATTGTGCTGTGGTCTGAGAGACTGCTATGTTTCAAATTTTTTTATTTGCTGAGGAGTGTTCTACTTCCGTTTATGTGATCAATTTTAGAGTAAATACCATGTTGCAATGAGAAGAATGTATATCCTTTTGCTTGTGGTGAACAGTTCTGTAGATATTTATCACATCCACCTGATCCAGAGCCGAGTTCAGGTCCTGAATATCTTTGTTAATTTTCTGTCTTGATGATCTATCTAATATTGTCAAGGGGATGTTAAAGTCTCCCACTATTATTGTGTGGAAGTCTAAGTCTCCTTAAAGGTCTCTAAGAATCTACATTATGAATCTTGGTGTTCCTGTATTGGGTGCATATTTATTTAGGATAGTTAGCTCTTCTTGTTGGATTGAACCCTTTATCATTATGTAATGCCTTTCTTTGTGTTTTTTTTTTTTTTTTTATCTTTTTTGTTTAAAAGTCTGCTTTATCAGAAACTAAGATTATAGCCCCTGTTTGTTTCTATTTTCCATTTGCTTGGTAAAATTTCCTCCATCCCTTTCTTCTTTGATGAAAATTTGCATTGAATGTCCCACCCCACCACTGAAATTATGTTTATTAGAGATTAAATCCAGAATGCCATCTGCAAAAAAAAAAAAACCCAAAAAAAAAAAAAAAAAAAAAAAAAAAAAAAAAAAAAAAAAAAGTTTTACATTAGGTTACTTGTTTCACTAGATCCTCATACTTTATCATGCAAAGACAAAATATATTTTATTTTATGCTATTTATTTGTCTTAAATATCACCAATTTCATTAATAAGAATTTATGATACTGAATAAAAAAAATACTCATTTCACCAGTGATCATTATTTAGGTCTGCCAGATTTAGCAAACAGACATACAAATAATGAAATATAAATTTCAAATAAATAATTTTTAAAAAATATAGTATGGCTTGTGCATTACTTGAGAAGTTACACAAAAATAACACATATCTTTCTTAGCTGAAATTCAAGTGTAATTGGTTGTCCTATACTTTATCTGACAACCCTATACCTATTTCTAACATTCATTATGGCATTTACCAAAAGCTATATTATGGATCATTTACTCATGCAATAAATATTAATTAAACACCTATTCTGAGTCATGCTCTGTTCTATAAATTGAGAATATAACTATCAATAAAACAAAAAAGAATCTTTACTCATAGAAATTACACTCTAAGAGGAAAGAGTAACAATTTTAAAAGTCTGAATGAATACCTTAAATACTATATTAAAGATGATAAGAGCCATTAAGAACAAAAAGCAAGAAAAGGGAATGAGAAAAGGAAGGTAAATCGTGTATTAAAGGTGATAACCGGCAATAAATGTGATAACAACCTTTAAGAACAAAAAACAAGAAAAGGGAATACAAAAAGGAAGGTCAGTTGAACATTGTTTAATGAGAAACTAAAAGACCTCCTTGTGTTAACATTTGAATAAAGACCCAGAGAGAATGGGGTCTTGCAGACATTTGGGGTAAAGCAGCAGAAGTAGAAGAAACAGTAAGTGAAAGAACCAGAAGTAGACACCTGCTTCATGTGTTTTGGAGGAGCAACAGGAGGCCCTCTCAGGTTAGAGATGCTCTGGTTAGAGCAGATGGGAAGGGAGAAGAGTGTTGGGTTGAGGTAGGCTATTTTGAAGAACCTTGCAGATTTACTTAAGGGCTTTGATATTTAATCAGAGTACATCATAAAGCATCAGAGGAACATGAATAGTTGAGTCATTTGATAGCTTTCTTTGAAGTGTAGCAATGCTAGCTGACCACCTTTGCGGGGAGAATTCTTGAAGAGGGTAACTAATTAGGATAATTGACCATGCGGAGTCTGTAACTGAAACTAATGTACATTTATATATCATGATGACTCAGTTAAAGATAATTAAATTGCACATATCATAACAATAAAAAGTCAAAATGTAAAATCATTTTATTTGCTGACAAGTATTTTTACAGCCAATAGTAGCAAATGTACTACTGTATAATACTAGCTACTATCTTTTGCCTACCATTTGAATGTTCTATCCTCTCTTAAAAATCATTTTTGGGCCTAGTGCAGCCTTAAACCCAGCATTTTGGGAGGCCAAAGAGGGAGGATTGCTTGAGCCTAGGAGTTCAAGAGCAGCCGGGGCAAAACAGGGAGACCCCCTTCTCTGCAAAAAAATTAAAAAAAAAAAAATATTATTCGGGCATGCTGGCACATCCTTGTAGTCCCAGCTACTCCAGAGGCTGAGGTAAGAGGATTACTGGGATCCGGGAAGTCTAGGCTACAGTGAGCTGTAATCACACCACTACACTCCAGCATGGGTGATAGATATCCAGTCTTAATAATAATAATAATAGTATACAAAACTTCGGAAAATCAATCCAAGAAGGCTTGGAAAAACAATTCATCCAAATCTACCAAATTGTTCTGGTATATTTTTGTCAATTTTCATTTTCTTGAATTTTATGCTTTTTAAAAAATTACAGTGACCCAAATTAATTTAGTCGAAGCAACAAGATTGATCAGATAATTAAGTAAACATTTTTGGAATCCTTGTACACAGTTGGTGGGAATGCAAAATGGTGTAGCTATTATGAAAAGAACATGGAGATTCCTGTAAAGGTTAAAAATAGAACCACTCTATGATCCAGCAATCCCACTTCTCAGTAGTTATTCAGAAGAATTGAAATCAGGATCTCAAAAATGTATTAGCATTCCCATGTACATTGCAGCAGTACTCTCTGTAATAGTTAATTTTGGTTGCTGTGGAGACAACTTAAATGTGCATCAAACGAGGAATGGACAAAACAAAAAGTGGGAGATACGTACAATGGAATATCATTCAACTAAAAAAAAAAAAAGAAAGAAAATCCTACATTATGGGCCAACGTGAATAAAGCCGGAAAACATTATACCGAATGAAATAAGCCAGTCACACAAGGACAAATACTGCACCATTGCATTTACATGAAGTAACAAATATAACCAAACTCATGAAGCAAAAAGTAAAATGGGAGTTGTCAGGAGTTTGGAGGAAGGACAAATGAAGAGTTACTAATTAACACGTATAAAATTTCACATATTCACGATGGATAAGCTCTAGAGATCTGCTGTACAATATTGTGCCCATAGATAACAATATTGTATCGTATGCTAAATAATCTGTTAAGAGAGTAGCTCCGATGTTGTGTTCTTACCACAATAGAAAATAAATAAATTAAAAGTATAATAAATTAGCTCCTGACTATTCATGAACTTGTCTCATATATACACACTATTTGGTTTTATTATTTGTGCTCTGAATAAATAACATTTTATCAGATCAGTACAATGGTTTAGGGTTGTTTAATTAGAACGCAGAAATAGTGATATGAATTAATATAATTTTATTTTTGATTATAAATCTACTTATATTTACAATTTAGACATGATGTATCTTTTCTTTTATTCATTTCTTGATTAATTCTTTTACTCAAATGAATGAGAATCTTTTTAATTTTTTATAAGTTTTGTGGGTACATAATAGCTGTATATA
This sequence comes from Rhinopithecus bieti, assembly GCF_001698545.2. Taxonomy (NCBI): domain Eukaryota; kingdom Metazoa; phylum Chordata; class Mammalia; order Primates; family Cercopithecidae; genus Rhinopithecus; species Rhinopithecus bieti. The sequence goes on from NW_016806351.1 coordinate 1,723,914, forward strand.
TTTATGGATACATGAGCTATTTTGATACAGGCATGCAATGTGTAATAATCACATCATGAAAGTGAAGTGTGCACCCCATTAAGCATTTATCCTTTGTGTTACAAACAATCCAATTATATTCTTAGTAATTTTATAATGTATATGTAAATTATTTTGACTATAGTCACCCTGTTGTGCTATCAAATACTATGTATTATTGATTCTTTCTATTTTGGGGGGTACCTATTAACTGTCCCCACTTACTCCCTAGCCCCCACTACACTTTCAAGCCTTTAATAACCATTCTTTTACTCTCTATCTCCATGTATTCTATTGTTTTAATTTTTACATTCCATAAATAAGTGAAAACATGACATATTTGTCTTTCTCTGCCTGGCTTATTTTATATAACATAATAACCTTTGTTCCATCCATGTTGTTGCAAATGACAAGATCTCATTAATTTTTATGGAAGAATAGTACTCAATTGTTTATAAGTGCCACATTTTCTTTGTCTATCTATCTGTTGATGGACACTTAGGTTACTTCCAAATCTTGGATATTGTGAACAGTGCTGAAGCAAACATGGTAGCGAACATCTCTTTGATATACTAATTTCCTTTCTTTTGGGTTTATACCCAGCAGTGGAATTGCTAAATTATCTGATAGGTCTATTTTTAGTTTTTTGAGGAATCTCCAAACTGTTCTCCACTATGGTTGTACTAACTAACATTCCCACCAACAGTGCACAAGGGTCCCCTTTTCTCCACATCCTCTCCAGGGTTTGTTATTGCCTGACTTCTGGATATAAGTCATTTTAACTGGGTAAGATGATACCTCATTGTAGTTTTGATTTGTCTTCCCTTAAGATTAATGATGTTGAGCACTTTTTCATATGCCTGTTTTCCAATTGCGTATCTTCTTTGAGGAAATGTCTATTCATACATGTAGCATTATTCACAATAGAAAAGACATGGAGTCAACCTAAATACCCACCAATAATAGACTTGATAAAGAAAATGTGGGATACTATGCAGCCATAAAAAGAATGATGTATTGGAGATGCATTTTATGTTATTTGTTTCTTTTCTCTTGCTGTTTTAGGATTCTTTTTCTTTATTCTTCACCTTTGGAGTTTGATTATTAGATGCCTTAACGTAGTCTTCTTTGGAATAAATCTGCTCGGTGTTCTATAACCTTGTACTTGAATGTTGATACATTTATCTAGGTTTGGGACATTCTCTGATATTTTTTCTTTGAATAAACTTTCTACTCATATCTTCCTCTACTTTTAGAAGATAAATAACTCTTCTAGTAGATACATAGTAGATAAATAGCTCTCTAGTTATTTTAGTAGATAAACAGTAGTAGATAAGTAACTCTTTAATGCCAGTAACTCTTAGATTTGCCCTTTTGAGGCTACTTTCCAGATGTGATCGGGGTGCTTCATTATTTTTTATTCTTCTTTCTGTTATCCCCTCTGCTTATTTTTATATAGCCTGTCTTCAAGCTCATGTATTCTTTTTCCTGCTTGATCATTTCTGCTATTGACTCTGATACATTCTTCAGCGTGTCAATTGCATTTTTCTGACTCTAGGATCTGATTGAGTCTTTAAAATTGTTTCAATTTCTTTGCTAAGCTTGTATGATAGGATTTCGATTTCATTCTCTCTGTTATCTTGAACTTCTTTGAGTTACCTCAAAACAGCTATTTTGAATTTTCTGTCTTGAAAGCCATATTTCTCTGTTTCTCTATGATTGGTCCCTGGTGCCTTCTTTATTTCATTTGGTGAAGTCATGATTGCCTGGATGATCTTGATACTTGTAGATGTTCTTCTGTGTCTGAACATTGAAAAGTTGGGTGCTTATCTTAGTCTTCACCATCTGGACTTGTTTGCGCCTGTCCTTCTTGATAAGACTTTTCAGGCACTTGAAGAGACTTGGGCACCAAGACCAAGATTACTGTCATTTTTGCAGACTTGTAGAGGTACTTACTGCTTCTGTGGTCTTGAATAAGATACAGAAGAATTCTCTGGATGATCAAGAAGAGATTCTTGTTACTCTCCCTGTCTTTCTCCCAGACAAACAAAGTCTTTCTGTCTGTGCTGAGTTTCCTGGAGTTGGAGGTCTGGTAATGCAAGCACCCTTGTGACCACCAGCACTGTGACTGCACTGTCGCAGACCTGAAGCCAGCAGAGCCCTGGTTCTTCCCAAGGCCTGCTGTAACCACTCCCTGGCTACCATCTATGTTCACTCAAGGGCCTAGGGCTTTATAGTCAGCATGTGGCAAAGCCAGCCAAGTTTGTAACCTTCTTTTCTCCATGGCAAGTTCCCCCAGGCTGCAAGAAGGTCCAGTGATGTACCTGAAAGCCAGGTTTTATAGTCAAAAGCCTTATAAACTTGCCTGATGTTGTTTTTTACTGCAGTTAAGTTGGCACTCAAACCAAAATATAAAGTCATTCCTGCCCTTCCCTCCCTTTTCCACAGGCAGAGGAAACTTTGTTGTCGCCACCATCATCAGCCAAGGGCCGGGGGAGAAGAGGGTTCTGCCAGGCCATTGTTGGTGTTCATTTAAAGTCCATAGGCTCTTCAGTCAGCTTGTGGTGAATTCTGCCAAGCCTAAGACCTGCCCTGAAGCTCCCCTCTGGCCTAAGGAAGATCTGGAAATGCTGTCTAAGAGTCTGGGCCCGGACTTGGGGACCCAAAGAACCTACTTAGTGCTCTACGCCCTAGTGGCCATGCTGGTACCTAAGATACAAAACAAAGTCCCTTTTACTTTTTCTTCTGCTTTTCTCAGACAAGAGTCTTTTGTCATAGCTGCCATGGCTAGGAACGTGCTGGGTCACACCTGTAGGCAGCACGTCTCAGAGCCCAAGGTCCACGGCATACTACTTGGGTATCAGTGGTGATTATTGAGGGCCCAAGGGCTATTTAGTCAGTAGATGATGACTCCTTCCCTTCAAGGTAATAGGTTCTCTTTTGGCCCAGGGTGTGTCTAGAAATGTTGTGTGGTAACTAGGGCCTGGCATGGCAGCCCCCACGACTTTGCCCAGTCCCCTACTCTACTGTGTCTGATCTGGTATCCAAGATGCAAGACAAAATCCTCTTTAGTCTTCACTCTCCTCTTCTTAAGCAGAAGGGAAGAGACACTTTAATTGCTGTGAGCTGCACTGCCTGGGTTTGGAGAGGAGTGACTGAAGCACTCCATTAGATGTCCTGACTGGTGTCACCTTAGGTCATGTGCCACCCTAGTTCTCTGGCTCTGAGCCCAGCCCAGCAATAGGAGTTGCCTAGGAATTGTAGTTTTTGTGTGCTAGACTGTCTTTCAAGTTTACCTCGGACCCCAGAGCATTTGACTCACGGTGGCTGGGCTTGCTGAGATACTGAAGCTCCGAAGCATGGGATGGGCAATCCTGTTGGACTAGCTCTGGTCTAAATGTTCCCTCTGTGTATGGGCACTGACTGAGCCCAATAAGGCTTTACTCTCTGCTACGGCAAGGCAGCACTGAGCTCAATGTAATGTCCTCCAGTCACTGTACTCTCCACCCCCCTAGTGCACAGATTCTCTCTTCATGCTGCACAGCTGCTGCCAGGGGGTGTGGGAGAGGTGGCATTGGCAGTTCAAGACTGTTTCTTCCACCATCTTCAATGCCTCTTTCAATTATATAAAGTTAAAACAAGGTACTGTGGTTGGTCATCTGGTTTTTAGTTCTTATAATGGTGCTTTCCTGTGTGCAGGTCGTTGTTAAAATGTGATGTTCCTGTGGGGGTTTGGGAGGAAAGAATGGTGCAGGCTTTTATTCAGCCGTCTTACTTTGCCCTTGAGACACATTTTGGGAGGGAAACTGAAAGGTGTAAGAAACCTGTCTAGTGTGGAATCTAGAGTTAGGTTTTTTTTTATTGCATTTCTTGGCATATTGTGGGTCATAAAACTCACTGCCACCAGGATTATGTTATTATTAAAATTAAAATGTAATGGAATATAACAGAGTAGATTCCAATGTATAAGAGAATATTGTACATAAAATAAGTATGGCTTCAGGGAATGTTCGATGCATGATGTAGGATTGTGGTTTCTGTTTGCAAAGTACATGTAAGTGTTTTAACTGTGAACACAAAACAAAACTTTAGAAGTACTTATCTACAATACCGTCTGATATTTGTATAGGCATATTTTATTGTGAAATCGATAATTTAAGAAGTTATAGGCAAATTGTTATAGATGAATCTTCATGGGAAAGATGACAGAAAACAATATACAATACATATCTGGACCTTGGTTATGAGGTTAAAAGATAAATATGGCAGGAAAGTGGGGATCAGGTAGAAAGAACACTGAAAAAAGATAAAGCATAAAATATGCAAAATATAATGAATGTTCACACAATAGTGAGGCCTTATTTAAGAATATAGCTTGATGTATTTTATATTTATATACCAATGTAAAATAAGTGGTAAATATATAAAACATTTCCATAACTGCAGACAGTTTTCTGTGCCCATTTCTAATTTTCCCTACCAACATTTTTTGACTTATTTCATCATAGATAAATCTTGAACTTCACATAACTTCATATAATCCTACAGTGTGTTTCTATCCCTGGCTTCCTTTGAGCAACACTGTGTTTTTAAGATTCCTCCACATTGCTGACTGCATCAGGAGTTTGCTCATTTTTTTATTCCTAAGTAGTGTTCTATTTTATAAATTGTTCTTTTTGTGGATATTTGCATTTGTGTGTGTGTGTCTGATTACTACAGAGGTTAAAATATGCAATATTTAGTTATCAAAATTTAAATTTACTTAAATTATACTCTTTCAAAATGAAAATCATAACTTTATCACACTGTGCTTTCCTTCAACTTTTCTCCCACTGTTTGTGCTATTTTCTCATATATTGTACTTTTAAATAATTAACCATACAATACATTGTTATTAATTCGGCCCACACTTTTACTCTCTTTAAGGATCTTTTTCTTTTTTTATAAAAGTGTAATTCATACTTTTATTTGGTTTCGTTTTACTTTAACCTAAAGAACTTCAACAATTCTTGTACAAATATACAGGTTTTGTCTGCCTGTGTCTTTATTTTCTTTAAGAGTTTTTCTCTGTAGTGGGAATCTAGCCTATAATATTTTTCTTATGCCTTTTTTCCATATTTTAATGATGCTTATATCACCTCCCAGCTTTCATTGTTTCTAATGAAAATTTGACCATTATTCTTATTATTATGTGTCTGATTGTTATATTTTTTGTTTCTAGATGCTTTGAAAGTTTTTCTGATTATCTTTGCATTTCAGCAGTTTTTACTGAAATGTTATGCTTTTCTTGGGTGTTGCTGGTCATGGATCTCGGGGTAAATATTATTCACCAATTTCAGAAAATATTCAGACATTGTAGCTTTAAATGTTTTTTTTTTTCTCTTTTTCTAGAAATCTATTTCCATGTATGTTAGCTATCTTGAACATCTTTTCATATGACTTAGAGTCCCAATTCTTTTCTAAAATGTCTGTTCTTCAATTTAGCTGATTTATATTAACCTACCGATAAATCACTTATCTTTTCTTCTTTTATCTGTTGTTATGCCCATCTAATATTTTAAGATCAAATATCACAGAATTTTAGCTCTAGAATTTTTATTTGGTTCATTTATCAAAGCTTTTGTTTTTATGCTGAAGTTCTGTACATATGATTTTATTCATTATCTTAATTTTTTCCTGTAAGTTCTGCCATTCTCTGGGTAATCTGGACAATTTTTGTGTCATCTTTTATTGTCAGTTTTTTTATTTGACTATAGTTCACACTTTCCTGTTAATTCACAATTACACACATGCATGCATATGTGCGCACGCACGTGCGCACGCACACACACACACACACACTTCTATGTAGGATGCCAGGCACTTTGCATAAAGTAACAGTTGAGAATAGTATCTTTTCTCATGAAAGGTTTTGCTCTTTTTTTCCCCAGATGGCTAGAGTGAGGGTTTGTTCTCTCTAATAAAACTAAGAATAGAATTGAGCCAGAGCTGAAATGCAACTTTTTAAAGTTTCAGCTCTATACTGAGTTCCTGCATCGCAGGGTGGGATGAGGACACTTGTACTAGTTCTAGCCATCCTAAGAAGACAAGAGCCCTTTCAACTTCCCTGCTCAGCACCAATGCACAATTAGTAAAATCTCATGGGAGTGATTTGGTGAATTTTGAGATCTAGCTTTTGTTTAGGATACTAGATTTAACAAGAGTGTTCTTCTCTACTTGTTCTTTCGTTTCTTCTGTGGGAGATTAGCTTCTTCATTCACCTCTGTCACCACGAATAAAAACAGGCTAGGTTCCACTCACCTAAGAAATACTCAAAGCACTCTATCTTTTAGATTTCTTTGTCTTTAGCTCTCTGATAGGTTTTATTAAAGTTCGATTGCATGAATTACATATTATTCTCTCATTGTAATGGTGGGATAGATGGTTTTTCACATATGCATCATAACTAGAAGCAAAGTTGAGTATTTTGATTTTTTTCTGAAATGTATGCACAGTTTGAGAGAAAGGTGGAGGAAAAAAGATTTGGAAGTCACATGATAGGCGACATTAAAATCTTGATAATGTTTCTAGTTCCCTAGATATTATTATATAGACAAAAGCAATAATCCAAATATTTTAAGTTACTCTGGTAGAAATATATACGAATACTAATATTAAAAGATACAGAAGCCAATTAAAGGTTAGTTATATAGGAAAACTTTTAAAGAGAGTAGTTTGTGTATTTTTCTAATTTATTTGCCTTATTCATCTCTTTCAGTAATTCTAATTTGATCCAATCTGTCAAGTCCAATACTAATATAAAGCTTGTACTTACTAGCTTACTTTATAAATATTTACACAAAACTTTACACATAAATCATTTTACATGTCACTACTTAGCAGTAGAGAGTGTAGGAAAAAACAAAATTTACTTGTGATACCTATTTGTTTTATTTCACAAACCACAGATTTATGAAGCAGGCTTACTGTGCTCTGGTTACCAATCTGAGTCCAGTGACACCGAACATACTCATATATAACAGGTTATAAGAAGTGGATTTATTGCTTACAGATAGGCAACAATAAAGGGAGTCTAGGATCCATTGTGAGTTGATTCTCCGTAGATCCAAAAGGTGTCCTAGGTAGATGGAGCCTTGATTGCACATGCCCCACTTGCACCATAGATAAGGGACCCCCAGAGGCCTGAAGCCACCTGGGGGTCATGAGAATTAGTGGGCAAAGCTTTGATAAATATCCTGCTACCAGGAGAGACAGGAACGAAACTCGGGCTGTCCTGGGCCGTTCCTCCCTAACACAACATGCCACATTTCCCTGAAGGAACAGGAACAAGGTATGAGTTGTTTTAGGCAGTTCTACCCTATTTCAGAATAATGCATTCTCAGCCCATTCTAGAGTTATTTGAGAACAATGAACAAGAAATGGGGGAAAAGTAGGTGGGTCCACAGCCACCTAGAGAACTGTTCTGCAGTATTATGCATAGAGATAATCTTTTCTGAGTTAACTGCTGATTGTTTACAAAGGAAGGTAAATTATTTTATGGATAATTTGTTCTTCTTGCCAATATTTATTGGGTCAACATTTTAATTATTTATTTAACAGTGTACAAGGACAGTCTAGAAGTAACTAAAAATCAGTAACTCTATTTTCGACTTCTCCAAAGTTCACCTATTATCTTTTCTCCCATTTCAGAAAACTGTATGTTCTTTTTTTCACTTGCCTGATGAATTTACCCGAAGAAAAAAAAATATGTTCTTTGGAAAGCTATTACTATCAGCCATTTATATTGTTCAGAACATCAAAATCCATATTTTGTTAATAGGGCTATTTACATTTTGTTTCTACTTAAAACAAGGGTTAGAAATTATTGCTTTCTTTTAAAATAAAATCACAATACATTTGTGATGGTTCTGCTCAGAGAAATATCCATGGTATCCACAGACTACTTTGTGGATTAAGTCATTGCTCTGACTCAATATTTTCTACGCCGTTGACATAGAGTTAAAATGAACTCCATAGAAAGTCTATGTGAATGTTTGTGAAAGTTTTGCATCTTTTGCTCCTGGCAAAAACCAGGAATAATTTCTTTAAAATATGTGTGTGGGCAACTACATATTTTGCAGAAGGCATGAATATCATATTGCCAGTACCAATGTTCAAGAAATATGTAATTTTGTTTTCATTATGGCAGTGGGAAATTTAAGCTCAGCTATTGATATTTCTTCCGTTTTACTAATAATTGTTTGAGGTGAAATGAAGGTCGCAATGTTCTGATAAAATGCAAACTTTCGGCATAAGGTTTATACTATAAAGCCACACTACTGAATTAATGCACATTTTCTAACCTTCTGTGGTCCCTAAAGAGGATGTCTCTGTTCTTTTGAATCAAGCTGGAGTACAGACTTTTAAATGAAGCTTTTAACCCCAATGCCTGGGTTGTCTGGATACAGACATGCTGCTCTAAAGCTCTTTGACAACTCAGAAAACTTTAAGACTTGCTTTTGCATGTTCTTAGCTGAGTGTCTTTATTGGCCAAGTTTTTCATGATGACAAAGTACAATTTATATATATTTTTCTTTTGTTTTATCTTTTTGTGTCCTGCCTAAAGTATCTTGGCATGCTAGCAAGTAGTAAAGATATTTAGGTTTATTCTTCATAAATTATTATTTTCATATTGTGTGAGGCCATTGCTCACTTTTCCCCATATGGATGTCCAGACTTTTTTGTTCCTCATTGAATTTTACTGAATGTGTGTAAAAATTATTGACTCCATATGAGTGGTTTTATTTCTGGATTTGCTGTTTTGCTCCATTTATTTATTTGCTTTTTATGATTATATCATACAGCCTTAATAATTTTGAGCTTTGCAGTCATGTAGTGAAAGTATGCTAATTCCATATGTTTTGAAAATGTTTTAGTTATTCTGTACCCTTTGCATTTTGTGTACATTTTAGTATACACTTGATAATTTCAAGGAAATGATTGATTGGATTTTAACTGGTATTGCTTTTTAATGGTGAGATTAATTTGGAAATAGCTGACATCTTAGTAATGTTGAGTGTTCCATTATATCATCCCACTCTTTAATTCCCCTTAGTAAGTGTTTTATAATTTTGATAATATTTGCTGCTGAACTCAGCTTACTAATATTTTTTGGAGGGAGCTTTTTTTTCTTATTTATTTATTTATTTATATTACTTTAAGTTCTGGGGTACATGTGCAAAACGTGCAGTTTTGTTACATAGGTATTTATACACTTTCCACAGTGGTTTGCTGCACCCATCATCCCATCATCTACATTAGGTATTTCTCTTAATGCTACCCCTTTCCTAGCCCCTCATCCGCCAACATGCCCTGGTATGTGATGTTTCCCTCCCTGTGTCCATGTGTTCTCATTGTTCAACTCCCACTTATGAGTGAGAACATGCTGGTACTTGGTTTTCTGTTCTTAGGATAGTTTGCTGAAAAATAATGGTTTCCAGGCTTCATCCATGTCCCTGCAAAGGACCTGAATTCATCCCTATTTTATGGTTGCATTAGTATTCCATTGGTGTATATGAGCCACGTTCTCTTATTCCAGTCTATCATTGATGGGGCCATTTGGGTTGGTTCCAATTCTTTGCTATTGTGGTAATAGGCTGCAATAAACATACCGTGTGCGTGTTGTCTTTATAGTAGAATGAATTCTAATCCTTTGGCAATACACCCAGCAATGGAATTGGCTGGGTCACATGGTATTTCTGATTCTAGATCCTGAGGAATGTGCCACACTGTCTTCCAAATGTTGAACTTAATTACACCCCACCAAGTGTAAAAGCATTCCTATTTCTCACCATTCCTCTCCCAGCATCTGTTTCCTGACATTTTTAATGATCGTCATTCTAACTGGAGTGAGATGGTATCCATGTGTTTGATCTGCATTTCTCTAAACGACCTTTACGATGGTGAGCATGTTTCATTGTTTGTGGCCCGCATAAATGCTTCCTTTTGAGAAGTGTCTGTTCCATATCCCTCACCCACTTGTATGTGTTGTTTTTGTTTTCTTCTTGTAAATGTTTTAAGTACACTTGTAGAGTCTGGACATATTACCCTATGTTCAGATAAATAAATTGCGAAACTTTTTCTCCCATTCTGTAGGTGCGGTGTTCACTCTGATGATAGTTTCCTTTGCGAGTGGCGAAGCTCTTTTAGTTTGTTTTTCCTTCTGGTTGTTTTTATCTCTATTTATTACCCCAATTCTGACTACAACATCTGTTTAGTTTTTACTTTCTATTATGCCCCGAATCTGTATCTATCATCATCTATGTTTCTACCCTCCTCAGCAGTCCCTTATTGGGTCACCCACCCCATGGCACTTAAAAGGAAATGAGTGACCAATTTTCGTTCACTCGTATATACAAAAAGCCAGTATAACTTTAATAGGAACATATAATATCCATATACTAGCAAACTCTGTTTTGAGTAACAAATAGTTTATATATAGTTTGTTTTACCTGATATATTTATATGTATAAATAGTATATAAATGTATGTGTGGTAATACATAGTATATTATGTATATATTAGAGGGGCATAAGTATAATAGTATTATATAATATTTGTGTATGTATGTAAATATATATATCTTAGAATATAGTATGTTGCATATATCACAGTTTAAGCGGGTTTACTCATCCATTGTGGATGTGATTTCGTAACAGTGTTTAAAGAAGAGTTATTGTTTTAAATGATGAATCTTTAAAAAATCATTATGAATTAGAAACAAGATGGCCAGCAAAATAAAGTATGAACATCAAAATGAAATAAAATTTACATATTATATATATAGTTGTCTATATATATTCAATGAAATGTACAATTCACATAATTATTAAGGGTACAATATTGTCTACAGTTTCCAATGAATAGGGATACACTCTAAAAATGCGTTGGCTATAAATTATGCTATGATGTTTTACTCATGTGGAAAAATATTCCACAGATCTGAAACAGGAAGTAGTTAAAGAGAAGTTGGTTAAGATGCGGTATAAAAATATAGTTAGATGAAAGCATAAATTATAATTAACAGTTAATTTATAATATTTTCAAAATTGCTAAAAAAAACTAATTGCAATGTTCCCAATACAAAGATATGTTTAAATATTTGAATGACATGCACATTTATATCATGCGTCAAAATACTACATATACCCCTCAAAATATGTTACAATTATATGGCAATGGAAAATTGAAAATTAAATAAAATAAAATTATTTTGATCCGATATATATATTATCACACCCACGAGAGGTTCTACTAAACTTGAAATACACATAAGAACATTGTCTCAAAAATTTCACATTTTAATTTATCCAAATTGATCCATCTTTCATTTATTTTCTCAAATAATAGAAGAGTTTAAATTCCTTTATTTATTTTTTATATATACCCGGTTTCTTTGGATAATTTAATCCTCTACTGGTTTCTGTTTTTTCTTTCATATTGTATTGAGGTGTCATTGAGGTCATCGCTCATTTTTTCCATATGAATGTCTGGTGTTTTTGTTGTTGTTGTTGTCCAAATAATTTTATGAATGTTTGTAGAAAATTATTGACTCTATATGTGTGGTTTATTTCGGATTTGCTATGTTTGTTCAAATTTATTTATTTGCTTTTTATGTCATATATAACCAACCTAATAATTTTTGAGTCTCTCAACCAGGTATTGAAGTATACTTTGTACTTCTTTTTTGAAAATTGTTTTTAGTTATTTCTGGATCCTCTCTTCACCCTGAAGTATCTCCATCAGAATAATACATGATTCCATCTCTCAACATTCAACTGCCCACACATCATTGGCTCAAGGTAGTATTAAAGCGTATAGATTCTCTCATATTTTTTACTAATATATGTATAAAAGAGGAACCAACGCTTTGGTACGTTACCACTTAAAGTCATAAACTGAAGAAAATAATAAAAGTCAAGCCAGCAATAATATATTACTGATAAAAATAGTTTGTATTTCTTTATTAATGTGTTTTTTTAATAGAACGAGAAGGTGGAGTTTATGCTTTAAAATTTAAACTATTTACAAATGTATCTCTTTTTTCAAGTTGAAAACATTTAAGCCATCCTAAAATCCTATTGCTTTGTAATCAAAACCCCCTCCCGCGACAATGGGACTGTTCACCCCCCCCCCAAATAAAAGGAAGAGAATTGTTTTATTTTGCAGTGGATAAGTTTACAGATGAGGAATATTTCCGTGTCCTAGAGAATATTGTGAAGTATATTTAGGTAAGGATGAAGTATATTCGTAAAAACATTTAATTGAAAGTTCTCAAGTATTCCTTTTTACAATTTGGAAATATACATGCATAAAGGGTATACGAAAAGAAAAAGGATATGTCATCAATGAGAAGGTAAAGATTAAGTTTATATATATGTATGTTCATATGACTATCATATATCTCTGAAGTGAAAACAGGCAAAAAACTTCTCTTAAAGTTCTTTAAAAAACACAGCCTCCATAGAATATACAAACAGGCAACCTGAACTACCTGAAATCAATACTTGACTGGATATGTATTAGTAGTCCTCTGTAGAATATCTATTTTACACAATTTTATTTTTTGTCCTGAAAAGTATGGAGTGTGATGACTAATAATCAACTAATTGGGTCATTATGTAGGTAAAGTTTACTCTTTCACTTACATAATTTACCAAAATTAGTTTATAGATTTGTTTCTATTCATCTTCATTTTAATGTTGTCCTTAAGTTAGTATAGGCCTCTGAATATTGGCAAAAGTAAAGGAAGAATACTCTTTAAAATATAGTTTCTCTGCAAAACTATTTATGTTAATTTGGTTTTCTATCATTTAACACTTGTAAAGAACATTTCTTTACATGTAATGACTACACATTTATTATTTTATGTTACTTTAACACAAAACAGAGAATATATTTAGAGTCTTACAACGTTATCTTTACCTTCTACCAAAGCTATTAGACCTGCTGGAATCATATCATTACTGTTCTTGATTATGTAATTATATATACAGGAAATTCATGTTTAAAACTATTCTCTCTTTGGCTTCAAATAGACACCACCTATTGGAATTAAGATAGTAGGCAAAATATTCTGTGAAAGCTTCAGGTATAATCAACAGTAAAGAGCAAATTAATGAAGAAAAGATATGTCAGCTACGATAAACATCGTAATAATGAAAAGACCAATTAATAATAGTTGAAAACGAACATAAAGTCTGGTGGAAACATTCAAAATGAGAGGTATCTGGGAGGAAAATGTGATAACCAAAAGAGAAAATTTAAAAAATAAAAGAACAGAGTGGTCGTATCCTGCAAGAAAAAAACATTAAAAAAGAAAAGAAAATATATCAGACTCTTAGACTGTATTAAATTGAAATGTTACCATAACTATTCTAGATTGATGTCTTCCCATTCAATTGTTTCTGTACAGTTAACAGGATGATAGTCTTCTTCATCTCAAGATAATAGGGTCATATAGTCATCATTTTGGTTTACTCAAGAATAACTTTAGTTATTTTGCATATAAATTAAGTGTTTAAACATTTTAATTATATTAAAGTTTCATTTAAAGGACATGATGGTCTACCACAGAAGAGTCATGTATGAATATCTGAAAAAATAAATTTTATGATAAATGTATATATATAGTTGATAGTATAATTTGTAAAATCTTGTTCCCTTTGCAAAATTTATTTACATTAAGTCACATAGTATGTAACACATACAACTTGGTACATCTCAAGCATGAAAACAGAATATTTTCTTTCTTACAGAGGTACTTTTATGATGAGATGCTACTTTACTGTGAATTTGAACAATATTTTAATGTGTAATGATCAATGTACAATTTTAATGTATAATGTATAATTTGTTGCATTATGAGGAGTAGGTAATGCACATATTATTTTGTATTCATATTTATGTTAGTATTCTAGAGTTTGTATTTATATTTAATATTCTAAAATATGTATTCAAGTGTAATCTGGAAAGTAAAAAATTGCCCTCATACTTTCCTGGTATCACTGTCTTTTCAAGTTGGAAAGAATTGCAAACCATGCCATCAAGGAATCTAGAATTAAATATGCAGATTTTCTTTTTTCCTTTTTTTAAACCAAAACATATTTAAATACACACTATCTCACCATTTGAAACAGATTTTGGTTCCAATTATCTGCTAAAGACTGAAAGATGGCTATAATGTTGGAGAAGTATAGATAACACACTTCCATGCCTTAAAACTGCTTGAATTTATTAGCAAGAACTAATCTGGAAATGGCTGAAGCAAATCCAAATTTTCTACTTCTATTAGTCTTCTTTAGGAATCCAAATGACTTTAACACCTTCAGAAGACCAGTTTTGTATAAAACATTTCAAGCCTTCTATTCAGACATGTAAAATACTAGGTCCACTTACCTTTTCTGATTATTAATTTCACATATGCTCTTTGTAAATCATAGAAAATTGTAAAAAAGGAAATAATAGATTATCTTCCTATCACCCACCATATTAATCATAATTAATGATAGATTTTGGTGTTATTACCTCCCAATCTTCACAAACACACACACAAACACACACACATACACAGAAATCCATTTATGTACATGTTATAAAATGAAGCCCTGTACATTTATATATGAACTGTAAAAGTAGCCCAAATGAGCTACTTTTCAAAATTGAGATTATTCTGTATTTATATTTTACATTTAATTATATTCTAAAATTTTACTATGCCAAGAAAAAACTTTGAAGAAAATGATCATTATTGTGCATGTTATCCATAATGTAGATAATAATTTAAACATTTTCTTGAGTTTAATGTTGCTAACTTCAATTTCTCAACATAATAAATAATAACTTAATAAGCATCTTATTATATATGTAGTCAGAAACATTTTATATTGTTAGTGATTCAAATGTATTTTTTTAAAAAAAATGATATACTGACATACTCATTTCCAATGAGTGATATACTTTTTTTCTTATCCCTTGAGAACTTGAAACTGTGAATGTTTTAATATTAGTTTGGTAGAGGAAAATGTTATTTAATATGGGACATATGCATGTACACATACAAACATACCCATGTACACACACATGTAGTTTTTTAATAAGAACATTTTTATATTTATTTCTTAGAAACGTGCATGAATGCCATTTTCTTAGTATTCTTATAAGTTGCTAATTAGGTCAAGTTTTATAAATATAAAGTGGACCTGGGTACCTGTGGTCACTTAATACTGTTCAACAGAACTCTATGTAGGTGATCAATGAATTTTCAGTCTTTTCAAAACTGTAGAATAATTATTCACCTATTAATGACCTAAAGCTTTAGATTTCTATTTTGTTAACAACCTGAAGAAATGAAACTCTCAGCAGAATTCTTAAAGAAATAGATTTAAACTCTGGTTATAAAGAATAGTAGTTTCCCCATTTTAATGTCTAATCAGTGTTACCAAATTTATATGCCCTAAACTGAATTCTTGATTATTCAGTCCTTCAAATGTTTTCTCTGCATTCCTTCCCTCTTAATGGCAACTCTATCTAACATTTATTAGGCAAATAAATGTGCCTAATAATT
Organism: Rhinopithecus bieti; assembly: GCF_001698545.2. Classification (NCBI taxonomy): domain Eukaryota; kingdom Metazoa; phylum Chordata; class Mammalia; order Primates; family Cercopithecidae; genus Rhinopithecus; species Rhinopithecus bieti. The sequence continues at coordinate 1,739,536 of NW_016806351.1, forward strand.
AGGCAAATAAATGTGCCTAATAATTAGGCAAATAAATGTGCCTAATAATTAGGCAAATAATTTCTTAGGCAAATAATTCAAAAGCCCCTCTTTTTTCATGTCTCATATTAACTCACATGAAAATACACCTTAGAGGACTATCCAGAATTTGACCCTTTCTCCCTTCTTACAATTATCACCATTTCCCACACACCTCTAATTTCTTGACAGGACCATTGCAATAACCTCCTATCTGGTTTCCCAGCTGTGGCCCTTGGAGACTATTCTTAATAGCCAGCCAATGTGACATTTCTAAAATGGAACACTAAATAATGTCATTTTGCGGAAAACATCTCAGTAGCTCCTCATTTCTCCCAGAGTATATGTAAAGTTTTCCTAATGTTTGGGAAGAAAAAATATGTGCTTACATAAATATCTGAAATAATTTCCATGTGGAGTATCATAAGAAACTTTTGCGTGGATTAAAAAAAATAATTGAAAGGTAGAATCATTCACTTATTCAACTAACTTTCTTTGTGTTTGTGTGTTTAGACCAGAACTTTGCAAGATGCAAGCTATACAATAAATCTTACGTAAAATGTAATGAGTTTGTTGGTGGGACTGTAAACTAGTTCAACCATTGTGGAAAACAGTGTGGCAATTCCTCAAGGATCTAGAACTAGAAATGCCATTTGACCCAGCCATCCCATTACTGGATATATACCCAAAGGATTATAAATCATGCTGCTATAAAGACACATGCACACGTATGTTCATTGCGGCACTATTCACAATAGCAAAGACTTGGAATCAACCCAAACGTCCATCAGTGACAGACTGGATTAAGAAAATGTGGCACATATACACCATGGTGTACTATGCAGCCATAAAAAAGGATGAGTTTGCGTCCTTTGTAGGGACATGGATGCAGCTGGAAACCATCATTCTCAGCAAACTTTCGCAAGAACAGGAAACCAAACACCGCATGTTCTCACTCACAGGTGGGAACAGAACAATGAGATCACTTGGACTCGGGAAGGGGAACGTCACACACCGGGGCCTATCATGGGGAGCGGGGAGGGGGGAGGGATTGCACTGGGAGTTATACCTGATGTAAATGACGAGTTGATGGGTGCTGACGAGTTGATGGGTGCAGCACACCAACATGGCACAAGTATACAAATGTAACCAACCTGCATGTTACGCACATGTACCCTAGAACTGAAAGTATGATAATAACAATAAAAAAGATACAAAATACAAAAAAAATGTAATGAGTCTTCATTTTCCAAGCAATAATTGTATAGCATGGAAATACAAGCAGAATGCCAATGGGAATCAACGCTGTAAAGGGAATACATAGTTTCCAGGAGTGGACCACTACACTAAAGGATAGAGTGACCTGAAAAAATTTGTGTGATTAAAACTCCAATTGATAGGTGGAAATTTAAAAATTTAATGTGTTCAGAAAAAAAAATACTATACATAAGTATTAGCTTAAGAAGTTTCCCAGGATAGGTCAACTTTTGAAGTAACGTAGGTGTGACGTGACTGGATAAGAAAAAAAAAAAAAA
>NW_016806351.1:1743301-1778595 GCF_001698545.2 Rhinopithecus bieti
CCCTTCCTTCCTTCCTTCCTTCCTTCCTTCCCTCCCTCCCTCCCTCACTCCTTCCTTCCTTCCATTTCTTTCTTTCTCTCTCTCTTTCTTTCTCTCTTTCTTTCTTTCTTTCTTTCTTTCTTTCTTTCTTTCTTTCTTTCTCTCTTTTTCTTTCTTTCTTTTCTTTCTTTCTTTCTTTTTCTTCTATCTTTTCTTCCTTTCTTTCCTTTTCTTTCTTTCTTCTTTCTTTCTCTTACCCCTTTTACTGCTGTATTCAAAATGTCAGCTCTTATATTCTTATGGTCTATACTTTTTTATTTTCCCTCCTACAGGTTACGAAAATATCACATTCAAGAGGAAAAAACAACAGCCGTGTTAATATTTCATTGGTCATTGCCAGTCCTGATAAATCCATGTTATTTCTCTTCAAGGCAGCAATTAAATCAGACAAAGTTATCAGACTCTGTGTCCCATTCCAAAATTATAAATCAAAAATTCTATTTGAAATTTTGTTGAGAAAAAATTAAGATGTCATAATCATTTTTTAAATGTTGCCATGGCTGTTAAATAATAGAATATGGAGTAAAGGAGACACAGGCACATAAAAAAAATTTATTAAATGAAAATAGTTCTAAATATTATAAAACATATATTAATTTTTAAAAAGTACATACAATCCTAGCAACAAACTATCTGTTCTCAAATACTTGTGGTGATTCTTAATAGCTATGAGACCTTTGACAAGTAACTTTCCTATGACCCGTTTGCTTATCTATGGGTTTTGGAATGTCCGATTAAATACATGTAAAATATGTATCTCATTACCTGATATTTCTAGGGATGATCATTATGGATAAACATGAAATCAAACCAATCAATCATCATTAAAACCATGTATTTTCCTTAATTGGCAAAATTCTTAACGACTTTATAAAATAGAAGTAAGTGTATTGCTCCATCTCAAATTAATTATATTCTAGAATAATAATAATATTAATAACAAGAGTAATAAAACTAAATCTAGATTATACTCAGGAAGTTGCCATAATACTATATTAACATTAAAAAACCTATTATAAGAATATCAGAGTAGATGTCACTAGTCAATAAAATAGAAACTTTTAGAATAAAATGATATTCTAGGAATATATTATTTTGTATTTTTGTTATATTTGCTGAAGATAATCTTTATGTGGGAAGAAATGGAATGTTATAATAATGAATAAGAACTTGACAACTGGGATTGAATATTGCAGGCTCTAGTTATTTGTAATTATGTTATGTTTATGTAAAAGAAATGGAGTTATGGTTTCTATAATAACTAAGTAAACCACACTTCAGTAGTAACTAAGACCCCACTTTCCTGTGGAAACCCTGACTAGAAAGCCTGGAAGTAACACAAAAACTACCTGAAAGCGCTGGAAAATAAAGAAGAGTGCATAGATTCTCATGGGAACTCAGAGGAGGAGAGGAGAAAAGCAGTATGAAGTAAATTCCTGATATTGGTGATTTTAAGCTTGGGGCTAAAGAGTGAAATATATGTCAGCAGTAGAGACAAATAGTGAAGAAAAAAAAATGTCACTCTCTTGACTGAGAGAATCAGGCATTTTCAGCCGTGGCCATTGAAGACAAGAGGATCCTAGAACGGAAAAACAAAAACTAACAAACAAACAAAAACAGAGAAGAAATTACATCCCTATTTACTCTGATCTATGACTGAACCATCAAACATATGTAGGAAAGACCTAAAGATGCTCAACTTAAAACAAAAAACTTGAACTAAGATTGGAGCTACTGCCCAAGAAAAAGAGTTGGAAATACACTCCTACACAAGATTTGTACCTGTCTGCAAAAGGAAAGAAAATATTTGTCAGAGAAAAATTTAGAATGACTGAAATACAATTTAGAATTAATAGAAATATGAACAAAGAAAATGGAACATATTATCAAGGGAAACAGAAACAACTGAATCTGACCCCCAATATGAACCTCTTATTGTAACTAAAGATGGGATTTTAAAGTAGCTATTGTAATCACCTTTGATGAAATAAAACAAAGACATTCATAGAGTAAACAAGTAAGAATGCTTGCCTAGAAATAAGAAATCTCCACAGAAACATAACAAAAGCTCAACAGAGAAAATACAAAGAATTAACAAATGAAAATGTTAACATTTTTAAAACAATGTTTGAAAACGAACAAACAAAAATGCTAATGCTCTGTTGAAGGAACTACTGTCCTAGAACCGTGATCAATTGACTATCAACAAAGGCACCAACAACACACTGGAGAAAGGATAGCCTTTTCAAAGAATGGCATTGAGAAAACAATATTTACATGCAGAAGAATCAAACTGGACCCTTACATCACATCATATACAAAAAATCAACTCAAAATGGATAAAGATTTTAACTTAGAGGGAAAAAAAATCCCTGAAACTATAAAACTAGTAGAAGAAAACAGGGACAAAGCTCCAAAACCTTAGTCTGGGCAATGATTTATTGGAAAGGACTCTAAAAACACAGGCAACAGAAGCAAATATAGGTAAATGAGATTGTATCAAACTGAAAAACTTCTACAGAGCAAAGGTAACAATTAACAGAGTGTAGAGACAAGCCACAGACTAGGAGAAAATATCTGTAAATGATACATAAGATTGAGAGGCTAATATTAAAATTGTATAAGGAAGTCAAACAACTCAATAGCAAGAAAACAACTTGATTTTAAAAAATGGTAACAGGACCTGAACAGACAATTTATCAAAGAAATACAAACGACCAACAGAGGTATGAAAAAAAAAAAATGCTCAACATCTCTAGTTATCAGGGAAATGCAAATTAAAGCCACAATGAGACATTACTTCACATCTGTCTGAATGGTTAATATAAAAAAGATGAAAGGTAACAAGTGTTGGCAGTGATGTAGAAAAAACAGAACCCTTGTATACACTGTTGTTGAGAATGTGACCCAGTAGAGCCATTTTGAAAAATAATATTAACTTTCCTCAAAAACTAAACATCAAACTGCCAAATGATGCAGCAATCTACTTCTGGCTATAATCTAAAGGAATTAAAATCAGTTTGTAAAAGAGATATCTGCCTTCTGATGTTTACTGAATTGCTATTCACAATAGCAGTGATATGGAATCAACCTACATGTATTATCAGTGAATGAACAGATAAAGAAAATGTGGCATATATACAAAATGGAACATTATTCAGCCATTAAAAAGAACATTGCAGCAACATGAATAAAACTGGAGATCATTATGTTAGGTGAAATAGCCAGGCACACAAAGACAAATATCGCACATACTCACTGACATGCAGGAGCTAAAAGAGTGGATCTCATGAAGATAGCAAGCAGATTAATGGTTAGCAGAAGCTGAGAAGGGTATGGGGAGGGGAAAATGAAAAGAGGTTGATTAATGAGTACATATATTTGCAGGCAACTATATGAAATCTTGTAGGAGAAAGATTAGTATAATCTTACAAAAATTCTTAAAAAAAGTAACAAGGAATACTTCCCAACTGATTTTAAGAAATCAATATTACTAGACAATAATATTACCAAAAGCCATATGCTGATATTCCTCATGGTCAATAACAAAATTTTTGTTAATAGAATGAAATCAAATATAAAATGTCAATACTGTTGGGGTCCGCGTGTTTCCTAAACAAAGGAATGAACACACAAGACAACACAAGACGAGACAAACACGGCGGCCGCCCCGAACGGCACACTCTGCTTTATTTTATACAGTCATTTGTGGAATGTTGCCAAGTCACAAGACACATTGTTGTTTTTCTGACCTTTCCCTGACTTTCTGGATTTTCAAGATGTTTACACACAAATAAGCCCCAGGGTCTGCTGTTTGCAGCTGGCTCCTTTGTCCTCCCTGTTTGCAGGGAAGGAACGCCCTGCTTTGTTTGCAAGAGCAGGACTTATCGGGAATGTCTCGTTTGCGAGCACGTAGTCCTGTACACAATACTTCTTTAAGAAGTAGCATATTTTGCCAGGAATTTGAGATTACTTAAGCATCAGAAAATCAAAGAATTCTATTCATGTTAGTAACAGACTGCAAAAGAAAACAAAATCATAAGGTCATTCCAGTAGACACAGAAAAGGAATTTTTAAACTTTCAATTACCATTAATGAAAAAATACTTAAAGTAGGCATAAAAGAGAACTTTTCAAACTGATAAAAGCCATCTATGAAAACTTACAGCTAGCATCTTATTGAAAGTTAAAAGTCTCAATGCTTTCTATGTAACATGAGAAACAAGGCAATAATTCCTATTCTCACTGGATCTATTCATCATTGCACAAATGTTCTAGCCAGTTGGACTAAGGCAAGAAAATAAAATAACAAAGTCTTATGTTTAGAAAAGAAAAAGCAAAATTGTCTTGACTAGCAGAAAATCTTAGGATTTTCTATGATCATGTTCATAGAAAATCCTAAGAAATCTTCAAAATAGTATGCTAAAATCGACAAGTGAACTTAGCAAGATTACCTGGCACAAAGTCAAAGTTTAAAATAGTTGTTCTTCTGAGTACTAGAAATATGACACAGTAATCCACTTCTGGTTATAATCTAAAGAAATTAAAATCAGTTTGTAATAGGGATATCTGCACCCAAATTTAGAAAATAAAAGGAATTCTATTTAAAATAGACTTCAGAAAAATTATTCAGGAAGAATAATAAAGATATGCATACCTGCTTACTAAAAACTACAAAAAATTGCAAATAGAAAGTAAACACCTAAATAAGCAAAATGAAATATTTAACTTAGTGAATTTAAGGATTCAACACTGTTAAGATGGCAATCACTGAGAATTAATGTAGTTTTTAATTCAATCTCATTTCTAATAGGCATCTATGCTTATTAAAACTTGATAAACTGATTTTAAAATTTGTATTGAAAGTCAATATCTAAAATAGAGCAATCTTGAAAAAGACAAGGTTGAGAGAACAAGAGTTCAAGACTTACTGTTAAACTATGTAAACAAGATAATGTGGCATGTTGTAGAACAGATATGTAGATCAATAGAATATAATAGAGTATTGGTAGAAAAGGAATACATTCACACATACATTATCAATTGATTTTCTGTAAAGTTTCTAGGGAATTTAATGAGGAAACATGGTCTATAACAAAATGGTGCTTGGATATCTGCATATTTATATAGAACAGAATTAACCTACATCTCTATCTCACACCTTATAGAAGAACAAACTCAAAATTAGTCATATACTTAAAACTAAGAGATAAAACCATTACACTTGTAGAGAAAAACACAGGGCATTGTTACATAGGTTAGACAAATAATTCTTAAGCACGATTGAGATTATCTCAATCTACCAACTAAAAGATAAAATGAAATATAAAATAAGTAACTTTTCTCCTTGAAATGCACAACTAAGAAAATAAAAAGACAAACCACAACTGGGAGAACATATTTGCAAAGCATAAACCTAACAATTTGCCTGTATTCAAATAAATCATACGAAAAAATGTTCAGTTTCTCTATTCATTGGAGAAGTGAAATTTAAAACAATAGGAAACCATTACACAGTGAAATGATTAGAAAGGTGTAGATGAGAAAGAGGAGTAAGTTTAATTCTCAAATGCATAGCAGATGGGAATGTGACTGATACCGATACCTTGGAAGACAATATGGTGGTAACATAGAAACACACATATATCATATAACTTATCCTTGGTACTCCTAGATATTTAACTAAGATAAGCACAAATGTATTCACAAAAAGTATTGAGTGCAAAGGTTTATACCACCATTGTTTTTAATAACTCCAAGTTGGAAACAACCCAAAATATCCAGCAAGTAATGGAAAATAAATTGTATTATAGCCAAACTAAGAAATACTACATAAAATTAAGAGAATTTAGAGAACAACTAATTTACACACACACACACACACACACACAAAACTGGCTTAATATCAAAAGCATTTTGTAAATGAAAGAAAAAAACATAAATTCAACATTTTAAAATTTTAACATTTTAAAATTAAATTTCTAGGCAACATAGTGAGAGGAAAATCAGTGTCTGCCTGTTGCTGGTGTCAGGGAGAAGTAATCAATTGCAAAGGATCATAAGGAAACCTTTTAGGGTGATAGACCTATTCTATACATTGATTGTGGATGATCCCACATGGCTGCATATAGTTTACTAAAGTTATTAAATTGCACACTTAAACTGAGTAAATATTTATGCCAAGACTGTAAATGTAAACTGTTCTCAACACTTAACTGTGAAATAATGCATATGTTGGTTGAGTAGATAAGTGTTTGTAGGATTTTATGAAAGGTTTGCATTCTAATAACTAATTCCAGAGCTATTTTTCCATTAATTTCCCTCTTAAAATTATGAAATTATTAAATAAAATAGCTGTTATTTATGATAAGAAACTGAATTATATCTATTTAAAAGTATTTAATCAGTTGATTAAAAACTAAATATATTTTACTATTCAGAACATTCAGAATATGAGAATGATCACTTAAAATTATCAAATCATGTGGTCATTAAATATAATTTGAGAAAGGAATCAAGCATTATTTTATACCTATTAAGGACCGTATATTCTACTGTGTAATTTTATACGCATTATATAGAGTTTGATGATCACTTAAGTATAATTGCTTTCTGTTGAAATTTCATCTACTCCATAAACATAAAGACAACAAATATGCTAATTTCTGTGTTGTTTATAACTGTAAGAATTGGAAAACTTTAAATATTCAAGTATAAATTTTACATTATATCAAATAATAGCTGATTTGTTAGATACATTCTTATATATAAACCATTAAAACCCTGTTAAGGAAACTACATAAGGACATATAAATATTAAGACATATTGTTACTTTAAAAGGCTGTTGTTAAAATTTTACTTGTTGATCTAGATTGGTCAGCACTCTACGTAAATGTTAACCATTGTTTGCTCTGTGTTGAAATATTGCAAGTGATTTTTAGTACTAAACAAAATATAAATATTATTGGAATTAGGTTAGCACAAGTACAAATGATGGAATTATAAACAATTTACTATTATATATTTATTATATTTACTATTGAATAATATTATTCAAGGTTGAGTCACTCAGAGGTTGGAAATTGCCTAAACGTCTTTTCTATCATTTTAAATTATACTTTAATTTTGAAATAATGTAGTGCAGATAACTTTAAAATTGTTTATTATATAGAGAGAGGAAAGATTTAAAAAGTCACTGCTTCTGCTGTTTGTATCCTGCAGTGTATACTTTGAGTCCATATTTACACATATTTGGAAAATTCACTGGAAGAAAACAAATAGAGACCTCTTACTTTCTGTTGTCTGACAAATTCTTGTATGTAGTCAACATTTGATTCCATCTTTGGGATTCAAGATTTGAGAGCTTCACAGAAATCTGAGCAGAGTATAAAGGAATTGAAAGCTGAAAACACAGAAACAAAAACGCCCACTCTGGATTATCGTGACCCTTAAATGAGCGGAGTTTTGCATCTTGGTATTCTAATACCGGCCAAACGAGTTTTAGAATGGCTATCAAAAAAATTGAGATTTCTGAAAAAATCTTTGTCTGTCATTATATTCCCAGCTACACATCCACATGTTTTTATGCCATTCTTGCTGACCTTTCTCATCCCATATCTGACTTTCTGTTAAGGAAATTCTCGTAATTGTTGTCCTTTGTTTTTTCCTGTTTTGGTTTGTTTGTTTCATTCTGTCAGCAATTTTGGTAAAATCTGATGTTGAATTTCTGTTTATAATTGTATTCTAAGACAAACCTCATTTTTAGCTCTTCTTTAAATTCTATCTGAAATACCTCATTATTTTTTCTGTGTGGTTTTAGCTAAAATATATGCAAATTATGTTAAAAATAAAATGAATAATATCACATGCAAATTGGAATAAATTCAAACTAAACAGATAATGTTATATCTAAGATGTTGTTAAGGAAATTAAGCTTACACTTTTATTTTGTGGGCTTTACAACTTTCACTAAGCAACAAGACACTGTAATTTATATACACTTTGAACACCAAGCACACTGTATAAATAATTGTTTACATATAGTTATTAGAATGGAAGAAACCCAGAGGATTAAAGTACATAATTTCTCAGGATCTTGGTTATTTATCTCCATTTAAAATCTCTCTTAATGACTCAGACATGCCAAACCACACAAAATTGGGCAAATGATTTCAGCTGTAGGTAATAATGTAGATTTTATTTTATTACAAAATTATACATATATTTAAATTGCTTTAATTTACTTGCTTTATAAAGATTATTATTTTTCTTCTATGTAGTGAGGTAATATATAGAATTCAGGTGGGAAATATATGTGAGAGGTGTATGGACAAACTTGCTTTTAGATACAAAATGTCAATGTAGGGGACAGAGGGGTAAAAAGGAAAAAAAGGGAAAGCTAGTTGGACTCCATTATTCTGCAGCTGTCAGGCATCAAAATTACCTGAAGATCTTGTTAAAATTCATGTAATTTTTGTCATTTCTAATATTGATAATTTATGTCTCTTTTTTCCTGATTAATATGACAAGTTTATTTCAAACTTCATCTTAAAAGAATCTGGTGTGGTTTCATTAATTTTTAATTTTTTAAATGTTTATTTCAATTGTTTTCATTTACATTTTTTATGCTGCTTACTATGGCTATAATTTCTGTTTGATTTTTCTACTTTGAGTGGAATCTGTGGTAATTGAAGTGAGAAATTTCTTTTCTAATATAGATTTACAGTGCAAAACTTTTCTTACCTATATTGCTGTCAAATGGCATCCTACAAATGTTATGTTGCATTTTTCTGGGTAAAATACTTCCTAATATTTCTCTTGATTTCTTCTATCATCAATCAATGATTAGAATCCTATTATTTGATTCCAAATATTTTGGGGATTTTCTAGAGAGCGCTCTGGTTTTTTGTTTCTAATTTGATATCATTATGGTAAGAGACAACAATTTATGTAGCTTGGATCATTTTAAATTCATTGTGATTTGTTTAATTGCTCTGAATATGGATTATTTTGGTAAGTGTCCTGCATATTCTTGAAAATAATTTTCCTTTTTATTTTCTTCAATTGATTATTCTATAAGTGAAGATTAGATTAAATTGATTTAAAATGTTGATCAAGACTTTATCCTTCATGGTTTTCATTTTAAGTATACTATCCCATATTAAAAGAGTGATACTGAACTCCAATTATATTGTAAGTTTCTTTCTATTTGCTTGCAGTTTTTTTTAATTAATAGAATTTGTAGAATGATTTTAGTGTACATAAAAATTCAACAGAAAGAGCAAATCTTTCCCATATATTCTGTCTCTACACCCATTCCTTACATTTTCCTGTTATTAACATCTTTTATTGGTATGGAACATTTACCACTGAGGAAATAATATTAATACATTATTTCTAACTATAAACTATTATTAATGTTCCTAGTTTAGGTTCACTCTTTTTATTGTACAGTTGTATAGATTTGGCAAAATTCATCATATATCCACCATTACAATACCATACAGAATAGTTTCACATCCCTTACCAAAAAAACCCTCAGTGCTTCACTTACCTCTTCTCTCTTCCTGCTCTTGCCAATTTCTGGCAGCCACTGATCTTTTTACTTCTTGATAGTTTTGCCTTGTAAAAAATGTTATATATTTAGAATCCTATAGTCTTCAGCTTTTTCAGAGTGACGTCTTTCACTTTACAATTTGCATGTAAAGTTTCTTTCCCCATGTATTTTCATGGCTTGATAGCTCATTTCTTATTATTACTTAATCAGATTCCACTGTATGAATGTACCTCTACGGCCATATCACCCTGAATGTGTCCGATGTCATCTGATCTCAGAAGTTAAGCAGGATCAGGCCTGGTTAGTACTTAGATGGAAGTTATGATAATCTTAAAAGGACAATAGCAATTGTTGATGAGGATGCATAGCAATAAAATTTCTTACATTTACATTTTTTCTCTGAAACTCACATTATTGTTTTCCAGAAAATTCTATACAAATGAAGGCATCATATGTATGTATATCATCTCTTGTGTACTATGTAATGTACAAATAACTGAAACAAGCACTTGGATAAGTTGATGTATATATGGATGAAAGAATAGAAACCGATAGATAGTTGAAGGCCTGAATAAAGAGAGTGATCAAAGCAAACTACTTTTTTTTTTCTTTCAGGAATTATCAATCCAAGTCACACAGGTTTGAGATGATTATAAGCATCATCCATTTTCCCAAAAGTCAGCCTAGACCTCTAGCTTAGCTAGAAAGATTGATGAACATCTTTAAAAGAAAAATTATCACTAGGGGTATTTAAAAATCATTTTGTATTTTGTCTTTTATATTATGAGCATTACACATGTTTAATAAATACAAAAAATCAATAGGATGCTCTTATTTATTACAACTAAGCATTTCTTTTGAACAGGATTTGTAGTTGAAATATTTTTGTAATATAATATTTATAAAAATTTAGAGGAACCTGGTTTTAAAACACACACTCTTAAAATACACCGTTTAATATTTACTTCCTTAAAACAACCTAAATCAACTGCATCTTGTAATAGGTTGGCCCTGAACAGAAAAATAAAGATATTCAATTTCCTGAGGAACATACTTTTTTCATGTGGGATTGTAGCCAGAATGTGTACATTACATATGAATTTCTTTGTGTAAGTGTCAGAATCACTGAAATCTATTTTGCAGCTGAAGGTTATAGTTGTGAAAGGAGAAAATTCACAGACTAGAAAACTTTGGATGGAAAACTAAAGCTCATCTTGGAATTTTACTATATTTCAGTTTAGATGATATACTGCATGTTTAAAATGTAAAATCTTTCAGAACGTATCAGAACACCAAACAAGTAATGCACTTTTAGAGTATAGGCTGTAGATTGGGATTTATGATTTCTTTAGGAAAGCTCTCTTATTTTTTCTATATCGATCTTTCGCAGAAAAAATGAATTTTTAATGCATAAATTTTATCTCCTAATTATTAACTTTGGGGTCATAAAACAGAGAACTAAAATTTAAAATAATATTTTAGTATTTTCAAGTATTTTAATGATAACGAAGAAGAATAGCATGACTGCTCCTGAAATAAGAAGGAACATAAAATCTAAAACATTTGCTTCCTGACTCTTATATTCCACCTCATTTAACAAATAATATGTTTCAATATCTATGTTTTAGGGTCCATAGGGCTTCATGATGGTCATTTAGACACAACATGTCACTATAATCTAGGTTTCCAAAGAATATGTTGTTAACAGTGGAGTAGTTAAGATTGAGAGTGTTACAAAATGCCACATTGTCGTATCAGACTCGCCAAATCAGAGCTCTTATCCAGTATTAAGTTCTACTAATAATTTCAAGGCTACAACTGAGAATCACAGAGAAAACAGAGGGGATTCTATAACATTCTGCATGGCTTTCAGAGGTATGTCCTTCTCATATTGGACAAGTTCTGTACCTGGATTAAACGTGCAATGTCTAATGAGGTGCTACGGTCATCTCACACAGTCAAGAACATTTAGATTATGAAATGCTCCATTCTTCACTTAAATTTCTGTGTGGTTTAGAAGGGAGTTCCCAGAGAGATACGTCTCATAAATTCATGGATACTTTGGTTTTTATTATGAAGAACCCTAAAATCAAGGCCATTCTTTTTAGCGGATAATTTAAATAAGTACTTTCCCCTAGAAAATATCATAAATCTATTTACTAGGAAATCAGCTATCAGTATGTTCACACAAAGAAATAAAATTAGACCAAGTCATCTGTTTTCTCTTTTAAATTTTATTTTTCCTCGTAAAGCTGTCCCCCGGTAATCAGAAAACAAATAGATTATAGGCCATATGTTTATTATCTTCTTCCCCAACAAGTGGTCAGAAAGCATACTAAATTTGCTACTCTATAGCAAAGGCCACACAAATCTAAATTTTTCAAGATACGGAAATTTATTCTCCTCTAACTCACCTTTTGGCAATGAGGTCACATAAAGCTCCACCATCATATTATGTCTCCAGGATATATCTTATATAATAACAGAGAAGGGAAGAAAATCTGTAATAAGTAATAATTTACGTAGTATTAGCTATCAATATTAGCCTAAGACATGCAACTAATTTCTCCTGAACTCATAACCCACAGAAACTGCGGCTTTATTTTGGGGATAGCACGCTCTTTTGGGATAATGTGTTATCCCCTAAATAAACCCACAGTTTCTGTGGGGTTATAAATCAGGAGTGACTTCATTGGATGGCTCGGAGTCAGGGTCTCTCATAAGCATGTAGTAAAGATATTAGTCAGAGCTACAGTCATATGAAAATTTGCTAGGCCTCAAAAATTTACTTCCAAAGTGGCTCACTCATATGTTTGGCAATGTAGTGCTGGTCTCTGTCAGAGGTCTCAATTTCTTGCTCCAGAAACCTCTCTGTAGAAATTTTTAGCATTAGCATGGCTGCTTCTACACTTAGAAATAGTGTTCCAAGAGAGTATAACGTGAATCCACAATGTATTTCATAGACTAGCCTCCCCAGTCACACTGTATTAGGGTTGGTATATCCTACTGATTACACAGGTAAGTTCTATTTAGGAGAGGAAGAGATTGAGTAAAAGTTTGACTGCCAGGATGTAAGAATCACAGAGGTCATCTTAGAGCGTGGCTACCACACTTCGAAAGAGAATGTTGCCTGAATATAGGACTTAAATATCAGTCAAATAAAATTAGCTAATCTGAAATACAAGATGAAAAAAAAGTGAGAGGAAAGCACACAAAATAGAACATCTAAGAGCTGTAGAATATCAAATGATGTACCATATGTACGATTAGGATTTCAGAAGGGGAAGGAGACAGGAAAAGAATTGTACAAAGTGAAAATGGCCACATGAATTTCACGAATAATAAAAGCAAGTTGCAGATTCAACAACCTTAGAGAAACCCAAGAGGATGCTAGATGTGGGGTAAATGGGAAGTCCTTGTTTTGCAATCATGTGTAAAACTTAACTGTATAACAGCAGCAGAATAGATGGAAGGAGGATTTGGAATATACTCTTATAAGATAGTTGCAGTAAATGAAAAATGAAATGATATAACATTATGTGGACATTAATTAATTAAAGATGTATCTAGTAAACATCTTTAATTTTGGTTTCTCTTACAAAATTCAGGCTGAAATTTAAATTTCCAGTGTAGCAGTATTACAAAATGAGGATGTTAGGAAGTAATTCAATCATGAGGGGAGAGTCCTCATGAGTAGAATTAATTAACTTATAAAAGATGTAAGAGCCGAAAGTATAAAAACCTAGAAGACAACATAGAAAAAACTTTCCTGCACATTGGCCTAGGCAAAGAATTTCTAATGAAGACACCAAAAGCAAATGCAACAAAACAAAAATAGACAAATGGGCCTTAATAAAACTAAAAAGCTTCTGAGCAGCAGAAGAAATAATCCGCAGAGTAACAGACAACCTGGAGAATGGGAGAAAATATTTTCAAATTATGCTTCTGACAAAAGACTAATATTCAGAACATACAAGAAACTAAAACAACTCAACAATGAATAAAGTAAACAACTGCATCACAATCCCATTAAAAGCTGGGCAAAGGATAGGAACAGACAATTTATCAAAAGAAGAAACGTAAGTGGCCAAAAAACACATGTCAAAATGCTCAACATCACTAATCATTAGACAAATGCAAATGTAAACACCACAATGAGATATCACCTTACATCAGTCAGGATTATTAGTAGAGTTAAAACACACACACACACACACACACACACACACACATAAGATGTTGGCATTGATGTGGGGTAAAAGGAATGTTTATGCACGATTGGTGAGAATGTAAGTTAGTTTAAACTCTATGAAAAACAGTATGAAGATTTCCCAAATAACTAAAAACAGAATTATCATTTGACCCAGCAATCTCACTACTAGGTATCTACCCCAAGGAAAATATATCATTATATAAAAAAGACACCTGTACTCATACATTCATCAAAAGCACTATTTGCAATACAAAGTCATGAAACCAACCTAAGTTCCTGTTAGTGATTGACTGGATAAAGAAAATATGGTATATATACACCAAGGAAAACTATGCAGACATTAAAAAGGATGAAATCATGTTCTTTGCAGCAACATACAAAGAGCTGGAGGTCATTCTCCTAAGTGAACTAACTCAGAAACAGGAAACCAAGTATTGTATATTCTCACTTATAAAGGGGAGCTAAATGATGGGCACACATGGACATAAAGATAGAAATGATGGACAGTGTGGACTCCAAAAGAGGGGAGCATGAGAGACGAGCAAGGATCGAAGAGTTACATATCAGATACAATGCTCACTATTTGGGTAATGGGTACCCTAGAAGCCTAGTTCCCACCAGTATGTAAAATACCCATGTAACAAAGATGTACATGTACCCCCTGAATCTAAACTAAAATAAAATCAAAATATTTTTTAAAGTCCTGGAGGATACAGCATACCTTTCTTTTTTGCTCTTCTGTCCCTTCTGCCTTGTGAAGACACACTGTTCAAGATGCCATCCTGGAAGCAGAGACCAAGGCACTAAACCTGTGGTGCCTTGATCTTTAACTTCCCACCCACCAGAACTGTGAGAAAATACATTTCCTTCTTTTTAAGTTACTCAATCCCAAGCATTTTGCTATAGCAACAGAAACTACTGAAACATAAGCCTTAGGACAATCTCTGAAATGAATTAAAAGTGATTATAAGTTATAAGTAAACTAGACTGATAAAAGCACTCATAAACCATACTGAATCCAGTCAAAAGAAGAGAAAAAAGATAAAAATGGAAAAAAGAACCGATGGAACAAATAGAAAAGAACTGGCAAGATTATATATTTTAATTCAACCATATTAACAACTAAAATTAGCTTTCTTTTCATAATAAATAAAATAATAATGAATTTAATAAATGACAAATAAAACCAAGGCATTTGTTTATATCTTACAAAATAATTCAAGGGGACAGATAGATGTTCAGATAAAATGTTCAAACCTAATACAATGTCTCAGATCTTGTAACATACTGTACTAAATCTTCTCTCTCGCGCTCTCTCTCTCTCTTCGCCTGACCCGCCCCACCCTCCACCCCCCTTGCATGCTCCTGTGGATTTTCCATGGTCTAAATCTCTGTTTGCCTGTCAGAAGTTAGGGTTTAAGTAATATTGGCTTTTTTGTACCTATCATTTTTAGTACAGCAAAATACATATCAAAACCTTGCAGACCACTGATTGAAGTTAGCCCCATCTGATGAGTACAAGTTTATTTTTTGATTTTAAAATGCTATCAATTTACACAAAATAGTATTTGTTCTTATTTTCTTTTATTCATATAATCTGTATTAATTTTCTAGAATATTGCCATGTAGAGAGACATACATAAGAACAGAAAAAAAGACACAAGAAAGAATACATTGAATTATAACAGTGGAGAAGATAAGAAGGAATAAATAAACAGAGAAACTGAAGAAAAAAAGAAAACTATTTAAAATAATTATTTCCTAAGAATTAAATTTGTTAAAAAAAATCTCCAGTTATTTTATTCAATTTTTTTATTCTTAGAATATTAAGACAGAAGGGACACAAGAAAAAAATTAAATATCTAGTTTCTAGAAAAGTTGATGATAATGAGTGTAAATATAAGACAAAAGTCATTTTGGCTGGGCACGGTGGCTCACTCCTGTAATCCCAGCACTTTGGGAGGCTGAGGAGGATGGATCACGAGGTCAGGAGTTCGAGACCAACTTGGCCAACATGGTGACACCCCATCTCTACTAAAAGTGAAAAAATTAGCCAGGCATGGTGGCATACGCCTGTAATCCCAGCTACTCAAGAGGCTGAGGCAGGAGAATACTTGGAACTCGGGAGGAGGAGTTGGCAGTGAGCCAAGATCACGCCTCTGCAATCCAACCTGGGTGACAGGGCAAGACTCTGCCTCAAAAAAAAGAAAAAAAAAAAAAGTAGTTTTTCTCATTAAATAGCTATCATTAAATTAGAGTGGCCATATTCTTTACTTAGAAGAAATTACTCATATTGGAAAAGATAGATTTAATTATTGGGGTAATCTGTTTATCATAACTACATAAACAATGCTACAATATCACTAAGAGTGACGTTTCTGATTATCATAAGAATTTTATCTCATTTACAGAAGCATAGATGTGCATTATCCTGTATTTCAAAACTGGCTAATTATAGTAAATTATAGTAATTGAGACAATTTTAAGTTAATAAAAAATTAGGTGTTTTGTTTACTACAATGAGTAAACTACTCTACAAGTAATTTATAACTTTAAGGTGTTATTTTTTATTTTTTATTTTATTGAGACAGGGGCTAGCTCTAAGGCCCAGGCTGGAGTGCAGTGGTGTGACCTCAGCTCACTGCAGACTCGACCTCTGAGGCTCAAGCGATCCTTCCTCCTTAGCCTCCCAAGTACCTGGGACTACATGCATACACCACCATGCCTGGCTAAATTTTTTGTAGAGATGGTGTTTCACCATGTTGCCCAGGCTAGTCTCAAAATCATGAGCTCAAGTGATCTACCCACATTGGTTTCCCTAAGTCTTGGAATTACAGGTCTGAGCCAACATGCCTGGCCTAAAATAAAGTGTTATTAGAATAGTGTTTTAGTTATCATCAGAGAATGATTGCTTTTATATTTGACACAACTTTAAGTTTCTTATTTCTTTATAGAAATGAAATATGACTTTTCAATGAGCACCATTCCAACTGGTATGAGATGGTATCTCATTGTGATTTTGATTTGCATTTCTCTAATGACCAGTTTTTTTTTTTTTTTAATATGTCTGTTGGCCTCATGAATGTCCTTTTTTAAGAAATGTCTTTTCATATCCTTCACACACTTTTTGATGGGTTTTTTTTTTTTTCTTTTACATTTGTTTAAGTTCCTTATAGATTCTGGATATTAGCCCTTTGTCAGATGGATAGATTGCAAAAATGTTCTCACATTCTGTATGTTGCCTCTTCGCTCTGATGATAGCTTCTTCTGCTGTGCAGAATCTCTTTACTTTAATTCTATCCCATTTGTGAATTTGGGCTTTTGTTGCCATTGCTTTTGGTGTCTTAGTCATGAAGTCTTTGCCCATGCCTATGTACTGAGTGGCATTGCCTAGGTTTTCTTCTAGGGTTTTTATGGTTTTAGGTCTTAACATTTAGTCTTTAATCCATCTTGAGTTAATTTTTGTATAAGGTGTAAGGAAGGGGTCCTGTTTCAGTTTTCTGCATATAGCTAGCCATTTTTCCCAACACCATTTATTAAATAGGGAATCTTTTCCCCATTGTTTGTTTTTATCAGGTTTGTCAAAGATCAGATAGTTGTAGATGTGTGCTGTTATTTCTGAGACCTCTGTTCTGTNCATATCCTTCACACACTTTTTGATGGGTTTTTTTTTTTTTTTTTTTTCTTTTTTTTTTTATCCTTATAGATTCTGGATATTAGCCCTTTGTCAGATGGATAGATTGCAAAATGTTCTCACATTCTGTATGTTGCCTCTTCGCTCTGATGATAGCTTCTTCTGCTGTGCAGAATCTCTTTACTTTAATTCTATCCCATTTGTGAATTTGGGCTTTTGTTGCCATTGCTATTGGTGTTTTAGTCATGAAGTCTTTGTACTGAGTGGCATTGCCTAGGTTTTCTTCTAGGGTTTTTATGGTTTTAGGTCTTAACATTTAGTCTTTAATCCATCTTGAGTTAATTTTGTATAAGGTGTAAGGAAGGGGTCCTGTTTCAGTTTTCTGCATATAGCTAGCCATTTTCCCAACACCATTTATTAAATAGGGAATCTTTTCCCCATTGTTTGTTTTTATCAGGTTTGTCAAAGATCAGATAGTTGTAGATGTGTGCTGTTATTTCTGAGACCTCTGTTCTGTTCCATTGGTCTCTATATCTGTTTTGGTACCAGTGCCATGCTGTTTTGGTTACTGTAGCCTTGTAGTATAGTTTGAAGTCAGGTAGTGTGAAACCTCCAGCTTTGTCCTTTTTGCTTAGGATTGTCTTGGTTATGTGGACTCTTGTTTGGTTCCATATGAAATTTAAAGTAGTTTTTTCTAATTCTGTGAAGAAAGTCAATGGTAGCTTGATTGGGATAGCATTGAATCTGTAAATTACTTTGGGCAGTATGACTATTTTCACAATATTGATTATTCCCATCCATGAGTATAGTATGTTTTTCCATTTGTTTGTATCCTCTTTTTTTTTTTTTTTTTTTTTTTTTTTTTTTTTTTTTTTTTTTTTTTGAGATGGAATCTCTCTCTGTTCCCCAGGCTGGAGTGCAGTGGCACCATGTCAGCTCAATGCAAGCTCCGCCTCCCAGGTTTCCAGGTTCAAGCAATTCTCCTGCCTCAGCCTCACGAGTAGCTGGGATTACAGGCACCGACCTCCATTGAGCAGTGGTTTGTAGTTCTCCTTGAAAAGGTCCTTCATGCCCCTTGTGAGTTGTATTCCTAGTTACATAATTCTCTTTGCAGCAATTGAAAATGGAAGTTCACTCATGATTTGGCTCTCTGTTTTTCTATTATTGGTGTATAGGAATGCTTGTGATTTATGCACATTTATTTTGCATCCTGAGACTTTGCTGAAGTTTCTTATCAGCTTAAGGAGTTTTGGGGCTAAGATGTTAGGGTTTCCTAAATATAAAATCATGTGATCTGAAAACAGAGGCAATTTTACTTCCTCTCTTTCTATTTGAATATGTTTTATTTCTTTCTCTTACCTTATTGCCCTGGCCAGAACTTTCAATACTATGTTGAATAGAAGTGGTGAGAGAGGGCATCCTTATCTTTTGCTGGTTTTCAAAGGAAATGCTTCCAGCTTTTCCCCATTCAGTAAAAAATCAGGAAACAACCGATGCTGGAGAGGATGTGGAGAAATAGGAACCCTTTTACACTGTTGGTGGGAGTGTAAATTACTTCAACCATTGTGGAAGACAGTGTGGTGATTCCTCAAGGATCTCGAACTAGAAATACCATTTGCCCCAGCAATCTCATTACTGGGTATATACCCAAAGGATTAGAAATCATTCTACTATAAAGACACTTGCACACATGTTTTATTGCAGCACTATTCACAATAGCAAAGACTTGGAGCTAATCCAAATGCACATCAGTGGTACACTGGATAAAGAAAATGTGGCACATATACACCACGGAATACTATGCAGCTATAAAAAAGAATAGGTTCATCTCCTTTGCAGGGAAATAGATGAATCTGGAAACCATCACTCTCAGCAAACTAATCCATGAATAGAAAACCAAACACTGCATGTTCTCACTCATAAGTGGGAGCTGAACAGAGAGAACATATGGGCACAGAGAGGTGAACATCACACACTGGGGGCTGTCAGGGGACGTGTGGGTAGGGCAAGGATAGCATTAGGAGAAATATCTAATATAGATGACGGGTTGATGGGTGCAGCAAACAACCAAGGCATGTCTATACCTATGTAATAAACATACATGTTCTGCACATGTATCCTAGAACTTGGAGTATAATTAAAATAAAATAAAATAAAGAAATGTTACACCATATGTTGACACCATATGTTGATGTATTTTATTTTTAATGAGTTAGAACATATTTAACATTTTCTCTCAAATGTTAGTTTCATATATGATGATCTAGAAATAAAATTATTTTTTGTATATTAACTTTGTTTCTTGTGACCTTGCTAAATACTATTTTTAGTCCTAATAGTTACATTAAATGCATTTATATTTTTTATGTACATCATAATATTTTCTATAAAGATGGTTTTACTTCTTACTTTTAAATCTTAACACTCTTTACTTTCCTCCAATATAATTATACAAAGGAGTTGATGGCAGACATCTTTGCCCTGGTCCTTGTATTAGAGGTGCACATTCAATTGTTCATCATTAAGTATGATCTTACTTGAATGATTTGTGTGTGTGTGTGTTTGTTTCTGAGCGGTGGTGGATGCCCTTAAAAAAGTTGAGGGCATTTCTTTCCACTCTGTTTACTTAGAGTTTTTATCATAAATAGATAATGATCTACTGGGATGATAATTTATTTTCTCTTCTAATACTGGAAATTATACTCAATGGTTTTCAAATGTTAAAGCAACTTGTAATGTTTGGGACAAAAAATACTTTCATAAAAATTATACTTTTTTATATGTTGATATAGTATTCACTTGTTTGTTAAAGATTTTGCATCTGTATTCATGAGAAATATTCATTGGTAATTGTCTTACCTCGTAATGCTCTGTCAGGTTGTGCTATCATTTTTTAAGATCTTTGCAGAGTATAAATAATTTTTAAGTGCCTGCAGTTTATGATATTTTCTGCCAATCTCATCAGCTACAAATATTTGTTAATACTCAGAGTCATGAAGGTAGAATGTATGGTAATAAACAAGTCAGCTCTGGCCAGGACAATCGGGCACGAGAAAGAAATGAAAGATATTCAAATAGGAAGAGAGGAAGTCAAATTGTCTCTGTTTGCAGATGACTTGATTCTACATTTAGAAAACCCCATTGTGTCAGCCCCAAAACTCCTTTAGCTGATAAGCAACTTCAGCAAAGTCTCAGGATACAAACTCAATGTGCAAAAATCACAAATATTTCTATACACCAATAACAGACAGAGAGCCAAATCATGAACGAGCTCCCATTCACAATTTCTATAAAGAGAATAAAATACCTAGAAATACAACTTACAAGGGGCGTGAAAGACATCTTCAAGGAGAACTACAAACTACTGCTCAAGGAAATAATAGAGGACACAAACAAATGAAAAAAATCCCATGCTCATGCTCATGGGAGGGAAGAATCAATATTGTGAAAATGACCATAGCGCCCAAAGTAATTTATAGATTTAATGCTATCCCCACCAAGCTACCATTGACTTTCCATGCAGAATTAGGAAAAACTACTTTAAATTTCATATGGAACCAAAAAGTCCGTAGAGCCAAGAAAATCCTAAGCCAAAAAGACAAAGCTGGAGGCTTCACACTACCTGACTTCAAACTATACTACAAAGCTATAGTAACCAAAATAACATGGTTCTGGTACCAAAACAGATATATAGACCAATGGAACAGAACAGAGGTCTCAGAAATGACAGCACACATATGTAACTATCTGATCTTTGACAAATTTGACAAAAACAAGCAATGGGAAAATGATTCCCTATTTAATAAATGGTGTTGGGAAAAATGGTTAGCCATATGCAGAAAACTGAAACTGGACCCCTTCCTTACACTTTATACAAAAATTAATTCACGATGGATTAAAGGCTTAAATGTAAAATCCAAAACATAAAAACCCTAGAAGAAAACCTAAGCAATACCATTCAGGACATAGGCATGGGCAAAGACTTCATGACTGAACACCAAAAGCAATGGCAACAAAAGTCAAAATTGATAAATGGGATCTAATTAAATGAAAGCACTTCTGCACAGCAAAAGAAACTATCATCACAGTGAACAGGCAACGTACCGAATAGGAGAACATTTTTGCAATCTAA
Source organism: Rhinopithecus bieti (assembly GCF_001698545.2). NCBI lineage: Eukaryota > Metazoa > Chordata > Mammalia > Primates > Cercopithecidae > Rhinopithecus > Rhinopithecus bieti. The sequence goes on from NW_016806351.1 coordinate 1,764,876, forward strand.
TCATCTGACACAGGTCCAATATCAAGAATCTACAAGGAACTTAAATTTAAAAGAAAAAAACAAACAATCTCATCAAAAAGTGGGAAAAGGATACGAACAGACATATCTCAAAAGAAGACATTTATGTGGACAATAAACATGAAAAAATATCATCATCCCTGATCATTAGAGAAATGTAAATCAAAACCCCAATGAGATACTATCTCATGCCAGTCAGAATGGTGATTATGAAAAAGTCTGGAAACAATAGATGAAGGCAAGTCTGTAAATAAATAAGAACGCATTTACACTGTTGGTCAGAGTGTAAATTAGTTCAAACATTGTGGAAGGCAGTGTGGCGATTGCTCAAGGATCTAGAGCCAGAAATACCGTTTGATCCAGCAATCCCATTACTGGGTATATACTCAATGGATTATAAATTATTTTTCTATAAAGACACATGCACACATATATTTATTGGAGAACTATTTACAATAGCAAAGACTTGGAAATGCCCATCAGAGATAGACTGAATCAAGAAAATGTGGCACATATACACCATGGAATATTATGCAGCTGGAAAAAAAGAAAGAGATCATGTGCCTTGCAGGGACATGGATGAAACTGGAAGCCATCATCCTTAACAAACTAACACAGGAACAGAAAATCAAACACCACGTGTTCTCACTCATAAGTGAGAGCTGAACAATGAGAACACAGGGACACAGGGAGGGGAACATCACACACTTCAGCCTGTCAGGGGATTGGGGGTAAGGGAGGGAGAGCATTAAGACAAATACCTAAAGCATGTCTTTATGTTAACCAGAAATTGTTTGTTAAAAATTTACACATGTTTCAAGCATATTTAAAACATCCTAGAATCTGGGGCTCTTTGTTACAAAGACCTTGAGAAAAGATGATTGAACACTACTTTCTTTGCTATCCCATTTCATTGTTTAATTACTTTTACTTTCCATTCAGTGAACACATTTGTACAATTCTACTAACCAAAGTGCTACAAAATTATTCAATTGAATGCATTTGAATTTAAGAAAAATAAACATAATTTCATTTTAAATTGCTTGGTAGGAAAAGGTTTGTGGCAAACAGGATTGAAATGTATATGACAATCTTAAGTATGTTTTTCCTCGCAAGTTTATAATAGGCTGACTAGCATGCTTCAAGAGTTCCCAAACGTTCCAGGTGCTCTGGATCAAAAATTTATTCTCCTTATACTTGTGTGTTTCAATTCACTAAGTAACAGTTTCATAACTAGAAAAGTTAAGTTTCAACGTTATGCATGCAAAATGATGCCATTAATACTACTATTGACTTAAGAGATAAAACATTTTAAAACAACCTGCTGCGAAAACATATTTATTTGTGAAAATTTTGAAAAAAACTATGTTGGATATCTTTGTTTTAAAAATATGAGCTTTATGTAAACATTTTAAATAACTATACTGATATACTCAAATAAATTAAAGGGCCAAAGTAGGAATGATATATAGCTGCACGTCTTGGTCTATTTACCAGGGCCACAGTAGGAAGGATATATAGTTGCATAGCTAAATCTATCTATTAGATTTAAGATAAGGGTGTTTCTTTATATTCAAAGTATGATATAATTTATTTTGTGTATCATGGGGTACCATTAGCTCAAAACATACTTACACATGAAAATAAAGGCAAATAAAAGACTTCAGCTATGCAACTGGGGAGTCACTCTGAGTCACAGTGAATTGGTAAAAGATCTATAATAATAAAATTAACTTTCTGGAACTCAAGGAGCCTCAGGATAAGCAATCTGCAGAACACATTAAATGATACAGTTGTTTTGACACAGAGTTAACTTTAAACAAAAACGTGATTTTTTTTTCCAAGCGTTAATACAAATCTTGACATTTAAAAACAATTATATAAGTATTTCAAAGTGGTTTTCTTTCCCTTGAACTAAATATATGTAACTGCACTGTTTATGATCCCTTCATCACACTTCAGAGACTTGCACCCTCTCTTCTGCAATAGTAATCCCTTCTGTTCATAAGCCTTGGGCCAGTGAGGATATGGAGAAGATCAAGCCCCTTCTGCTCATGAGCCTTGGGCCAGTGAGGGTATGGAGAAGTTAGACCTACCAAACAGAGACAAATCAAAAGTCTCTGGGGGGGTCCTTCCTCCCCAACTCTAGGTATCTAAGCAAAGAGCGGGTTCAGCTTTGTCATTATGATGTAGCAGTAAAGAGGGAAGTAGGTATCATCAACGGGCACAAACACATAGATTTTTAACATCTCCTTGCTAATATGAAATTTGGTATATTGGGAAACTTTTATAAGTCTAAAAGAATTAGATGGACTTAAAGCATCTCAAAATAACAGGAGGAGAGAAGTGTTCCAGGTCCTAGAGTTGACATGAAGAAAATATTCTCATGGTCTAGTTTCCAGCAAATTTTCTACCATTGGGAATGATTCAATTATAAGTCTTTTAAGCCTCTTACATTAAATGCAAGTCACCCTTAAAAAAATAGGGAATCATTTTCAGGGATAGTATAGGAAGCTCATTTTGAGGAAGGAAACACTCCCTCAATTGTGGTGGCTCCATTATAATGCAGGAAATATAGCATTTGGTCCTTTACTGATCCACAGATCCACATCGAATGGAAGGAGTAGAAGTAAGTAGGTTATTATGCCAATTAAAGAGGCTGCATAATCTTCTGCATGGCTCCCTTCATTACTCAAGGGAAGGCTTCTGACTTGATTAAAATTTTAAGATTCAGCTGTCTTCCTCCGGAGAGGGAATTTTACTAATTCTTCCTATTTATCCACATAATTGACTAGAGATGAGAGGTAAGCAAAGAAAAAAATAGTTTTCTCACTTTGACTTTTTTTACCTCTACCTTTTCCTTTGTATCTGTACAATTTCCCAGGGTTTTGTCATATATTTAACATAATAGAAAATAAAATTAAAGTAGTCACTCTTCCATTGTAATTTCATTCTGCCTTAACCCTGAAGAGCCCAAGCCTTTGAAAGACAGCAAGCACTTGTGATGGATAAAAAGTCTATTTACCTCCTGAGCAAATCAAAATAAATGTAGGTTGCTTTTATCTTTGTTAATTCTATTGCCAATAAAGAAGTAATACAGAAAATATCTGATATCAGAGCATATTTAAAATATAATAATAAATATCTTCTATGAGGTTATTTGATCCAACATTCACACTCTTGAAAATAAAGGATATAGTTTAAGTTTCATCCAATGAATTATTTACTTTCACAGAAATTTTGTAATCAACAACGTGCAAGTTTCGGAGGATAGGCCATCAAAGTAAATGAACTCTTCAGGTAAAGGAAAATGATCTTCTACTGAACAGATGACCTTTCTAGACCTTTTAGGAATCTACGTTTGACCAGGCACGGTGACTCATCCCTGTAATCCCAGCACTTTGGGAGGCTGAAGCTGGCAGATCACTTGAGACCAGGAGTTTGAGACCAGCTTGAGGAAACCTCATTTCTACAAAAATTAGCTGGGCATGGTGACACACACCTGTAGTTCCATCTACTTGGGAGGCTGAGGTGGGAGATTCATTTAAGCCCAGGAAGTCGAGGCTGCAATCACGAGCCAAGATTCCACCACTGCACTCAGCCTGAGCAACAGAGTGAGACCTTGTCTCAAATAAAAGAAACAAACAAACAAAAAAAGAATCTATGTTCAATTGATTTCGACTTTTTTTAAGAACCTAAAATAAATTATTGATGACAGAGAAGAACAAGAATCAACTGTCATGGACCGTGTATTTGAAAACAGCATTGGAATCTTTTCTATAATTTAATGATGACTGGATAAAAGTCATAACTACTCTCATCTATCATAATTCAGTATGTTTTAAGTAGATGTAACAGCTTAAGAGATTCAACAGAAAGAAGAGGAAAGTTGATGTATCCCTGAACTTCCCTTCATTCCTGCGAGAAGTATCTTACTAAAGTGATATATAGTGGGTAGGTCTGATGTCTGGGGCGGTGGAATGGCAGCCGTAAGTAGAAATAAGGCAGATGCCAGAGACAGGGTATGGAACATTTTAAATGTAACTTGTACCTTTTCCTTCTCTTACATTTTCCCAGGAAGATCATTTCCAGCCCCAAGGGCACTACAAAGCAAAAACAAAATCAAAACAATCTAGGAGCCCTGGTTTGGAATCAATGTATCTGCAGTTAGAGAAAACAAGATAATCTAAGACATAACAAAAGTCAGGCTGGGATGGGAAACAGAAAACAAGGGGTTAATGTAAATAATCAGGTCCCATCTCACCTCCACTTTTTATTTCACTCTGTGAAGTGAATCATTGCAACCTTAGAGAGTAAGCTTTACATAAATAGCATTGCTCTGAAAGGTCATACAGAGAGATTCTTTGAGGGAGAGAATTGCCAGATTATGTGAAACCCAAGTTTTTTTTCAGCTCAGAATACCACACTAGGCTTTTCGAGGATATTTTGTTTTTCCTCAATACACACATAGATACCAACTAATTAAGAGGAAAAGAGGACAGGGGATTTCATCTGCCAACCCAAGTAAAAATTCTTAAACGAGTAGCTGATTCTCCCACACAAAAGAAAATGAAATAGCAAGAAATGTGAACATCATAAAGATAGACATCACAAATCAGAATAACAAAAAGAAAGGAAAAAACCTAAAAGAATTAATAAAATCTTTAAAACAGAAAATTAATCATCATACGTATTTTCAAATAAATAGGAAAGGATGATTGGTATAGAGAACAAGACTTCACAGTTGTAAAGAGGAACAAATTTGTATTTACACATACTGAATTTTAAAAACTGTAATAATTAAAAATTAAGTAAGTAGGTGAATCAAGTTACAGAGTGAATATGGTAGTTGCAAAAATCAGGCAGATATTGTCAAAGAAGTTTCCCAGAATGAATAAAAAATGTGAGAATTTTATAAGGAAAATATGAAATATATACATATTAATAGGATAAATTGACAATTCTATATCAGAGCCTCTCCAAAAAAGAAAAAAAAATGAATTGACAGTAGAATACTTTGGAAAACTAACTGATGATAATAAGCTAAAACACCTCATTCGGTTTACAAATAAATTAATGTACAAAAAGTTATTGACATCCATAGTAGTTGAAATATCCCTACTAATCAATTTTGAGATATTTTCAAATATTTATCATGTTCACCTTGAAAATTTTAGGTTTATTAGGAGCTGATGTTTAATTTCGTGTACTCTGACTCCTACCTCAATCTTCTGTCAAGTGTCTCCCTGCCTTTCTGCCTCAGGGTTGAAGTTCAGTCAAGAAGTAAGGGAGTAGAGATTAACTCACTGAGAGTCAACCCTCATCCAATGGGAAGATGATTGTCTGTAAAGAAATGCTCAGCCTTCCCTCTGAAGGGTGCACAATTTTTCAAGGCAGTTCTCTGCTGATCAAGACCCCCTTGTTTATAGCAGTGAGTTTAACAGCATACAATTTATTGGCCTTTCCTCCCTCCTCGTCTCAATATCCCTGGCATCTCACCAGTACTTCCTGGGATCACTTCCCAGAAAGACTATTGCCCCAGTGCTTTTGATTCTGCATCTGGTTTCCGGTGGATACCAAATCAAGACGCATCTCTTCCTAAGATCTCAATCACAGCACATGCAATACTACCTTTTACATTTTTTTTGAATTTTCTACTCCTTAATCTTTGTCTTTTGTCTGATTTTAACTAGAAAAAAACCTTTGTAGTTATTTTCAAGAAATTCTGATGATTATTTAGTCTTCTCAAAATGTATGCACTTGATTTTCATCCTATATTTCCTAACTCAATTAGACATTACCACTTACCCAGACAAAGCAATCCAGCTTGGAGCTAACTACCCCTTGCTTTTCATCAGTACCCTTCACACATGAAGTCCCATAATTTCTTTATTATAAACATTTCCTAAATCTTGACCTTTCCCTTCACCTCCGCTGTCATTTCTGTAGAATTTTCCACTTGTCATGGGACTGACTCCTGCCTATATGTGTTTGTTTGTTTAATGTGGCCACACTGTGTCTTTAAAGATCAGAATTGGAATTAGTTTTAAGGCAGTACTGCATTTTCATTTTTCAGTTTTGATTTTTTAAAATAACATGCTCCTCGTATAGCAACTGAGTCATTGGTACACAGGCCTGCCATGTTCTTTTGTGTCTTAATGTGGTTACTGTGTTCATATTCCCTGATGTGTCCTTTCTCATTCCTCTAGTTTATGACATCCCAAGTTTCTAGGGCCCAACTGTTACATTATGCCCTTGGTGACTCATTCTATTCAATATTTGCTCTGGCCTTTGCCCTTCTGTGTTAACTTCTAGATAATTTTCAATAATATATATCAAACCATATTATTACTTTTTGTCTGTCAATAGAAGATAAACTCCTGTACTAATTAAGTTTGCATTTCCAACACTCATTGCTGTGTCTAACATGTAATAGGTACTTAATAAAGTTTATAATATAGAAGAATGAGTACACATCACAAGGTAGTTATATTTTTTCTGTACTTGACTTTTAAAAAGATCAAAACAAAATATATTGTCCCAATGTAGCAATTTATTATATACATCAGGTTCCAACCTATAATTTTATTGTTCAGTCAGTAATTATAATTTCATTATAAGTCATTATACACTATAGGTAATTTTGTGAAGAGTAACAGCCATTGTGAACATAAATTATAAGAAAGCACTTTAAATCCATATGATATATCTTTAAAATCAGCAAGTATCTTTTTTTCCTATAAATTCTAGGGAGTTTGTTTGTTGGTGAAGATATTTCCACTTAAGTGTTGGGGGAGTTGACAATCAGAATAGAAGAGAAGACACGGTCGATGGGTACTCTGAGTGAGCACCACGAGTCCACACCTTTTGCAGAATAGAGAAAACCACAAATATGCCAGATCCAGTTCAAGCCAATTCCTGATAATACATTCAGCTCCTCTTAAGATGCCTCTGTATCTCAGAAGAAGTAGGAGATTGTGGTAAAAATTAAATACAAATCCTGTGGTCACAAGGGTAGGTTTCTTTTGATAGTCTTCTCTTTCTCTAAAATATTGAAGCTCGTAAGGAGGCAACTTTTCTAAAGATTTCACTCTCTCGTCCCACCTTCGCTCCATCGTGGAACAGTAAGTTCTTGACACTTTACAGGTCAAAGTCATTGAGTGGGGTTGGAGGAATGATCAAGAGGACCTTACCTAAAGGATACAATATTTCTATCCAGGTATCATCCAGAATTTAGATATTTTCCTAAAACATACCTTTAGCCCTGTAATTCCTACCTTAATGATATGTTTACAAATGGAGTCATGCAATTTAGCTCTGATATAGATTCTGTGACAAATTTTCTCTTTAAATACTAGAAATGGAAGAAATAAGATTTGGTTCCAGATTTTGTGATGAATTCTGCTTTTAATTGCTAGAAATAGAAGGAACAAAGACAAAAAATACCCAATTGGCTCATAATGAGTTGAAGGATAAAAAGAAGGTCATCTTTAGAGAAAGAAGACAAAGTATTTGGTGTAAAAATAAATAGCAGTGGTTCCATACCTGGACTTGTAATACAAGATGCAATATTGGTCTATAAGGAATTATTTCGATGAATAATTATTAAGGGGAAAAACAGTAGAACAGTATGGGTGGACCTGCAGCAATATTCTTTTGTTGTCTTGCTCTTTTCCTCACCAAAAATAATTCTATTAAATTATTTCTCTTCTGGAAGGTAGTAGTCATCACCCTAAGTGTGTCCCAAGTGCCACCACTGCCAGCCCACTCCACCAGTCCCTGAGGTTCACATGTGCTGTCCTTTATCCTCATTTGTCTCCCAGGCCAGAGTGGGTCCAGATCTCCACAGTAATCAAAAGTCTCTCTGGTAGTGGGTTTAGAACCTCAGGGGACAAATGTACAATCATTTCCTATGTACATTTCCTATGTACTATGGCCACCCCTACGCTGTATTTCCCAAACTCGCCTACCTGTGGTCTTGTGTGGGAATTGCTGACTGTGCTGTGTACAACTCCACATTTTCACTATTTCTGCTGATAACACAGCTGGTTGTTAATGCTCTTTTTTGATGCCTATGCCCTATTGTCTTTATGAACTTCTGGCCACGGTTTATAAACACCAAACTAAACTATTTTCCTCTGTGGGTTAGTTTTTTTTCCTCTAATATTAAACAGTTTGAGATATTACTTTTGTTGTTTCCATTTATGATAATGTATATTTTATAAACTGTTTCATGTAACCTCAGATGACTCTAGAGGGATCTATGGGGCACTAAAGAATGTATAGATTCTTAGAACAGTTTGAAGAAAGGGTAGCAAGTTCCTTAGTGCAAAATTACTTGAAGAAAAGTAAAGGTGAAAGAAAAAAAAAAACCTTTGACAATTGCCAATACAGGAGCAACATGTAAGAGTAAGTACAAAGCAAAAAAAAAAAAAAAAAAAAAAAAAAAAAAAAAAAAAAAAAAAAAAAAAAAAAAAAAAGTAGCAAACCAGAAAATGAAATAAAGTAATAAGAATTTTTAAAGAATTATGGTCTTCAATTTTGTTCTCAACATAGAAAGAGAAGCAAAAATGAAATAAAATTTGCCAACAAAGTGCATAAATCTAGTTACTATTGATTTGACTCTAATATTATAAATTTCAGTAAAATGGTAGACAGAATTTGGTAAGTGGGTTATTCATCTATGACATTACTTAAAGAAGAAAAAAACATTGCCTAAGAGAAAATGTTTTAAAAATTCTTAAAGATAAGAAAGATAGGCCGGGCACGGTGGCTCAAGCCTGTAATCCCAGCACTTTGGGAGGCCGAGATGGGCGGATCACGAGGTCAGGAGATCGAGAACATCCTGGCTAACATGGTGAAACCCCGTCTCTACTAAAAAATACAAAATCTAGCCGGGCGAGGTGGCGGGCGCCTGTAGTCCCAGCTACTCGGGAAGCTGAGGCAGGAGAATGGCGTAAACCCGGGAGGCGGAACTTGCAGTGAGCTGAGATCTGGCCACTGCACTCCAGCCCGGTAATCAAAAGTTTTTCTAAAACTTTTAGAAAAAAGTTTTTTTTGAGACTCCGTCTCAAAAAAAAAAAAGAAAGATAAACACCTCTTAGAAAAACAAAACACAACTCAATTATGCATATGTATAATCTTAGCTGATGTGCTGATATGCCGGTATGTGTGTATATATATTCATATACATTCTTATATGTATTCATATAAATATATATAGAAAGAGAGAAGGAGAAAGATTACCTTTGATCACAGCATGCCTTATCAATTGATATTGATTGTAAACTGTGAAGAATAGGAATAATTTATATGGCTACCATAGTTCCAGGAATTGTGCCTAATGTTATTCTTTTAAATGAGATCACAGGTATTTTAAAGATATTTTTCTTAAAGTAATTGTCTTTCCAGTAGAACAAGATAAATCAGTCATTGACTTCACTTTTGGCATTCACCAGCTATCCTTACGGGCTAACACTTTGCTTTTCTACATTGCATAGCATATCCACGAATGTATCTTTATATTGTTATATATAATTTTGCTGTGGATGGAAAAGGGTAAATCAAAATCCCTGGGTCCTTTTCTTCCATTGAAAATGAGTCATACAGCCTTCCTTTTAATTTTCAAATCAATTGGCATAAAATAGTTTGTGAAATTCTTCCTAATGTATGCCATAATACATAACTTGTTATACAATATATCCAAGAGTCACGATGGTTATGGTTTTCTATAATTCCACTAGAAAACAACAACAAAAGATGAATGTTAAAAAATTGGCTCTTAATTATTTTCATACTCATTTTTGTGAAAATTAGTTCAACCTTTTCTTTTACATAGAAGATATTATTACCTAAGTTCATTAAGATAAAATGTCTTTGGGTATCAGCTGGATTTAATCATACTCAATAAATTTGGATTTTAATAATTTATACATTTTTCTAAAATATATCTTCCACTCCATAATTCCTTAAAGCACTATAATATAAAACTGCAAGATCTGCAAGTAGACTTTTTAAATCTGCTCTAACATTTTGAGTAGAAAATTTATTAGTAACCAAATACATTATCACATTATATTATTTTAAAATACTAATAATTTATATAGGCATTTTTTGTCCAGGCATAATCAGTGAAGAAATCACTCTTTTTCATAAAAAGTGTTCTTAGTTAACAATGTTACCTGTTAGGATGCACATAATAACATTTATATTAGTTTTAGATTAGTATAATATTTTGAAAAAAAGAGAATAATTCTAGATGATTTTCTCAGCTATATTGGTAGATATAGAACTATGGTTACTTTCTAAAAATGTTTAGGGTGTGGAATTTATGGAGGTAGAAGGTCTTGTAATAGGCCCTTAGATTATCTGACGGTTTTCATGCCCTTCTATTCCCTTATATCCTTTCCTATGTCAAGAGATTTTTCTTCGGAAAACACTGCACCCTGCCATTCCCATATTCATAAACTTTTTACATCACAACAACACTTCATCTCATGGCCACTTTTTTATTGTGGAATTATCTCCTCCAGCCTACCACCATCATTGGCGACATTGTTGTTTTCAACATCGTAAAACTTATCTGTATTCTGGCTGGGAGCGGTTGTTCACGCCTGTAATCCCAGCACTTTGGGAGGCTGAGGCAGGCAGATCACAAGGTCAGCAGATCCAGACCATCCTGGCGAACACGATCAACCCATCCCCCCTAAAAATACAAAAAATTAGCGACGGCGTTAGGTGGTGGGCCCTGTAGTCCCCAGCTACTGGGCGAGGCTGAGGCAGGAGAAGGCGTGAACCGGGAGGCGGACTTGCAGTGAGCAGAGATCGCTGGACCAACCTGGCACTCCAGCCCTGGGCGACAGAGGGTGACTCTGCCTCAAAAAAAAAAAAAAAAAAAAAAAAAGTTTTATTCCTTATGATCCAAAATTAAAACTTTCACTTTGTAACTTTCCTTGAAATCTTTCTAGCCCATCAATGCAAAACAAATGCATATCTCTTTTTATGTTTCTATTGTACTTTCTATAAACTATAGATATATTAAATAATTAATTATTTATTGTTTAGGTGTTTGATTTTATGGCAAAACAATAAATGCAGTGGCTATATTTGATTATCATGTTTTGTTAACATTTAGCATACTGCTTCTACAAAGTAAGTGCTTACTTAATGTTGCATTAGAGAAGTGAACTAAATATAACAGTCACAGGATTAACTACTTAATCACTATAACCTGCAATACAAATACAAATCTACTTCTCTCTCCCCTTCCTGCCCACAAAAAAATTAATATGGCTTTGAACTGTGGATCAAATTTTCTTTTCAATACCAGGTAATGTTTGAAATTATTTAATCAATTTTAGATTCTTATTATGAAGTTTATTAGGTAGAATTTACATTTTGCTAAGGAAATTGTTATAGACTATTCCCTATGTATAAAACAACTTTATATATATTGCTTATAAAACGTAACAAATATATGATATTTATAATTCTATAGAATTTAAATAAAGACATATGCATTGAAGATGATTTAAATATTCATGAAGAAGACATTATCTCTCAGTGAGAAGAATCTCATACTGAAGATTTAGAATCAGAGAGCTCCAAGAACTATATGCTATTCGAGTTTCTGTCTCACTTTAGAAACACAAATTTGATTAATGTATTTTATTCAGAAGTCAAGCTGCTATGTGAGTGGTTGCTTTTCATTAGTTTAATGCTTTGAGCATAATATTATTAGAAGTATCTGTACTTCTCTGGTAATCTCTTTTGTTAAATGGATCTTAGATTCAAGGAAATTAATTGTTGTCAAAATAGAGTACTATTGAGCATAAACACTATAAATAATACACTCAATTACATTTATTTCTTAAAATATCTAAAATATCGATGTGGTTATCATTGGAAAATATATTAGTAGAGTATAAATATGTAAATTTTCAAGATGCACAGCTTGAAAATTTGCATAAATTAAATTAGAAACGATAACACTACGCCTATCTCAAACAAAATATGATTCAAAGAGAAAAGTCTTCTCGTTAAGTCTTTCTATAGAGGGAAGTAAAGAAAATTAAAAAAGATTCTAAAAGGTCAAATGTGTTTTAAGAAGTCTAAAAATACATTTACAAATATAATGTGAATAAATGTTCTAGGCATTCATGATCTATAAGGGAGCAGACTGCAAAACTCTGATTTATTTTATTCACATGTATAAATGTAATAATATACGCATTTAGTCAACACAATATTTGTACATTGAGTATAATAATTTGACTGTATTACTTAGGTTACATATGAGTTAGGACATTTCTTTTGCAAATTTAAGTAACAAATAAAGATGTTTGTTTAAGACCAACACATACACACACACACACACACACACACACACACGCACGCACACACATATGCATCCCACACACATTTTAAAAACAAATATTTAGGTAGCTGGAATAGAAAAGATCTTTTGTTTTCTTTCTAAATTTACTTATAATTAACTCAATTTTCTATGCTACCTTGCAAATAAATATAGAGTCTGATTCATACTCGGTGTTTTGGGGAAATTAAATGATTAAAATGCTGTTTCAGAAGGCCTAAATAATATTACAGCTAAGCAAACATCTTTTTATTTCTCAGCTCTCAGCTTTCAGGATCACATTCCCAGGAGAACTGATACAGTCTAATCTCCATGAGAAGAAAATAGATCTTAAACCCTCAATTAATGCATCACTGCTTTTCTCCTCAATTATCATAAAATGCAATTAAACACATGTTTATATAACAATTATTAGAAGTCACTTTTATTAAGTATTACTTTTATATGAAAAAACCTAAAATAATAAAATGATACCAACTGAAGTTATATAATTAGGAGTTTTTTGGAGTACCATCTCGAATCATCTTCTGCTAACTTTAAAGTTAACACACTTCTTCTGAAGTGGAAGAAACAAAACAAAAATTTCATTACTGTTAAAGCAAGCAGTCTATAGTAAAGCTGACACTCTTAGTAAAGCAATAAATTAGATCTATGTCAATGTGTTCTTCCTGAAGTCAGGTATAACACTGATGAATTTTGGCATATTTATTGATGTGTTCAAGGGATAGAATATTTGACTTAGATGAAAGCTGTCCTCAACTTTAACAATTAAATTCATGCACCATTTTTTTAAATTATACTTTAAGTTCTAGGGCACATGCACACAACATGCAGGTTTGTTACATATGTATACATGTGCCATGTTGGTGTGCTGCACCCATTAACTCGTCATTTACATTAGGTATATCTTCTAATGCCATCCCTCCCCCTTCCCCCCTGCCCACAATAGGACCCGGTGTGTAATGATCCCCTTCCTGTGTCCGAGTGATCTCATTGTTCAATTCCCACCTATGAGTGAGAACATGCGGTATTTGGTTTTCTGTTCTTGCGATAGTTTGCTGAGAATGATGGTTTCCAGCTGCATCCATGTCCCTACAAAGCACAGGAACTCATCCTTTTTTATGGCTGCATAGTATTCTATGGTATATATGTGCCACATTTTCTTAATCCAGTCTGTCACTGATGGACATTTGGGTTGATTCCAAGTCTTTGCTATTGTGAATAGTGCCACAATAAACATACGTGTGCATGTGTCTTTATAGCAGCATGACTTATAATCCTTTGGGTATATCCCCAGTAATGGGATGGCTGGGTCAAATGGTATTTCTA
>NW_016806351.1:1782144-1784184 GCF_001698545.2 Rhinopithecus bieti
TGCAAACATTGCTATTTTGAAATAATAATATCAGTAACGAACAATTAGGAAAAAAAAGTGTTAAAAATCTCCTTGATGAGACAATGTGATAAATATCTCCTTTATTTTCTTGTGTAAGGATTTTCAAGTTCTTTGTACTTTATTTTGAGGACAGATATAATTGAAATATACAACTGAATAAATCTGAAAGTCCTTTTTTTTGATTAGGGAATAATTAATTTTCTAACATATATTACTTATTTCCTCTCAACTATAAATTTTGTTAAAAATTATTATTCATCAGAAGCTAAACCAGATAAACATAACAACATAAATATACAAATTCAGAGAATGGTTTTAAAGACAAAAATTAAATTTGATCTCAGAAAACGTAAAATATAAATAAGTATTAAGCTGTTTTAATTCAGAAATTAAAAACAATTTATTCTTATATTTATTAAGAATAACATAAATGTAATTTAAAAATTAGTCTGCTTCATAATTGATATTATATAAGAGGGTATATTTGTCCTGAAGAGCAGACAATATATGCTGAAAACTTACGCATGCTAGAAGTTGTATTATGATTTGTTTTTTATGCTTACTTAGTACTTATAAGTACTCTTTAAGATAGATAACTTTTTATCCAACATTGATAATTGCAGATATATGCCTGGGCGCGGTGGCTCACCCCGTAATCCCAGCACTTTGGGAGGATGAGGCGGGCAGATCACAAGGTCAGGAGACTGAGACCATCCTGTGAATGGTGAAACCCTGTCTCTACTAAAAATACAAAAAATTATCCAGGCGTGAGGGCAGGCACCTGTAGTACCAGCTACTTGGGAGGCTGAGGCAGGAGAATGGCTTGAACCTGGGAGGCGGAGCTTGCCACAAGCCAAGATCATGCCACTGCACTCCAGTCTGTGCGACAGACAGAGACTCCAATAGGGAGCTAGATGGCCGAATAAGAACAGCTCCAGTCTCCGGCTCCCAGCGCCAGCGACCTAGAAGACAGGTGATTTCTGCATTTTCAACTGAAGTACTGGATACATCTCACTAGGGAGTGCCGCACAATCCGTGCTGGTCAGCTGCTGCAGCCTGACCAGCTGGAGCTGAAGCAGGGCGAGGCATCGCCTCACCTGGGAAGCCAAGGGGGAAGGGAATCCCTTCTCCTAGCCAGGGGAACTGAGACACACAACACCTGGAAAATCGGGTAACTCCCACCCCAATACTGCGCTTTACCAAGGGCCTTAGCAAACGGGCACACCAGGAGATTATATCCCACACCTGGCTGGGAGGGTCCCACGCCCACGGACCCTCCCTCATTGCTAGCACAGCAGTCTGCAATCTAACGGCAAGACAGCAGTGAGGCTGGGGGAGAGGCGCCCGCCATTGCTGAGGCTTAAGTAGGTAAACAAAGCCGCTGGGAAGCTCAAACTGTGTGGAGCTCACAGCAGCTCAAAGAGGCCTGCCTGTCTCTGTAGTCTCCACCTCTGGGGACAGGGCACAGCTAAACAACAACATCAACAACAACAACAACCAAAAAAAAGCAGCAGAAACCTCTGCAGACGCAAACTACTCTGTCTGACAGCTTTGAAGAGAGCAGTGGATCTCCCCACACGGAGGTTGAGATCTGAGAAGGGAAAGATTGCCTGCTCAAGTGAGTCCCTGATCCCTGAGTAGCCTAAATGGGAGACATCCCCCACTAGGGGCAAACTAACACCCCACACCTCACACGGTGGAGTACACCCCTGAGACGAAGTTTCCAAAGCAAGAATCCAACAGGTACACTCGCTGTTCAGCAATATTCTATCTTCTGCAGCCTCTGCTGCTGACACTCAGGCAAACAGCGTCTGGAGTGGACCTCAAGCAATCTCCAACAGACCTACAGCTGAGGGTCCTGACTGTTAGAAGGAAATCAAACAGGAAGGACACCTATATCAAAACCCCATCAGTACATCACCATCATCAAAGACCAGAGGCAGATAAAACCACAAAGATGGGGAAAAAGCAGGGCAGAAAAGCTGGAAATTCAAAAAATAAGAGCGCATCTCCCCCTGT
>NW_016806351.1:1784708-1795718 GCF_001698545.2 Rhinopithecus bieti
GGGGGGGGGGAGTTTGACATCTCCCCACCTCTACTTTTCTTGCCACATGACATCTTTGCATAGGACAGCTCCCCTTCTGCTTTCTGTTTTGAGTTGTCGCACCCTGAAGCCCTCAACAGATGCAGATGCCCAGCCTTGAACTTTCCAGCCACCAGAAACTAAACCTCTTTCCTGTATAGTCTTGATTATTCTGTTATAGGGACACGAAAGGAACTAAGACAGTGATGCATGTTAAAGGCCAAACTGACACTTTGTGAGTGATATTAGGCAAATTGCTTAACTTCTAATATGTATCTTCCTAATGCATAAATTAAAATAAAAATAAATATTGTTGAAATACTAGTATAACAACTAAGAAATGTCTTTACTATATGACATACTAAATATTAGCTTACCCTATGATATACCAACCCAATAAAACAGCTTTAACAAAAATTCTAGTACCAAGCAGAAATCTTTGATGTTTCCTACTTTCAGCTCTCACTCAATTCCATCTCTAAAATGCAAGTAACTAACTGATTATCTGCCTTCCTCTGTGTCTTTCTCAAATCTCTAAACACAGTGATATTCTCAAATGTAAAATAAAATTTGTCAGTACCCCGTAAGAGCTCTTCAATGACTTTTGCTTGTACTTGATGTTTTAACATGGCCTGCAAGACCCTACTGATCTAGCTCTGTTATGTTCTATAGCCTCACCTCATTCTTATTCCTTCCACCTGTTGTTCTCCAGTAACACTGATCTTTAAACTTTTCAAATATACATAGTTTTTGTGACCTATGAGCTTACTTTATATGATATACATTATTTTATATTTGTTAATTTTGTTCCCCAGAATATGATCTATCTTGATGAATGTTTGATGTGAGCTTAACAACAATGTGTATTTTGCTGTCGTTGGATGAAGTGTTTTATTTAATTCTACTGAATATCCAGTTGATTGGTGATTTTGTTCAATTCAACTATTTATTTACTGATTTTTCTCCCTGTGGTACCTGTCAATTATTGATAGGGGGGTTTTGGGGTCTCCAACTTTACTGGTGCATCTGTTCATTTCTTCTTGTATTTTAATATATTTTTGCCAAAATATTTTTATACTATCATTAAGCACATACTCATTAAAGATTGTTTTGTCTTCTTATATAATTGACTTCATTATGATTATGTAAGGACCCACTTTATTTTTGATAATTTCCATGCTCTGAAGTCTATTTTATCTAAAATTAATATAGCTATTTCAGCTTTTTCATTTCATGTAGTGTTAGCATGATATGTCCATCTCTATTCCATTGATTTTAATATATCCATATATTAATATTAAAATAGGCTTCTTTTGGAAAACATATAGTTGAGTCTTGGTGTTTTATCTACTTTGTCTCCATCTTCCATAGGTATATTTACACTATTGATGCTAAAGGAGTTATTCACATATTTAGGTTAATATCTACTGTATTTATTATTTTCATCTCTTTGTTGTCCTAATTTGTTGTTGTTATGTCTTTTTTTCTTTTTTTGATGCAGTCTCATTTTGTCACACAGGCCGGAGTGCAGTGGTGCAATATTGGTTCACTGCAACCTCTGTCTCCTGGGTTCAAACAATTCTTGTGTCTCAGTCTCCCTCCCATGTTGTTCTTTTATTTAATATCCTACTCTCTTGTTGACGTCTTTGGATTTAATTGAGTATTTTATATGATTTTAAATTTTCTTCTCAAGATGTCAATTATAATTCTTCATAATATTTTTAGGTGTTGATCTTAGGCTTGTTATACATATATATACATATGTATATATATATTTACAACTAATCCAAGTGAACCTTTAAATAACACTATAATATGCCATGGGTAGGGTCAATACCTAATAACAGAGTATTTTCAATTCCCCTTTTCCAATTTCTATAACATTGCTATGATTTATTTCATTTATGCATAAGTTGTAATCACTGAATACATTGTTGCTATTATTATTTTGAACATTTTCCTATATAAATTAAGAATAGGAAAATAAAATATTTTATTTTACTTTTATTTATTTCCTCTTTATCACTCTTCTTTTTCATTAGGCATATCTGAGTTTTTCATCTATCTCATCTTCTCACTTTCTGAATAAATTATTTTAAAATGTCTGGCAAGACAAGTCTACTGGCAATGGATTCTCTCAATTTTGTTTGTTTGAGCAAGTCTTTATTTTCTCCACATTTTGAAAGACAATTTCTCTGTATAGAGATATCTAGATTAATATTTTTTTCTTTTAAAACTTTAAGTATTTCATTCCACTATCTTCTTCTTGCTTACATGGTTCCTAAAGAGAAACCTGATGTCATTCTAATCATTGCTTCTCTACAGATGTGGTTTTCCCTGATTTAATATTTTCCTCTCTCATTTCTTTCAAGATTTTCCCTTAGATTTTCTGCAGTTTGAGTGTAATATGCTTAGTCATAACGTTTAAATTTTTATCTTACTTTTGTCTGCTGTTTTGTGTCTATCATTAATGCTGGAAAATCCTCAGACATTAGTATTGCAAATTATCTCTTTCTTTCTCTCCTCTCCTTCTATATTCCCATCCCAACAATTTGTCAATGAGTTTTAATTTACTTTACCCTGTTACTGGCTCCCAGGGTGGTTTCTGCTTTTGGGCTCCTGCTCCAGAAATTTGGGATTCTCTGTCTCCTCCTGTTTAGCTCTCAAACTTTGGGGTACCAGTTGGTCTGACCATCATAATTCTCTGGTTGACCTAAGAAGAGGTGTTAATTTTCAGTTCATTCAGCTTTTTTCTTACCACAAAATGGAAGTGATGATTTCCAAGCTTCCTCCATGACAGACTGGAAACCAGGAGTCTACAATTGTTTTTTTTTTTCAACTGTGTGTCATTTTTAGATATGGTTTGGCTCTGTGTGCCCAGCCAAATTTCATCTCAAATTGTAATTCCCTATGTGTAGAGTGAGGGAGGTGATAGGATCATGGAGTGAGTTACCCCCATGCTGTTCTTGTGGTAGTGAATGAGTTGCCACAAGACCTGATGGTTTTATGGGTGTTTGACATTTCCTCTACACATTCTCTTATCCTCCTGCTGCCTTGTGAAGAAGGTGCCTGCTTCCCCTTCACTTTCCACCATGATTCTAAATTTCCTGAGGCTTCCTCAGCCATGGGGAACTGTGAGTTAATCAAACCTCGTTCCTTTATAAATTACCTAGTCTTGGGTATTTCATTATAGCTGTGTGAAAAGAGACTAATACCTTTGTGTTAACTTTTTGGTATATTATTTATTAGACTCCAAGCATAATAAAATAAATGAGTAGATTTACCTTGTTTGTGTAGTCTCCCCAGTGCTCGGGAAATGCTCAGTGTAGTTTTGTTAATGAATGAATCAATGATACTTTAATTGTGGAAGATTTTCAATTCATATTCACTATATGCATCTTTACATTTGATGAAAGAGATTCAATGTCAATATTACAATAATATCAATTTGATTCAAGAACACT
Organism: Rhinopithecus bieti; assembly: GCF_001698545.2. Classification (NCBI taxonomy): domain Eukaryota; kingdom Metazoa; phylum Chordata; class Mammalia; order Primates; family Cercopithecidae; genus Rhinopithecus; species Rhinopithecus bieti. The sequence continues at coordinate 1,788,191 of NW_016806351.1, forward strand.
TTTACATAGTGATTGGAAGAGATTGCTAATTCTCCCGTTTAAGTATTTTCTCAGAATGAATGGCCAACTTAGAGAAAGAAAAGATGCCTAGAGAATGTAATGACTTTGAAGAAATTGTTTTGAATGATGTGACATCAGGCTTTTCTAAAGAAATAGAGGACTGTATAAAGTACTAGATATGAAATTAAGATGACTTTCTTTTCCTTAGAGACTAGCTTTAAAGAGTGGAACATGTAGATAAGCAGTATCCCTCTGGAGTTTACAGGCATGAGCATTTCAAATACCGTCTCACAATCTCACTACATAATCTTCTTCTAGCTGAATGAGACTCAGGCTAATCAATCCAATATGAATTCTTTGTCCATGACAGCTACTGAAGGGGCTCCTCAGGTTCTTCCTTACAATTGCCTTCTGCTTCATTAATTGTAAACCTGTTTTTGAGTCTGCCGTCCATGACAGTCTCTAGAGAATTACTGAAATGACAAGCTTCCCTGATCAGCTCATTGGAATATCTCAGCTGCTTCTCAGGGAAATTGAAAGTCATAAATCCATCAGTCAAAGGGAAATATGATACTCTCTATTGTTTTGTATGTCTTCTGAGACAGATGCAAGAAACTGGAACATTCTATCACATAATTATGCTACGTAAAATAAGAAAGATTTTCTTTCAATGTATGCACTTAAAACATGAAAATTAGAATAATCCATAATAATCTTAATTCAAAACACAAATATAAAATGGAGAACATGTTTGGAGGGAGGCAACATTCATTTAAATTGCTATTATTAAAAGAAACTCTCTAGACTTGAGTTTGATTATGTACAATAATATTTAGATTTTAAAAAATTTTAGTTTCAATAAAACTTACAGACATATCAGAGACAGGTTAGGATAAGATTTGTAACTTTAAGCATTAATAAATGGACTTATGTTTTCATGGATAACTCAAAATTTATATATTGCAAAATAACTGAAAATGTCAAAAGCTGTACCCTGGTATTCTTGAAACCTTAATTCAGTGTCAACAGATGTGAGAAAAGTCATGAACATTTCTCTCTACAAAGTATACATATATATACGAATAGAAATAAGGATTTTGAGTAAGCTGATTATCTTATGTACATGTTATTCCACTCCCAAAATATTTTTAACTTCAATAGATTTTCTTTCACAAAGCACTATGCTAAATATTACTCCAATATTTAAAATTCATGTTTTTATCATATTAAATTTTACATATAAGTTGTGTGACCAATTATATTGCAAAAATATTCTCGATTAATGACTGAGTTGTGATGGAAAGTTTGCAAGTCTGATGTTTAGAAATTGGAATGCAGTTCTCATCAAGATAATGTGGCTAAAATTTGTATGTTCTGAAATCAGCAAATATAATAAAAATATTTAGATTTAAAAAATAAGACCTAAAGATTATTTCATAACACTTCCTTTTGAAAGAAATATGCTGCAAACAGAGATGTCTAAAAGATTTCTTCCACTGTGGCAAGAATAAGATGTGTTGTAAGCTGACATTCCATATTGATGAGATTAGGGGAGCAATTTACAAACTATTGCTGGAGGAGCGGTACTTCTCAGGACAGCTTATGGGAGAAAACAACATCCACCAGTGTAAGGATTCTAAATGGATCACGAGAAGATTGATTTTTGTTTTGTTTTGTTTTGGTTTGGTTTGGTTTGGTTTCGTGAGTCTGTAAGTGTGAATGGGGCTGGGTAAAAACAGGAGAGGATGCTGACATACTAGGGATGAAGGCAGAAAGAAAAGTCTTGTCAAGAGGCCACTGGAACATGTGGCCTCTTGTGTTGGTTCCTGCACTTCTCTTAGTTCTTTCCTTCACCTCTGAGAAGAGGAAAAAAGCCCTTGGAGGATGGCAATAATTACTCCTATTTGGTCTCTTGGTGTTGCTTCTGTGTTTGTTGATTTTTGTATGATTTTATAGTCAGCATCAAGTAGAATCAATTTCGGGTAAGCACAGTAAATGTTTTCATATCAAATGACAGCATACAAGAACTTTGTTTCTGATATTCATTTAAACATAAAAATATCTTGGCTCTGAGGGCATCAGATAGCTACCACAGTTTTTTTGTGTGTTTTTTGTTTTTTGTTTTTTCCTAATCAATGGACAGCTTATGATTTTTCCACACTAATACATTTTAAGTGACTAATTTCTATCATGCAAGCTCAATGAGAAAAGAGATAGTACATAAAATGAAAAAAAAAAACACCTTTTTTAGCAATTAGCATACAGATAAACTTTTAGCTGTAGTAACGAAATAGACATCATAGTGGCTCCCAATTCTTCCAACTTTCTGGTGTTCACACCATTATGTAGCTCCCTCCCACACTACACAGAGATGATCTGTCCTACTAGTAGATTATTGTGGAGATGGCACTCTTTTACTTCTGAGACTAGTTCAGGCTTTGCTAAAATTTTTGTGTTTTTTGCAACTAGTAAAATTTTTAGTTTTTCCTCAGGTTTTGTTTGTTTGTTTTTGTTTTTTGCTCAGAATGTACTCACATACACAAAAAACTCAACCCCACTAATAGTTGAAATAGAAGGAAAGTATTCTAAGCAAGGAAACATTTATGAGTTCAATCATTCGTTTACCAAACACTCTAAGAAATGTTTATTTATAATATATTGTTTTCAAGAAAACTGGGCTTACTAATGGAGTAACACTGAACAGACAAATATAGTCTTTGCTTTTATAGAGCTTATATTATAGTAAAGAAAGGAGTGATCGCATTTATGTTCTATAATCCACTACTATCTTAGAAAAAAGTGTTTCCATTGAGGCAATAATTAATAGCTTACCAACCAAAAAAGACCCAGGACCGGATGAATTAACAGCTGAATTCTACCAGAGGTACAGAGAGGAACTGGTACCATTTCTTCTGAAACTATTTCAATCAATAGAAAAAGAGGGTAGCCTCCTTAACTCATTTTATGAGGTTAGCATCATCCTGATAGCAAAGCCTGGCAGAGACACAACAACAACAACAAAAAAGAGAATTCTAGGCCAATATCCCTAATCAACATCAAAGCAAAAATCCTCAATAAAATACTGGCAAACTGAATCCAGCAGCACATCAAAAATCTTATCCACCACGATCAACTTGGCTTCATCTCTGGGATGCAAGGCTGGTTCAACATAGACAAATAATAAATGTAATCCATCACATAAACAGAACCAAAGACAAAAACCACATGATCATCTCAAAACATGCAGAAATATGTTCAACAAAATTCAACAGTCCTTCATATACTGTTGATAAACTTGGTATAGATGGAATGTATCTCAAAATAATAAGAGCTATTTATGACAAACCCACACCCAATAGCATACTGAATGGGTAAATACTGGAAGCATTTCCTTTGAAAACAGGCACAAGACAAGGATGCCCTCTCTCACCACTCCTATTCAACATAGTGTTGGAAGTTCTGGCTAGGACAATCAGGCAAGAGAAAGAAATAAAGGATATTCAATTAGGAAAAGAGGAAGTCAAAATATATCTGTTTGCAGATAACATTATTGTATATTTAGAAAACCCCATCATCTCAGCCCGAAATCTCCTTAAGCTGATAAGCAACTTCAGCAGTCTCAGGATATAAAATCAATGTGCAAAAATCACAAGCATTCCTGTACACCAACAATAGACAAACAGAGAGCCAAATCATGAGTAAACTCCCATTCACAATTACTAAAAGAGGATAAATTCCTAGGAATCCAACTTACAAGGGATGTGAAGGACCTCTTCAAGGAGAACTACAAACCACTGCTCAATGAAGTAAGAGGAGACAAATAAATGGAAGAACATTCCATGCTCATGGATAGGAAGAATCAATATTGTGAAAATGGCCATACAGCCCAAAGTAATTTATAGATTCAATGCTATTCCCATCAAGCTTCTACTGACTTTCTTCACAGAACTGGAAAACAAAACAAAACAAACCAAAAAAAACCTACTTTAAACTTCATACAGAACCAAAAAAGAGCCCACAAAGCCAAGACAATTCTAAGGTGAAGGCACCACACTACCTGACTTCAAACTATACTACAAGGGTACAGTAACAAAAACAGCATGGTATTGGTATCAAAACAGATATATAGACCAATGGAATAGAACAGAAGCCTCAGAAATAACACCAAACATCTACAGCCATCTGATCTTTGACAAATCTGACACAAACAAGTAACGGGGAAAGTATTCCCTATTTAATAAATGGTGCTGGGAAAACTGGCTAGCCATAAATAGAAAGCTGAAATTGAATCCTTTCCTTACACTATATACAAAAATTAACTTAAGATGGATTAAGGATTTAAACATAAGACTTAACACCATAAACACCCTAGAAGAAAACCTAGGCAGTACCATTCAGAACATAGGCATGGGCAAAGACTTCATGATTAAAGCACCAAAAGCAATGGCAACAAAATCCAAAATAGACAAATGATATCGAATTAAACTAAAGAGCTTCTGCACAGCAAACGACACTATCATCAGAGTGAACAGGCAACCTACAGAAAATCTTTGCAATCTACCAATCTGACAAAGGGCTAATATCCAGAGTCTACAAAGAACTTAAACAAATTTATAAGAAAAAAAAGACAAACATAAAAACCTGGACAAAGTATATGAACAGATGAACAGACACTTCTCAAAATAAGACATTTATGCAGCCATCAGTCATATGAAAAAATGCTCATCATCACTGGTCATCAGAGAAATGCAAATCAAAATCACAATGAGATACTTTCTCACACCAGTTACAATGGTGATGACAAAAAATTCGGGAAACAACAGATGCTGGAGAGGAAGTGGAGCAACAGGAACACTTTTACACTGTTTGTGAGAGTGTAACTTAGTTCAAACATTGTGGAAGACAGTGTGGTTATTCCTCCAGGATCTAGAACTAGAAATATCATTTGACTCAGTGATCCCATTACTGGGTATATACCCAAAGGATTACAAATCATGCTACTATAAAGATATATGCACATGTATGTTTACTACGGCACTATTCACAATAGCAAAGACTTGGAATCAACCCAAATGTCCATCAATGATAGAGTGGATTAAGAAAATGTGGCACACATACACCATGAAATGCTATACAGCCATAAAAAAGGATGAGTTCACATCCTTTGCAGGGACATGGATGAAGTTGGAAACCATCATTCTAAGCAAACTATCACAAGGACAGAAAACCAAACACCGCATGTTCTCACTCATAGGTGGGATTTGGACAAGAAGAAGACATGGTTTCAGGGCAGGGAACATCACACACTGGAGCCTGTTGTGGGCTGGGGGGCTGAGGAAGGTATAGCATTAGAAGAAATTCCTAATGTAAATGACAAGTTGATGGGTGCAGCAAACCAACATGGCACATGTATATCTATGTAACAAACCTGCACGTTGTGCACATGTACCCTAGAACCTAAAGTATAATAATAAAAAAAAGCGTTTCCACGATCCAAATTCTCTTTTAGATACAGCCGTATTTAGATATAGTCTGATTTGTCTGCTTTATTTAATAGAACTCCCCAAAATTTCTATACTATCTTNAAACACCGCATGTTCTCACTCATAGGTGGGATTTGGACAAGAAGAAGACATGGTTTCAGGGCAGGGAACATCACACACTGGAGCCTGTTGTGGGCTGGGGGGCTGAGGAAGGTATAGCATTAGAAGAAATTCCTAATGTAAATGACAAGTTGATGGGTGCAGCAAACCAACATGGCACATGTATATCTATGTAACAAACCTGCACGTTGTGCACATGTACCCTAGAACCTAAAGTATAATAATAAAAAAAAGCGTTTCCACGATCCAAATTCTCTTTTAGATACAGCCGTATTTAGATATAGTCTGATTTGTCTGCTTTATTTAATAGAACTCCCCAAAATTTCTATACTATCTTTATTTACTCTCTAACCTTCCAATTTCCCTGAACTCATTTTAGTGAAATTTCTATTTTCACCTACCCAATTTACAATGCTTTTTTCAAATGACCAAGCCTCCTCCTTGCCAAAGTCAATTTTCTTCTTCCATCTCTCAAAAACTTTGACACACTTCTAGAAACACTGATTTTCCTTGTCTTCTAACTTTTCTTTCCTTTTCTCATATTTCTTCTGTCTCACTGATTGCTTCTTTTTAATCCTTTTGGCTGATTCTTCCTTCTCAGCTTGACTTTCCAATTGTAAATCACCCGAGAGCTTATAATTTTACACTTTTTTGGCTGTGTTATCTCCAGCAGCCTCATCCAACTCTTTGACTATTACTACAAGCTTATTGTTTTTAAAATATATATTTTGTTAAAGCATTTCTTCATGATCTACTTTTATATATCAAATTGCCTACTTGTTTTATGCACATAAATTTCTAATAATCATCTCACACTCAACCAAATCAAACCAGTGATTCTAATCTCCAACTATAAACTGTTCTTCTCCCAATTTTTCCCAACTCAAAATACAACACTTTGATATATTGCATTTACAAACAAAAATCATAATTTTCACATCATTTACAAACTGATTTGATACATCAGAAAGTCCCATCATCATTACTTCAAAACGAATTCTAAACCTGATCATTTCTCTTTCTCTCCTACCACCTTAATCCAAGCTCTTATTAAATAGCCACCTATTGACTTCTCTGCTTCCTCATTTAATCTCTTAGAAAATAAATCATATTACTCACTAGGGAAAAACACTTCCTTCAGTCACATAGAGCCATTTTTCAAATAAAATTCAAATTCCTTACCAGGATCTATAGAGTTCTGTGTGAACTAGCCCTTGTCTTGTTAATCTCATCTCTTTTGAGATTAAGGAATCTCAATTGCTCTTTTGAGCAATAAGGGAGATCCCTTATTGCTCTATGACAAAAACACGAAACTTTTTTCCCTCTGCCCTTTTAACAATTCAAATCTTCTTCAAATTTAGGTTAATTACACTTGCTCTCCCAGATATATGCATGGGGTGACTCACAGTAATTCAGATTTTACATCAAATGTCATAATTCCAAAAAGCACTTCTCTAAATCATCCTGCCCAAAATATGCATTTGTTTTTCTCATTCACGTTCAGTCATATATCAGGTTTATTTTCTTTATAGCATATGCTTCTTTAGAAATATTAATTTTTTAAAATTTGTTATTTACTTGATTTGTTTCTGTATAGTTTAGCATGTCAGCTCCATGAAAGTATGGCTTTCTCTGGTTCATTCACAATACTTAGATGTATCTAGCACATTGCAGAAGTCTCATGAATATTTATTGAATAACTGAAATGCTATTTTAAAAATCTTTTCTCCAACATAATTAAGAATTGATATTTTGTCTTTCAAGTCTCACTTTTTAAAAAGTACAGCATTAAGCATATTAGATACTTCATAAAAATAATAAAATTGGATTTAACATTATTTTAATAGATTAGTTGCTTTTAAGAAATAAGTTAAAACATCACACAGGGAATAATCAACAATTCGCAATAATTAGTAAGACATAAT
>NW_016806351.1:1797213-1801920 GCF_001698545.2 Rhinopithecus bieti
AAGTATAATAAAAATAAATAAATAAATAAAAACTTGGGCCTGTATTTTAATAGCAATTCTCTTTGTCTCTGGTGGTATTACTTTCAAGTTTTACTCGAGACTTCTGATCTTCAGTTTACTTAGCTATAATGTGAGAATAATTTTAATTACAGGTGTCGAATTTATACATTTCCACAATCTATTCAATGAAATAATGTATGCAAACCACTTGATAATGTGCCTAACAGGGTATTCAGAAAATAAATTGTAACATTATTACTAATATTTTTAAGGTTTGAAATTTAAGTTATCACAATCTATTAAAATATCTCTTAATTATCGTTACTTAGTTTATATACAATATGTTGGAAATAAGCTAGAAATTCCTCAGAAAAAAATGCAGAGAAAAGTATAGTAGCCTGTATTTTCTTTTTTTTATTTTTTATTTTAATGACAGTTTGGTAGGATCTGATGCTCCAGAAATATAATGTCACAGTATAATGCCCAGTGGAATAGAATTGTTAGCAATAACCAAAAGATTAGAACAGAATTTCTAAAACTAAATATGTTAGAGTCTCCCAACTAAATTTGCTACAGAATCTTCTATCAGAGGTATTAGATGAAAACTTGTCCATGAGCAATTAAAGACATCTTTAACAAAAAACAGAAGGATGATAGCTTTTTATTCATTAGAATGTATTTTCGTGATAGAATGACAAATCATTTACTCTAGTTGTAATGAATAAATTTAATGTCTGCACACCTCAGAACCATCATCTGTCAACTGAGGATAAAAATAGTCATTACCTCATGTAACTAATATAAAAATTAGAAAACTTAATCAAACCAAAGTTTAACACAATACTTGCATATTCATTCAATTTTATCTATTATTTTCATTATTATGAATACCATGATATGAACAGTTAAACATTTGGACAATATACTTGTTCTTCAGATTACAAAGGTCAGAGAAGAAGTCTTATATTGTAGTGATTAGTGGTTATTAAGTTATGTAAGACATAAATACAAAACTCCAATGTGAGAATCAAAAGCATTACAAATGAATATTGTTGAAGTGATAAGAGTTAACAGCTATATAGTTTTTTCCTCAAGAGTAAGATTATCATAAGAGTATCATAAGATTTTATGATAGAATTTTGTTATGATACATGAGGCAAAACTAATGTCGATGTTTTGTTCAGTGTCCAGTTTGTCAGGAGGATAATTTGTCCTTTCATATAAAGAGAAATCAGAAAAGTCATTCAATTTACAAATATATTTTAAGCATCTTCAACATGTGAAAAATAAGAGATGGATCATTTTAAGCAATGATAAATAATATCATGAACCAAGATTTATAAGTGGAAAAAACATATAGCATTTCAGGGGCAAACAGAAGAGAAGAAAGACACAGGGAGGGGTTACTGGCAGAAATTTATACAGGATATCATCAATCAAGCTAAGGTTTATGAACTTTGTTTCTCTTTAAAGGTAGGACAAAAATCTAAATTCAAATAATTCTGTCCTCTAAAACTGGACATATTTTGACTTCATATTATAAGAGGAAAGTCCAAAAAACTTATGAAGAAAATAAAATTAATCCTGTAAATAAAATATATCCTAAAACATTTTGACAAAACAAAAAAATATAAACCAAGAGAGATTTTTTATAAGAATGTCATTCAACATAGCACAAAAGAGGATTTAGATTTTCAAAACACTAAGATTAAGCCTATGGTAATTCATACCATGAAAAATAATACGACTTTGACAAAAAATTGAAATTATAACCAACCCATTCTTCTTGGGCCAGTTTTTACTCCCTTGTATCATTTGGTGAAATAATCTTCCAAGGTTTAAGTAAAGACTGATGGTCTAGATTGTCTGTAAGAAATAACTTTTATGAATGTATTCAGAAGGAGAAAGACTAAAATAATATAGCAGATAGATAGAGAGGTAAATAAATGGATATATAAATAATAGACAGTGAATGCTACAAAATATTTCCATATATATATTTTACATAGAAGATAAACTTGTATAATATGCCTACAAATGGAAATATCACCTTGTTATAATAAAGCCCTAGCTAATTTAGTTTCTAAGTTAAAACTGATTCTAGTACCTACAAGTTAGATGATCAAGGAAGAATAAGTATTTTTCTTGAGATCACCTTAAAATTTTCAAGAACCCGAGAGTTTAGAAAAAAAGGCCAGTACTATTTCCATATGATTCAAGAGGGGTATACCTTTAATGTAAAGATATTGGATTATTTTAGCACGAGCCAGTATGTTCAATTTTCTTCAGCTAAATTATGTAAACACCACAAAATTAGTAATTAAATAATTTTAAAAATGATATTCTGAATTGCAAAGGCTCCAGGCTCCACCACTGTGCTTTCTTTGCATCAGTTTGCTCAAAGATCCTACCATATTTTTTCAGGAACACATCCATTATACTTCTGTGCCAGTCTGTTAATCATATCACAATCACATCATAACATTATAGTTCTAAGGTCAATCTCCCTGACAAAATTGGCTTTCTGTTGGTCTTATCTAATTTTCTGGTTATCTATGACTATGTAACAAACTATCCGAAATTTAGTTGCTTTAACAAACAAACATTTTATTTTGTCACCTGGTTTTGTGAGCAGAACTTACAGCTTAGTTTGTCAATTTATCTGATTTGTGAGGCATTGACTGGGGTCACCGTGTGGTATTCAGCTTCGTGTCTAAGATTGTCTAAAGAATAAACAATCATTCTGTGCCTGCCATCCCGGCAGGGAAGTGCAAGGCTGGTATCAGCTAGTCCTTTCTCCCTTTCCATGTATCTTAGGGTATCTCCAAGAAGTCTTTCATGCAGGGTAGTCAGACTCTCTTGGTGATTTTAGACTTTGAGTCTTCCAGGTGGAAACTGCCAGTCTTCAGGGTCTAAATGGGCAGAGTGTTATTTGCATCACATTCTTTGGTCATAGCTATTATGGGCCAGACTGAATTCAAGAAAGTAAATGAGTACAACCACTATGGGGAACACTTTGGAGGTTCCTCACAAAACTAAAAATAGAACTACCATATGATCCAGCTAACCAACTGCTAGGTATATGCCCAAAAGAAAGGAAATCAGTATATTGAAGAGACATCCGCACTCCCATGTATTGCAGCACTAGCCAAGATTTGGAAGCAATCTAAGTGTCCATTAACAGACAAATGCATAAAGAAAATGTGGTACATACACACAAAGGAGCGCTATTCAGTCATGAAAAATAATGACATCCTTTCATTTGAAACAACATAGAGGAAAATAATCCCCACCTCTTGAAGGGTATGGTGTCAAAGAGTTTACAGACATCTTCAATAAGCCACAGATACTACACTGGTGATAATACACTCCAGTGTTATTCCCATAGTCTTGCAAACCTCTACCTAAAACAACATACATTCACATTTCTCTCAGAGAAGCATAATGTACATAAACAAATCTTATCCTGGAGATAATTTCCCCTGTTGGACCAGAATGCAGTTGAGTTCCTGTAGTATACCACATTTTGAGAGAAAGGAAAAAAAATGATAGAAGCAAAGAAGAAAGGAAGGGAAGGAGGGAGAAAGAGAAGGAAGGAAAGAGGAAAAAGAAAAAGAAAGAAGGGAGATAGGAAGCACTGTGAAGAAGAGAAGGAGGAGGACAAAAAGGTAAAGCAGCACGGTGCTGTATTCCATAGAGTAGTATTGAAATTTGTCTTTCACAGATAATAGTATCTCAGAGATAAGATATCTGCAGGTATCACAGTGGATAATAAAGACTTAATAGAAAATAAAGATGGGGAAATAAGGGAGTCACAATTTATCCATGCTGGGAAAATTGCCTGAAAAAAGAAAAGAAAAGAAAACACAGTAGTAAGTGAATGGGGAAAAGAGATGCATAAAGCTATAATAATGCATTTGCCCTGATGAGTAATAAAAGGTAAGTTTGGTTTAGAAGAATACAAACATTTTGTGACATTTCATAGCATTAAACTAAGAATAGTAAAAGAAGTACCTCCGACAGACAGATATTTTGAACATAATAGATATAAAAGTATTACTTCAGATATATTAATCTGAATTAATAGCAAAAATAATTTAAAAGATAGGTGTCAAGGCATAGAAGTCTTTTAAAGAGGTTGTTGTTTAACCTCAGTGTGAGATTGCAAGAGAAAAGAAAGGGTAAATCTGAGGCACATTTATAAGGAAGCATCATGAATTTACGACATTGGTATTGGAGTAAAATGTTTTTTTCTTGAACTTTCCACTCTTTTTACCTTATTTGCCTTTAAGTACACACATCTCCTGAAAACACTGCCTTTATCTGAAATACAAAACCTGCACTTCATTTTCATTAACTATTCTAATAAATCATGTTTCATCAAAAATAATAAAATAAAGTAAAATAAAGATAAATACTATATTCATTTTCATTTTACTGTCATAGTGTAGGTTTTCTTGAGCACTACAATTAAGGCAACCAATAAGAAGAAAAATAAGCACTTGAGTGTTTTTAATTTGAGGATGAAAATTGAATTTTGTCAGATTTATGGTGATGATCTGTTATTTCCATTTTTTGATTAGTGTTTAATAATTTGGCAAATTATCACTTAGTTGACTTTGCTAACACTATTAATTTGCATAAAAGTATAAAAAGGAAAAGTGTTGTCATTGAAATCTTTTTTTTTTTTTTTTTTTTTTTTTTTTT
>NW_016806351.1:1802108-1813035 GCF_001698545.2 Rhinopithecus bieti
TTTTTTGAGATGGATTCTTACCCAGGCTGGAGTGCAGTAGCATGATCTTCTCTCACTGCAATCTTTGCCTCCTAGGTTCAAGCGATTCTCCTGCCTCAGTCTCCCGAGTATCTGGGACTATAAGCTCGCACCACCACACCTGGCCAATTTTTATACTTTTAGTAGAGACGGGATTTTGCCACATTAGTCAGCCTGGTCTCAAACTCCTGACCTTCTGTGATCCAGCCGCCTCTACCTCCCAAAGTGCTGGGATTACAGACTTGAGCCACCACCACCGAACAAAATGTTATTATTTATTTTTGGTAACTTTATATATCATTTTCAATTTTGTAGGTTATAGCAGAGCAGTGTATAATATAGGTAAGAGAACAAAAATAAATTTCTAAGGGACCACAATGTGCTAATAACCTTATTCTTTGGAGGAAATAGTACGTAATTATTTTCCACTACTCTGAGTGACTGCTGTACTAGAACATACAGTCAAATTCATTTATGCAGTGTCCCAAAGAGAGTGTTATTTTTTGTGGCTTCTCATTGATGGGGATTTAACTCTGTATGTCTGCCATTGAGCTGAATAATTCCTCCTGGGATTTGAAAATCTTTTCACAATAGGCAGAATTTTTGTATGCATAGAGTGGGAGAAGTAGCATGGATTCAGGGTAAGGAGATTTTAAAGTTGTAGATTTAGAAAAGAAGAAATTGAAGAAAGGATAATTGTATTATAATTACTTTTTGTTTAGTATTCTCTTTCCATGACAACAACCAATTTGCTCATTATTAAATCATAAATGAGGTTATAGTACTAGTCATTTTAGTTCAAAGGCATTTTAGAGAGAAACATAATAACCAATGAGTTAGCTGAAATTTCAATTTGTACCTACTTATTTCAAAAATTCAGTTATATGGAGGGTACAATATTAATACCAAATCACGTAATGTATTTTATATTCTGTCAATTTATGTATCTTCATTTTGGGTACACTAACAAATCTTAGTGATCATTTTCTCCCTTTCCTAAATAATAAAGTCAACATTCCTTTCTGATTTACCGGAAAAAAAACATGCATTTAAAAATAGATTCAGGTGATACATGTGCAAGCTTGTTAAATGGTCATATTGTAAAACAGTGAAGTTTGGGCTGCTACTGTGCCTACCACCTGAATATTGAACACTGTAGTCCCTTGCCTTTTCTTCCTATTTGATCAGTATGCTTTTTTACCCCATAAGAGCAATCATTTATACTACAGTATGTTTCTCACTTCTTTCTATGGCATGTCCCCTTTATGACACAACCCACTATACTTGGCCACTTTCTTCCCAGCCACTAATGTGAGTCGCCCTATTTATTTTGAGCATCTCCAGTTTTCCTTATATTTCTTGCTATGTCTTCTTACTTTTAGATATTATTTTGCCAATTTTCTTCTGTTTGAACATGTCGCTCATCTTCTAAATACCTCCCTTACAAAGATTGTTCTAGCTATTTACCAGAATCCAAATGAAATTTGAATTCAAGATATTTTAATGACACAATATTAATTGAAAACCAATTCACACAAATATAATGATCTGAATACAAGGTGCCACTAATATAGTGGGAATATAGATTGTCATAGTCTTTGGCAAAGTAGAATATAGCTAGGTTCTTTATAGATATGTGGGAATATTACTTTTCTTTATTGAACATGTGTGAAAAAATTCTCTGCCACACAAAATAATTCATCTATAGCAGAGAACAAGATGAAATTCATCTTCTGTCTGCATATGTATGTTCATTCGTCTCATCTCCAAGCTAGTCATAGACTGAACACAAAGCAAAGACAGGTGTACTCAATCTCTGAAAGCAAACAGCTGCACCAGAGGCGGGGTCAATGACATGTGCATAAACATGCATGCAGCAATTAGTATTACACTGGACCCCACTTCCTTCTTTGAGTGGTAACTAAAACAACACACATCTGGATGACACAAATTTTAATTAAAAATTTTTTTACTGTAATCATCAAACTTCTAGCTTGATATTATTTTCCTCTCAGCTAGAAGAAAAATAACCTATTTATTAATCAGAAAATTACTCTCTGAGTTAGATAATATCAGTGCCATATGCTTACTTGCTGGGAATTTCAAAGATTGAAGCTGGCAATAACCTGAAATCTACCTACTAGTTTTATGGTTTAATTTTGGCTCCCGTGCCAATAGCAACGGAATAAAATACATTTCTTTCCAAAATTTACAGCTTTTGAATAGAAGAGTAAATATGTGATAAAGAATAAATAATGTAAAAAAACTGTTTTGGGAAAGCATTCAAACTATAGTCAGTCTTTTAATAATTTGGAATTTGTCACAATTAGACAAGAGGTGGCTTAAATATTATTTTGACATTACATATGAAATACAGCATTGAAGAAAAAATAAAACTAAAGGTATAATATGTATATGCATGAGTGTGTGTGTGTGTGTGTGTGTGTGCATGTGTGTGTGTATTTATAGATGTCCCCAAAAATAGTAAGGAGGTACAACACAAAAAAAAATGAACAAAAATTATGGTATTTTAACAGGGTATTTAAGGAGAAGTAGGAGTCTATGAGCTAAAGAAGTGAGCAGGAGCCTGTAGGACTATGCCTTTTGCTATCTAGAGTAAGATTTTAAACCATAAGGAACACAACTATTCTTGGGCTTCTGTTTCATAGGAATAAAGAAGGAAAAGACTAATTTGTTAAATTAAACAACCATGGTTCAAAATACTTTTGACAGATTGTCATACTAAATAAGATGAATGACAGAAATGTCAGAGAAATACATTTAAATTCTGCATTTAAATTAAAGCAGTGTTGATGAAATTCTCACTATGTAATTTTGTTACTGTATTACTTTGATAAAAAGAGTGATTCAAAATCAGATTATACACCATTGGTTACAGATAAACAGAATATAATAATAGTTTTGTTTTCAAATATTTAAAAAACTGTCATAAGTAATAAGAATGTATTTGTTGCTCTACATCATCTAGATATTAAAAATAAGGGTACTTACAAATGATAGAGAATCAAGAATCAAATTTGGGTTCTGTATACAACCTGTTTAAAGTATTACAATAATAAAATTACACAGTAAGCTTTCACTTGCTATCTGCATATAAGCTAATACTCCTTTTCCAGAGGTATGCTGTTAACATTATGTAAGAAAATTCATTTTCGCAAATATTGAACTGTACAACTCCATGAAAGATTTGGGGTTTTGTTTATTTGCTTTGTTTTGTTTGTTGTTGTTGTTTTTTACTTATTAATGAATATCTCATGCCTAGAATAACATCTAACATAAAGTAGGAACTAGATAAATATTGAATGAATAACTGAAAGGGTGACATAGAAATGGTTTTTATTATTTTGCACCTTACATGGTTCTAATGTACATAATATGTTTACGCTTACAGAAAATAAATGGTCTTAAAATATCTTCAACAATATAAGAAATGAAGGAAAATATATTTGGAATGTCTTCCAAATATAATCTCCTATGGTTTTCTACTCTGCTGTATTGTATAGTATCTAAAAGAAGTTAATAATCCAGGAAAATTTTGTCTATATAAGATAACATATTAATAAAGACTAATTTTGTTTATTTGCAATTTTGGAAAGGTTGGTACTCACAGTTGTTAAACTCCAGACAATAGTCAATAGAGCCCTTTGTGAATCAATTTAACTATTTAACTCTAGATACCTTTATTTTCAATTATCTCTTATCAGGCAGTTTAGTGAAAAAATTTCAGATACAATATTTTTTAAATGAAACAAGAAAGCAAATATGACCTACTTGAAATACGCAGTTCCACACAACAAAGAGATTGATAAGAATTTTAGTAGATTAATGTAAAACAAGTAAAGGAAAATAATAATTTTGGAACTTTGTTTCACTAGATGACCATCTTTTAAATATGCCTGGTAATTTGCCACGTGAACAAAGACCAATCACATTATACTTTATAAAAATCACTTATATTCATATCATTTCCAATCAAGTGGAAATTTGCATTAAAATATACAATAGGATTGATAACTGTGTAAAATCTCTTTTTTTACTATTTTTTTCCTTTTAAAGTTGGTGATTGAGGGTATGCTGAAGTTTTTCCAAAACAGTTACTATTTTCTTGCTTTCAGAACTACTTTTTTCCTTCTCTTTCTCTATCTTTCCAGTGTAGCTACCTTTCTAGTTATCTCAGTCTTACTAAATAGCCACTTTGTCATTGATTTATTCAATGAAGTCATTCTGGGTGTCAATAACATCATAAATATACCAAGTTTGTGAAATGAGGGATAACTAAGGTATGGTTTCTGGGGTCAAAGAAGTATGGGACACAGAAAATAATGATTAAAATATAAAATCAGAGACCAGAAGAGAGACACCTAATTTAAAAAACCTGGAAAACTGTTTTTGGCTTTTTGTTGGTTGGTTGGTTGATTTGTTTTTGAGAAAGGAGTGCCGTTTGGGAAGGTAAGAATAGGACAGAGATAGTGGAATCAATTGCTCTGGAAAATAGGATGGATATTTAAGAAATAAGAGGCTTAAGAAAGCATTGGGCTATTTTTGAAGAACTGCTTGTGAGTATCAATTGGAATTAAGGCTTTTGAGACAGAAATAATTTGATAAAGGTTTATTGGAAGGCAAATGTGAGGATTAACCTAAGAAGACATACCAACAAAGGTGAGAGTGTCCCACAGTCTGTTACAAATTGGGAAGCTCTTTACAGTGGAGATTAGAAGAGAGGACGGCTCCTTGTACTCTAGTTGTCCTTTTTTATTTATGGTACAATACAGAAGTTACAAACATTAGCTATAGATTGCAACATGCAGGCTAAAATATCTACGTTGGAAACAATCAGTAAAACCTCATGATTCAGAAATAAATCATCATCTTTTTCAGTGTAGGTAGGTCATACATTAACCAATACATCAGTAATTTGAGGAAATCATGATAATATATATGTTTTTACTCAGAGACAGAATGATTCCATGAATCACAAGTCCTTCCCAAGGTGGGTTGATTTGGACACCTGTACATTTTCAAAGGAAACTGTCAAATAGGACCTTTAGATTCACATTGGTATGACAGGCATGAGATGAAGCTGAAAGTAGGTAGAGAAGAACTTGAAGTACTTCTGCTTTAGGGTTTTACCAAAATTCTGAAGAAAATGGGGAAGCACTGAAGGTTTGTAAACAGCAGAACTGTGCAACCAGATTTAGATTTGGAAGGAAAAAAATCTCACTAAACACTTATAACACATTAATTGGAGGAAAGTTCCAAGTTCTGGACAACAGGTAAGAAACACAGAGCGAGGGGTAGAGATAGAGAGAGAATGAATGAAAGAATCAGGGTCAGAATGAAGAAATATAAAACATTTAGGTTATGATGTCATCAAAACATGGGCATAAATTGGATATGAGAGATAATGAAAGGAAATTCAAATATGTTACACTCTACTGAAGTAACTTAGTAGAGAGTGATGTCACTGACATGATGTCTATGGTAGTTACTGCTACAGAGAATATAGGAGCATTCTGGCTGTTGTACCAAGGGTATGAGACAGGTAATTTAAATTCTGCATATGATGGTTAAGTTGGAGGCAACTGGGATGCTTAGTTATCAACTGACCATAATTTTCTGAAAACATGGAGAGAAGTTTGGCATAATTATATAATTTGCATTATCAAGTCTTAACTGTTGAGAGGAAATCATGAACATAAGTGAGCTAATTTAGGTAAGATAATTTCAATACAGAGAGGAGAGGAGAAAACCAAGGTGAATACCAAGAGTGGCATGGAAAGGCAATACATAAATATTAAACTTGGAAAGGTAAGGAATATTTTAAAAAACCATTCATATGCAATGGCATTAATAATATCCATATTTAAGGACACAGAGAAAAATTATAATGTGAGAATAAGCAGAACTCATGGTAATTACTGATTGAAGCAAAATACCCAGAAAAAGGAGAACCATAAGGGCTTTCCACATAGATATATTTGTTTCACATAACTTTCCTAACAAAAGACAGGAAAGCAGGAGTATGGATGCAGAAAATTTGCTTTGGCCAAAAAAATAGAAAAGTTCCAAGACAATGGCCTTGATTTATTGGAGCGTGTCCATTTGTGTGTGTCCATGTTCATGGGAAGAAACAAAACAAAGCTGCTACCAGTGAGTGTGCAGGGAGCATGCAAAATTGGCTGCATGAAACAGTTTGCTGACCTAGACTACTAGGAAGGATCTGAATGCGGTAGTGAATCACTGAATGTCATCTGAAACCGCAAATAAGTATTGGTTCTTAGCTGAAAAATTATGTGTTTTTGTCCAGCTGTGTTCAGGGACTGAATATTGTCACAGAGAAAGCAAAAAGTCGACCTTATATAGATAGATGGATTACAAATTTGAGAACTGCCTGTGTAGGCTATGGAGACAGGTTAGATTAATGAGAAGAGTGGTTAGACATATATTGGCTTAAAATCCGTAATGAACTGATTCATTGGGGAAAAAGGAGAAAAAATATTGTTGATAGGGTCATAATAGGAAAAACCAGCTTTATGATGAGTAAAACATTTGGGATTTTTAAAGAAAGAGTATCAATTTAAAGTTTCTTCATTCTCTTTATTGAGTTGGTCAGAAAGTATTATTGAATTTTCTTGAAAATATCTCTAGTACTCATGACTTCTTTACTGTTTATACTTTAATTTTTATTCTATTTTCTCAAAGTTGTCAGGTTTTCAGTAGGCACCATTGACACCTGACCCTTTCTACTCAATTCAACACTGATTCAGCAAGCATAAACTCCTGAGCTACCATTGATCTTATCAAAACATACCTTTATGTGGACATTATTGTCATAACGCTTTTCTAAACTTGATAGAAGATTTTAAGCCTCCTTTCCTTTTACATTACCTCCATCTGTGGACTGTACTTGTATTTTACTGATCTCTAAAGATCCTCTTACATTACATGTTGATAACTTCAGCACAGAAGCCTTTTATACTCTGAAGCCTTTTTTAATCTTACATTCCAACACGTGTTTTCTCCTAAAAAATACTTCACCTCTAATTCAATCACAATAGGCCAGATGATTTCAATGCATTTATGATTTCCCAGTATTTTTGTACCGTGCACAACAGTGTCTCGGTGCGCTTTATAAAGTAAGTTTCTAATCTTTATCTGCATACTCTGTAGTAACCAATAGATGTTGAAGTATAATGTTACAGTCTATTTTCCATGCATATATGAGACAGTAAATTACACCTGAGAAAATATACTTTCTTGAGAATTAGCTGGCTTCTTATTAACCAAGTTCCTTTGTGTGGCCAGTATAAATCAAGACTCCTTGTGACATACACAAGTGCATTAGAAGTCAGAATTGATGACTGGAGCAAGTGTGGATTTTTCAATCATTGCATTGTAAATCTTTATCTAAGTCTGAAGATATTTTTTCAGCCTATACTTTATTTAAGTGACCGTAAAAGCTATTAGCTATAGTTACCATTAAACTCTTCAACAGTAGGTTATAAATGTTTCTTATAACCAGTTTATGGGAAAACTTATGTTGCTGATACATACACAAAAGGCAAGCCTTGATAACCCATGAGAAATGACCAGTCTGTGTTGGGCAAAAGTTGAAGACTGGAGAAAGGGTAAGACAATAATAAAAGCCCATGGATTGAATCTCATTCTAGTAGCCTTGATGAATCAGTTATGTAGTAATGAGAAAAACACTACATTTCTCTGGTTCTGTTTCACTAGTTGAAGAATGAATGAATTACAAAATGTAGCTTCTAAGATTACTTCTCTTCTCAATATCTATCATACCAATAATTTTCCAGCTTTAAAACTGGAAATATGTTCAGGTGATGGAGAGTAATAGCAGGTTTTAATTATAAATATTTTTGATTTTGCATACAAAGTATACTACCATTTTCAGTCCTAGATGATTAGAAGGAAAATGTTGCCCTTTATATTCTCTGTTCATATTGCATTCAAAATTCTGTTATCTAGATTGAGTATTACTAGACCTTCTGAAAAGCACACATTACAGATTTGGTAATAGAAAATGAACTCTATATATAAAATTGCCACAAATATCAAACACAGATTTTTCAAAACATTTACCACTTGATGGCTTTCAAAACAATAATAAGAAAACAGAGATCAAGGGAAGATTCATATAAAGGTTATCTCACTATTCACTTTTGATTTTCTAGTTTGATTCCATTAGTAGAATCTATACCTGTTTTTGGAAATCAATGTAATGGAAAAGTTGAAAAACATATCCATGGTGAAACACAAACACATGAAAAACATCAAAGTTATTTATCAAACATATGATCCAGAAGATGTATATGGTTAATTTTTTAGGTTTTTTTTGCATAATCCTATGCTATTTCTTTATAGATATATATATATGTACTTCAAGTTCTGGGGGCCATAGGCAGAATGAGGTTTGTTACATAGGTGTACACATGCCATGGTGGTGTGCTGCACCCATCAACCCATTGACTACATTAGGTATATCTTCTAATGCTATCCCTCCCACAGCCCCCAACCCTACAGGCCCCAGTGTGTGATGCTCCGCTCCCTGGGTCCATGTGTCCTCATTATTCAACTCCCATTTATGAGTGAGAACATGCGGTGTTTGGTTTTCTCTTCTTGTGTCATTTTGCTGAGAATTATGGTTTCCAGCTTCATCCATGTCCCTGTAAAGGACATGAATTCATCCTTTTTTATGGCTGCATAGCATTCCATGGTGTATATGTGACACATTTCCTTTATCCAGTCTGTCACTGATGGGTGTTTAGGTTGGTTCCAGGTCTTTTCTATTGTGAACAGGGCCGCAAGAAACATACGTATGCATGTGTCTTTATAGTAGAATGATTTCTAATCCTTTGGGTATATACCCAGTAATGGGATTGCTGGGTCACATGGTATTTCTAATTGTAGAGGCTTGAGGAATCGCCACACTGTCTTCCACAATGGTTGAACTAATTTACACTCCCACCAATAGTGTAAAAGCATTCCTATTTCTCCACATCCTCTCCAGTGTCTGTTGTTTCCTTACTTTTTAATGATCACCATTCTAACTCGCATGAGATGGTTTCTCATTGTGGTTTTGGTTTGCAATTCTCTAATGACCAGTGATGATGAGCTTTTTTTCATATGTATGTTGGCTGCATAAATACCTTCTTTTAGAATTGTCTGTTCATACCCAGTTTTTGACGGGGTTGTTTGTTTGTTTTTTCTTTCTTGTAAATTTGTTTAAGTTCTTTGTAGATTCTGGATATTAGCTCTTTGTCAGATGGATAGATGGCAAAATTTTTTCCCATTCTGTAGGTTGCCTGTTCACTCTGATAATAGTTTCTTTTGCTGTGCAGAAACTCTTTAATTTAATTAGGCCTCATTTGTCTATTTTGGCTTTTGTTGCCATTGCTTTTGGTATTTTGGTCATGAAGTCTTTGCCCATGTCTATGTCCTGAATGGTATTGCCTAGGTTTTCTTTTAGTGTTTTTATGGGTTTTAGGTCTTATGTTTAAGTCTTTAATCCATCTTGAGTTAATTTTTGCATAAGGTGTAAGGAAGGGATCCAGTTTCAGCTTTCTGCATATGACCAGCCAGTTTTCCCAACACCATTTATTACATAAGGAATGTTTTCCCCATTGCTTGTTTGTCAGGTTTGTCAAAGATCAGATGATTGTAGATGCTTGGTGTTATTTCTGAGACTTCTGTTCTATTCTGTTGGTCTATATATCTGTTTTGGTATCAGTACCATGCTGTTTTGGTTCCTGTAGCCTTGTCGTACAGTTTGAAGTCAAGTAGTATGGTGCCTCCAGGTTTGTTCTTTTTGCTTAGGATTTTCTTGACTATGTGGGCTCTTGTTTGGTTCCATATGAAATTTAAAGTAGTTTTTGTTTTTGTTTTTGTTTTCTAATTCTGTGAAGAAAGTTGGTGTTAGCTTGATGGGAATAGCATTGAATCTACAAATTACTTTGGGCAGTATGGCCATTTTCATGGTATTGATTCTTCATATCCATGAGCATGGAATATTTTTCCATTTATTTGTGTCCTCTTTTATTTCATTGAGCAGTGGTTTATAATTCTGCTGAAAGAGGTTCTCCACATACAGATAGCTTGAGATAATCCCTTGTAAGTTGGATTCCTAGGTATTTTATTCTCTTTGTATCATTTATGAATGGAAATTCACTCATGATTTGGCTCTCTGTTTGTCTGTTACTGGTGTATAGGAATGCTTGTGATTTTTGCACATTTATTTTGGATCCTGAGACTTTGCTGAAATTGCTTATCAGCTTAAGGCGATTTTGGGCTAAGACAATGGGGTTTTCTAAATATATATTCATGTCATCTGCAAACAGAGACAATTTGCCTTCCTCTTTTCCTAATTGAATACCCTTTATTTCTTTTACTTGCCCAATTGCCCTGGCCAGGACTTCCAATACTATGTTGAATAGGAGTGATGAGAGAGGGCATCCTTGTCTTGTGCTGGTTTTCAAAGGGAATGCTTCCAGTTTTTGCCCATTCAGTATGACATTGGTTGTGGGTTTGTCATAAATAGCTCTTATTATTTTGAGATATGTTACATGAATACCTAGTTTATTGAGAGTTTTTAGCATGAAGGGCTGTTGAATTTTGTCAAAGACTTTTTCTGCATATTGAGATAATCATATGGTTTTGTCATTGGTTTTATTTATGTGATGGATTATGTTTATTGATTTGTATATGTTGGACCAGCCTTGCATCCCAGAGATGGAGCTGACTTGATCATGGTGGAGAAGATTTTTGATGTGCTGCTGGATTCAGTTTGCCAGTATTTTATTGAGGATTTTTGCACTGATGTTCACCATGGATATTGGCCTAATTTTTTTTTTTTTTTTTGCGGGGGGCG
>NW_016806351.1:1817051-1824228 GCF_001698545.2 Rhinopithecus bieti
AAAGAAAAAAAAAAAAAAAAAGAAGTTACTGTGAAAAGTTAAAATGGAAAGTGTTCCATAATTAAAGTTAGATTTTGTACATTAATTATTAAAAAATAATCCTTTCCAGAATATATTTTAAAAAACTATTTTAAAAATTTTACTTTTTTTGCTTATGGGCTTTAAATACACATGTAACTTTCGTGATATTATATAGTTCCAAGAAACGTTGTTAATGATGTTTGTACTTTAAAAAGTCATATCCATAATACGAATGATTCTATTTTATAGCATTATGCAAATTTGTTTTATTTCCAAGCTCTCAGTCATTTTTTTCCCCAAAGCTAGCACCAAAGTTTGCTTTGTAAGAATATCAAATCAAATTTCCACTCTCTGAAACATATTGTGTAAGCTAGAAAACTTTCACATAAACAAGAAAATAATTAAGGCAGCAAAGGAGACCATTGTTTATGACCCAGGCCAAATCATAACATGACCACAAACAGATAATAAATGCTGCCATTTTCTAGTTTGGGATTTAATTTATTTACTTTTTTTACAAAATCATGTCCTCTAATTATAATAGGTAGGATGATATGGACTTGAAAACAATCTCCCTTGACTTACTCAGGAGATACTTGTCTTGACTATACAAAAGTTCCCAGCAGACATTGCTTTTGTGTTTTTTAAAATCCTGCATCCACTTGACAATAGTTAACACCTACAGCACTAGTCAGTCTACCATTTTTGTTATTTCACCCACCCATTTGTTCTAGCTCCTAAAGTTTCTTCTGGGTTACACTTACATTTTTAAATAATAGCACTGTGCAAAGTATTAGGCACCAAGTAATTGCTCTGTAAACATATGTAAGTCCTAACAATGACAGATAGAGCAAATTTAAAACGTGTTTGATTCAAATTAAAGGTTTCTTCTATTTCTATTGCTATAAAATAAGTGGCAGTAACAGTAATAACATATATTCTATGAATAGAAAAGAGAAAGAGAAATTGTAGTGCAATTGTGCACATTCAAGGTAAGAATAAATAAATTTTGAATTCCAAATGTGAGAAAATCTTAATAGAAACACTCAATATTTATTATGTAGACACATACACACATACATATACATACAAGCTATAGAAAACACATACTTTATATAACGGTTCATATATTTTGCCTAAATATACAAAACTGTTTTCTTTTTGGACTCAACTTTCTTTTACTTCACCAAAGATGCCAACATACCTCCCACTGCAGAGCTTTGTCATATGTTGACACTTTGCCTACAATTCATTTTCCACTCATTTGCATCATCTCATTTTTATATGACTAGATAGATTCCATCTTTCACGATTTGAAGTAAGCATCATATCCTTAGGAAAGCCTTACCTGGCTAGCAATCTAGACACTTGTCCTTACTATTAAACATTTCAGCACAAGATTTGTTTTCTTCATAATATCTATTAAAATTGATTATCACGTGTTTGTATTTTCACCTACAGAGTTGCTGTAGTCACTAATATATAGTCATTAACTTGTACAGAATCTGTTATTTAGTAGGTTCTGAATAAGCATTAATTGTATAAACAAAAATGTGAATCGAATTGTGTGTATATTATGTTATACATCACAGATGTATAATAATTCTTTGTCATTTGGGGAGTGACAAGGGATTATTTGAGAAGCACAGCAATTTATTTCACTGTAACATACTTTACTGATAGTTTATAGGTCTTAATAGGTACAGTTTGCTATCTGCTTTTTCATGAGTACTCAGTAAAGAATATTTAGAAACAAAATAACTCCATAAAACATCTGTTTGTATCTTACTGATGTTCTGTTCAGTGTTGATTGGCTTGTCCTTAATTCATTGTGATCGGGCGTCATGCAGAGAACTGAGAAGAAATGAAAATGAAATACATTGCACTATGTCATGAGCAAGTTTTTACATATTTAATGCATAAAAATCATACTTGTACATGTGTACTCAATTTTGTTAAGTGAACTCAAGATTTGTCTTATTGAGCCTTACAAGTATAATAAAGAAAACTGTGACATTATCAAATTGATTTTTTTTTTTCTCAGTTGGTTTTCTTTACTCCGCATTGAATTTCAATTGTTTAATTTGTGTGATTGGAAAAGATGTTGAATTTTAAGCAAATAATTTAAAAATGAACAAATCCAACATGTTCTTTTCCATTTATTTTATAATACTGGTAAAAATTACAATTAACATCATTGCTTGTTATTATTATAAATTAATTTATTTTTGTTATGATAGCCAAATTAATAGCAAAATAATTGCAAAAATATTTTTAATCCAGTAGTCTAATTATCATTGTGATGAAAAACAAGAGTTTGCCCCAGAATATGTTCAAATTTTTAAGTATACATATCCTCTAGCCTTTTTTATATCCCTATATATAGTTTCTTATATTTATATACCACTATTCACATGTTCTGCAGTCATTTTTGTCAATATTATTTTTAAACAAAATCATAGCTCTGAGTTAAAATAAGTGGCATATTTAACAGAAATAATATATTTTCCAAGGAAAACTCACCCTAAAAAAATTTGAATTAAATCTATGTTTTTAAAAAGAAAAAAATTCAAACGGGTACACCACAGAATTAACTCAAAATTCATATCACTCCTACCCGGTTTCTGTATCACTCTTCTGATTTAACAACATTTAATGCTGTGTATTTCAATTATGGGAATTTTCAATGAAATTCTAAAAAATGTTTTATTTTTTCTGCTTGATTTATCAACTTTAGACTATTTCTATTTACTTCTTGTGAAAGATNACAAGAGTTTGCCCCAGAATATGTTCAAATTTTTAAGTATACATATCCTCTAGCCTTTTTTATATCCCTATATATAGTTTCTTATATTTATATACCACTATTCACATGTTCTGCAGTCATTTTTGTCAATATTATTTTTAAACAAAATCATAGCTCTGAGTTAAAATAAGTGGCATATTTAACAGAAATAATATATTTTCCAAGGAAAACTCACCCTAAAAAAATTTGAATTAAATCTATGTTTTTAAAAAGAAAAAAATTCAAACGGGTACACCACAGAATTAACTCAAAATTCATATCACTCCTACCCGGTTTCTGTATCACTCTTCTGATTTAACAACATTTAATGCTGTGTATTTCAATTATGGGAATTTTCAATGAAATTCTAAAAAATGTTTTATTTTTTCTGCTTGATTTATCAACTTTAGACTATTTCTATTTACTTCTTGTGAAAGATAAGAAATTCTGCCTTGTGAGACTTCTTTTATTTTTTCAAACCTTTTATTAAATTATTTTTTGTTTTTCATACATTTATCCTCTAATTTTAAGTGATATGCTTAAATCTGTATTTCTTATTTCTCTAAATAAAGACAGACAGACTGGATCTCAGGCTTCATAAGATGAAAAATAAACAAACAAACAAATAAACGCTAATATCCCTACTTTTAGCTACCCAAATTCTCCCCAATTCGACTTCTAACTTCAGATACTCAGACAACTAAAATCCATCGATAAGGTTTATCAAATTTACAGTTCCTACTCCAATAAAATTTAAAATGTCTGTGTTTTGCAATATTTTGATTCTAAAATGAAAAACAAAGAGCATTTATATTGTTAATGTAAGTTTTTTTTAAATTACAGAACATAACAGTGCATAGGGAAGAAAGCATAAGCATAAAGAAGAAGGTCTAATTTTCACACAGAAACTGCAACATTTTAAAAAGAGTAATCTATTTTTAAGTTAAATATATTACATTTTGTTGCACTAAAACTCATGTTGCATTTGCATTTTAGTTCATTTGGATCACAAATGAACGTTTTGTGCAGCTCTTTTTTTAAAAAAAAATTTCTGATTACTTTGACCTTTTCCTACTTGGCAGAAACAGCACAAAATTTTCTCACACTACTGATGACATTATCCAGATTATTTATCACAGTACTAAAAAAATGTTTTACATATTACTGATTGCTTTCTAAAGGGGCTTGCCCATTTGTTCTTGGATTATTTTTTTCAACGGAAGCTCCTGTTTTCCATTATTCATCTTTTTAGAATTCCTTTCTCATTTTGCTAGAGCATATGTTCAAGTTTTTTTCTGTTTTCTACAAATAACAGATATGGTCACTAACACTATACTTTGTCTATCTATAAATATATTTTTGTTTCCTTTGGTTTTAGCTTTGATAGTTTATGACTGTGGGTTCAAAGTTATTACAGTCAAGATTCTGGAGATATTTCTGCATTGTTTTATTACATATCATCCAATATTGTTCTCAAGAAATCCGACGTTCATATGCAACCTTCTTTTTGTCCATAGTGATTCGAAAACTTATTACTTATGATTTTAAAAGAAGGAATTTGGGGCGCCCACCGCCCTGCGACCACCACTGCCCCCTCCCCCCAACTGCCCAGCAACCACCGCCGCCGCTGTGGTCTGTGAGGACCGGCTGTATGATTAGGCCACAATCTTCAATGAGTAAACATATTCCTCAGTTCTGTGGTGTTCTCGGTCACACATGGATGGAGTTTCTGAAGGGCAGGCAGAGATTACTACCAGGCACACAGCCGCCTCTATGCAGACAAGTGAACTGTAGGGAACGCCCCATAAGAATGGTTATCCTGGACACGGAAGTGTTAAACTGAGACTCGCAGAGCATTTTACAAGAGTTATCACCTAGATGGGGTAAACCTCAGTGCCCTTCCTTTCTGTTGCCTCAGTATTACTGGATTGAAGAACTACTGCTTCTTGTTAAGGTGGTTCATTTCATTTATTATTACTTACAACTTCATATTGAAAGCACTGAAAATTTCAAGTGGAGTATATTGAAGTAGCCTTCAGTTTCTTTGCATCGTTTCTGTACTCAATTTTTAAATTCTTTCATAAACCTATTGAATGTTTTCTTTATTTAACTAAATTAACCTGATTTGAGTGAACTGCCCAGCTCCTGTGGAAATCACACACAAGAACATGAGATTTCTTATTATACACACTCCAACCAATGTGACCTTGAACAAATTTATAGAGGAACTTAAGAATTATGGAGTTACTACAATAGTGAGAGCATGTGAAGCAACTTACGACACTACTCTTGTGGAGAAAGAACGTATCCATGATCTCGATTGGCCTTTTAATGATGGTGCACCACTATCCAGCTAGATGGTTGATGACTGGCTAAGTATTGTAAAAATTAAGTTTCGTGAAGAACCTGGTTGTTGTATTGCTATTCATGGTGTTGCAGGCCTTCAGAGAGCTCCAGTACTTGTTCCTTAGCATTAATTGAAAGTGGAATGAAATATGAAGATATAGTATAATTTATGAGACAAAACCAGCATGAAGCATTTAACAGCAAGAAACTTTTGTAGTTGGAGAAGTATCGTCCTAAAATATAGCTGCTCTTCAAAGACTCCAAAGGTCATAGAAACTTCTGTTTCATTCAGTAAAACTGGGGTGCCTCATGCTAATGCTTTGGAAGTGGAACTTGAGACGACCTAATTTGTTATACATATTAGACAATGTGTTGGCTCAGTGAATATGTCTAATGAATCTTCTGTAGGAGTATTGAAAGGCAGTTTTACCAGGACACATGCTAGACAGATTTGGCAATCTCTATGTTTGGGTTAGAATCAACCTATTTGGACACTTGGCAAAAGATTTCTGACTGTCAGTATTTAAAGTGTGCTTGTCATTTATACCAGTTGACCTTTCCTGAAATCGTGCATTGTTGAGCTATGTCTTGTTTAAATCTATTCCCATGCCAGAATCTTAACAACATACAAGAAGTTTAAGAAGGTTAGGTGCCAAAATACCCAGCACAGTAATTGTATATTTTTAGTATCATACAGAACTAAAATCCCAGGAACTATGAACACTCTAGGCCTTAATGTGGTTTATTCCTTTAATCTTTTCAAACATTGAAAGTAGGGCCTACATGGTTATTTGCTTGCTCACTTCATGTTTACACCCCCCCACATCAGGTTTACTTAAACACTGATTTTTTTTTTTTTTTACCAAGTCTTACAGTGATTACTTAACATGTATCTATAAATCTTACTTTGTGCTGTTATGTAAAAACCTCCATTTTGAAAATCTATATTATACAGAAGTATGCATTTAATGTCTTCAGAAAAAACAGCCTTAGAGTTAATGTAATGTTTGCACTCTGAGATACAACTTAACAGGGAGGGCTGGAGAACAGAATGGGAGGGGACTATTAATTATTTCTAGTAAAATATTGTCTTTTTCCTGTGCAGAACATGTAGAATATACTCTTTAGCTTAGTAAATTTTTTTAAAGGTAGAATTGTTTTGTTATAGTAGCTAAAACAATTCTTATTCATAAAATTTTTGAAATTCTTGTAATTTTTTTTCCATACTCATCAGAAGTTGTTTACCAACTTACTTTTGTTTGAATTGTAGTGTTTTTCCCTTTTCTTCTTGACTTCTCCTGCAAAAAAATTTAAAAAAGTGGGTTTCTGCTAATAAATTGAGCAAATATCTAATATTTTATTTGTCTTTTGAGCTATGTAACTTAATATTTGGATACCTGATAATTTGTTTTATTATGTAATTGATAAATGGTGATGTGCATTAGTATTAGTTCAACTATATATTTATACTGTCTGGGGCTATGTTTTGTAGTTCTGTGGGAGAAATAATTTGTCAGTGTTTACCAGCTTTAAAAACCTACTGTGGGGGGGGGGGGGGGGCGGAGCAAGATGGCCAAATAGGAACAGCTCCAGTCTCCAACTCCCAGCCCGAGCGACGCAGAAGCCTGGTGATTTCTGCATTTTCAACTGAGGTACTGGGTTCATCTCACTAGGGAGTACCGGACAATCGGTGCTGATCAGGCGCTGCAGCCCAACCAGCGAGAGCTGAAGCAGGGCGAGGCATGGCCTCACCTGGGAAGCACAAGGGGGAAGGGAATCCCTTTTCTTAGCCAGGGAAACTGAGACACACAACACCTGGAAAATCGGGTAACTCCCACCCCAATACTGCGCTTTAAGCAAATGGGCACACCAGGAGATTATATCCCACACCTGGCCGGGAGGGTCCCAAGCCCACGGAGCCTCCCTCATTGCTAGCACAGCAGTCTGCGAACTAACCGCAAGGCAGCAGCGAGGCTGGGGGAGGGGCGCCCGCCATTGCTGAGGCTTAAGTAGGTAAACAAAGCC
>NW_016806351.1:1827833-1849197 GCF_001698545.2 Rhinopithecus bieti
TCCTTTGTAGGGACATGGATGCAGCTGGAAACCATCATTCTTAGCAAACTATCACAAGAACAGAAAACCAAACACCGCATGTTCTCACTCATAGGTGGGAACTGAACAATGAGATCACTTGGACTCGGGAAGGGGAACATCACATACCAGGGCCTATCATGGGGAGGGAGGAGGGGGGAGGCATTGCGTTGGGACTTATACCTGATGTAAGTGACGAGTTGATGGGTCCTGACGAGTTGATGGGTGCAGCACACCAACATGGCACAAGTATACATATGTAACAAACCTGCACGTTATGCACATGTACCCTAGAACTTAAAGTATAATAATAATAATAATAAAACCTACTGTGAGAGCCTAAACATCTAAATAAATAATGAAATGCAGAAAAAAGGGGGTGGGAATGTTTACGTGTTTTCTGTGAGGTAATTAGTCAACACAACACATTTAACGTGATGACACATGTTTTTTTCTGAATAATTTGTTTCTAATATTTTCTTCATATTTTCTCCCTCCATTTTGTATGTTTTCACTTTAATAGTTGGACATACTTGGATTGAACTTTACATCAATCAATTTTCTATGATATTTTCTACCTAATTGACTTTTGCATCAGATTCAGACCATTTTATCAATGTTACCTTACAAAACTTTAAAAGTTAAAATTTTAATTAAATATTTTAAAACAATTTTAGACTTAGAGAAGAGTTTCAAAAATAATACGTAGTTCCACCCTACCTTTTACCCAGTTTTTACTTCTGAGGGTTAGTCTTTCGTTACGTTATGACAATTATCAAAACTAAGAAATTAACTAGTAAAATAGTTTGTTTTACATATAATAGTATGTATTCTTATTTTTGAGTTGTATGAGTTCTTTATAATTTTGATTGATAAATCCTTATGAGATACATGGTTTGCAAATATTTTTCCCAGATCCTTAGGTTGTCTGTTCATTTTGTTGCTTAAAATAGACAGACAGAAGAGTGTCTGTCTGTCTGATTTGGAAGTCATCTTCTTTGTTATGCAGACAATTGTTAATTTAATGTAGTCCCATTTATTTTTGCTTTTGTAGCCTAAGCTTTTGGTGTAATATGCAAGAAATGACTACCAAGGCCAATGTCAAGATTTCTTCCCATGTTTTCTTCTAGGAGTTTTATGGTTTCAGGTATTCCATTTAGATATTTATTGAATACACTTTCATTTCCCCATTACTTATTCTTGGTATGCTTATCAAAAATTAATTCACCATATCAGATTTGTTTGGATTTGTTATGGGGCTCTAGACTCTGTTCCACTGTTGTATCTATCTGTTTTAATGCCAGTATCATACTGTTCTGATTACTATAGCTTGCAAATTGAATTCAACAGTGTGTCAGAAAGATTATACATCATGATGGAGTAATAACACATGGATTTGCACACGTATTTGCATGTGTTGTCAGGCTTAACACATGCAGATCAATGAATGTAGTAATTACATTAACTAACTGAAAGACAAAAACACATAATCATCCCAACTGACACAGGAAAACATTCGGCAAAGTTCAATAACTTTTCTCAATAAAAGCTCTCAAGAGTTTATATACAGAAGGAAAGTTTCTCAACATATAAAAGTCATTTATGAAAAACTCTCAGGTAACATCATAATTAATAGTGAGAAACTGAAAGCTTGTTATCTAAGATTTGATACAAGGCAAGGATACCCACTCTCATCACTTCTATTCATCATAGTACTGGAAATATGATCAAAAGTAATTGAATATACCTATATACATACATACATAAATACATGCATACATACACAAATGGTATTTACATTGGGAAAAAAAAAGAAGTACAATTACCTCTATTTATTGATTTCATGATCCTATATGTAGAAAACACAAAAGCCTCCACCAAAAGAACTGTTGAAATTAATTCAGTAAAGTTGTAAGATTAAAAAAATACAAACATCTACAGCATTCTTATACAGAAATAACAACCTAGCTACAAAAGAAATGAAGAAAACAATCTTATTTATGACAGCATCCAAAAATAAAATAAAATAAAATACTTAAGGATGAATTTAGTCAAAGAAGTAAAAGACCTGTACACTGAAAACTGTAAAACATTTATGAAAGAAATTGCAGAGGATGGAATAAATAAAAAAGATATTACATGCTCATGCATGAAAACAATTTATATTGTTAAAATACCCGTATTACCCAAATCAATATACAGATTCAACACAGTCTACTCTCAAAATTTCAATGACATTTTTCACAGAAATAGAAATAAGCAATACTAACATTTGTAAGCAACACAAAAGACCCTAACTAGCCAAAGCAATTCTAAAAAAGAAAAAACAAGTTGGAGGCATCACACTTCCTGATTTAAAATTATAGTACAAAGCTATAGTCATACAAATGGATATCTTTCTTTTATTGCCTTTTACTTTAATTCTCTTATGTTCAAAGCACATTGTTTGTTTGATTTATAATATTATAAATTTAATGATCTCTTTTTTATAGCCCAGAATAAAGTCAGTATTTATATATATATATATATGTTTCATATATACCTAAAAAGAAAGCTTATTCTACCTTTGTTAAGTGAGATGTTCTGCAAAAGTCAGCTCTAGTTGACTGTTATGGTCTAGTGCTATTATGGTCTATTTTAGCCTGTGTTTTTGTTGTTGTTGTTTTTCTGTTGTTGTATTTTTTTTTTTTTTCACTGAAACTGCCCTATCAATTACTTAGAAGTATTGAACTCCTTAAATATAATTGGACTTTTTCTATTTCTTTTTCACATCTACCTTTTTTATTGTGGTGGGGAGAGTTCTGTATTTAGTTACATTCACATTTCATTATATTACCTTGGAAATATTATGTCCTTTAGCCCTGAATGTTATTTGAAATGAAAGCTACTTTAGCAGTCATCCTTAAAGATGATACTTTAAAATAAAGTGTCATCTTTATTTGTTAATGATTGTATTATACATCTTTCTCCTTCCTTTTTCATTTACGTTATTTGTTGTTTCTCCTTATATTTAAAGTAGGATTCTTATAGGCAGCATGTGTTTGGTTCTTGGATTTTTACCCAATCTGATACTGTCTTTTATTGGTTGGGGAGCTGAGCTAGATTTGAGGTTACTGTTGCCATAGTTACGCTCTTTACATTTCGGTAGGATAACTTGTGTTTAGGGACGGGGTTAGTTTTCCAGAGCAGTGCCTGCTAGGCTTTTTTAAAGTCCTCCCTTTGTGCTATGCCTCAGAGAAAGCCTCTTGGCATGCCTTTCTTTACCTGTTACTCTCAGCAATTTTCTACTGTTACTTTCCATTCAATCCTTGGCTGCTTAGTGGTGGAAGGGTCAGTGGGGATTGAGCATTCCTTGTTACTCTGAATAAGCCTCAGTTATAGGCAAGTTTTACATACCTAAATCCTAGGCTGAGGCATCATCTGTTCTCTTTGCCCTTCCCAAGCTGTCTTTCTGGGTCCAGTGCCTATTCCTGACAATCTCCCAGAAAATGTTTGTTTGTTTGTTTGTTTGTTTGCTTGTTTTTCTGTTTCATTCCCATAGATATAATGAGTTTTAAACCTAAGGGTGACAGTGTTTATTGATCCTCCCTTTACAAATTATCTAGGGGAAATATTAGAGAGCTAAAGCTACAGGATCTGGGTGGAGTTTCTTGCCCTGCCCACAAAGGTGCTGCTTCCTCTTCTCAGATCTACATGATATTGGACATTTTGATGTTATCTGTGAAGGCCTAGATGGATTTGTTCAGAAAATACCTTTCAAATAATAGCGACTTTCCCAAATTCTGTGAACTTTCAGGGACTCCACACTTGGCTTAAAGCAACTTCACACTTGGCTTAAAGTCTAACACATTTGGCCTAAAGCAACTCACCAACTATTCTAGTTGAGTTCTTACAAGTCTATGGTATATCTACCTTAGCTAAGTATGTGAACTCACTTCTTCTCTCCCTGTAGGTGTCTGTCTTTCCTTAGATTGGAGATTAGGTCTTTGCTTTGTTTTCCCATGGGTTTGGGGGAAAAAATGAATTTTAAGTTAATATTACATTAGAAAAGTGAAAGTGACGCTCCTTTTAGCTCTCTATATTCCCGGAGAAGAAGTTGGAAGTGTTGTATAAAATATTTGTAATTTCCAGAAATCTTTTTTGTTCTCTGACACTTTTGCCTGTGAGTAGCAATGTGATTTTGCTCTAAAGATATTTTGTGTTCTCTGATCTCCCTAAGAATATTGATAATAATTTAAAATATAATATTATATGTCCCAAAGTATTTCTTTTTCTCTAGTATTATTTGTTTAATTTGTTCATCTCATATCTTCTATCTTATTGTTTTATTTTTCTTTACTGTTCCTTTCTTAATTTCTATCTCTAATTATACACTAAGGATACTTAATGAAAGTAATTTTATCCATATTCTAGTAACTTTCTCAGTAGTCTTATGCCTGGAATGAAAGATCTGCTTAGAAGTTATTTGGACGCCGGGCACGGTGGCTCAAGCCTGTAATCCCAGCACTTTGAGAAGCCGAGACGGGCGGATCACGAGGTCAGGAGATCGAGACCATCCTGGCTAAGACGGTGAAACCCCATCTCTACTAAAAAGTACAAAACACTAGCCAGGCGAGGTGGCGGGACCCTGTAGTCCCAGCTACTCGGGAGGCTGAGGCAGGAGAATAGAGTAAACCCGGGAGGCGGAGCTTGTAGTGAGCTGAGATCTGGCCACTGCACTCCAGCCTGGGCGACAGAGTGAGACTCCGTCTCAATAAAATAAAAAAATAAAAAAATAAAAAAAAATAAGTTATTTGTACATATTTAGAAAAATTTTTACTTGAATGCTTAGCTGGGCAGGTTGCAATATACTGTCATTTTCTCCAAAACCAAAATAAGATGAGATTTACTTTGAATTATCAACATTTATATTTAGAGGCCTACTCCATTTCCTAGGGGACTTTTTTACTTCTTTAAAAAAAACTTTATTTCCAGTAAGAAGGGAAAAAAATCACACTCCATCAGTGACTCTGTAGTACAAAATTCTATGTATCTGCTAACTCTAAATATATGAAGTGTCTCTAAAAAGTTCATGAAAATTTATATTATGAAAAAGCTATGCATGGATTTTAAAATTTTTTGCACCAAAATGAACCGGTACTAATTTGTTATAACTTGTCTGAACAAGATCTAATCTGAGGCACTAAGCAGAATAAGATACCAGTTTGAAAAGATTCCCTAGCAGAGCAACATAGATTCCACAAAAATTAAAGCAAGAACTAACATCAAACTTATGGTGAAACTTTTGTGGAAGAATGCTGAAATCATGGATGGTTTACAAAATGTTTATAGGTCAATGCCACCAAAAAATCAGCAGTTTAATAATGGATAACTAACTGATAACTTGTAAGAAGGCGCCAATGTTGAAACTGAAGTCCTCAATGACAGGTCAGCCACATCAACTTGTGAGAAAAAAATTAACCTTGTTCATGTCCTAATTGAGGAGAAAGCAATTACTAACAGCACAAACGCCAATCTGGGCAATGTAGGGGGACCCCATCTCTACAAAAGATTAAAAAAAAAAAAATTACCTGGTCCTCGTGGTGCTTGCCTGTGGTCTCAGCTACTCCGGAGGCTGAGTTGAGAGAATCACTGCAGTGAAGCAGCAGTCAAGGCTGCAGAGAGCTATGATTGAGCCGCTGCACTTCAGCCTGGGTGACAAAACGAAACACCAAACAGCGTAAACAATAGCCAACACCACAGACATTTCAGTAGGTTCAACTTACACAATTCTGACTGAAAAATTTAACTTGGGAAAATCGCTATTTGATGGGTGCCAAAACCACTGCAACCCAGATCAGCTGCAGACAAAAGCAGAGCTTTCACTGGAAATTTTAAACATCGGAGATCAAGAGCCTGAAGAATTTCTTCAAATAATTTATAATAGAAGGTGAAACATGGCTTTTCCAGTATGATACTGAAGACAAAGCACAATCAAAACAATGGCTACCAAGAGGAGGAAGTGGTCTAGTTAATGCAAAAGCAGACTGGTCCATTGCAAAGATGAGGGCAACAGTTATATGGGATGCTCAAAGCATTTTGCTTGTTGATTTTCTGGAGGACTGAAGAACAGTAACATCTATTTATTATGAGAATGTTTTAAGAAAGTTAGATTTAGCAGAAAAAACACATGGAAAAGCTTCAACAGAGAGTCCTTCTCCACCTTGATAATGCTCTTGCTCATTTCTCTCATAAAACAAGAGTAATTTAGTGAGAATTTGGATGGGAAATTATTAGTCATACACTTTACAGTCCTGATTTGACTTTATCTAGCATATCTTGTTTCCAAATTAAAAAATATATATATATGTAATGGGTAACCATTTTTCTTCAGTTTATAATGTAAAAAAATGGCATTTATATGTTTAAATTCATTGATGGGGTTAAAGTTCTTTAGAGATAGACTAAAAAGCTGGTATTACTGCTTTCGAAATTGCCTTGACCTTTATGGAGCTTATTTTGGGAAATAAAGTTTTATTTTTATCTTCTAATGTTATTTTTTTCACAAATATTATAAAGTTATACTTGAGAAGCTTGAGTAGAATTAGTTTTACGACTAGTGGCAATTTTTCTTGTGCCTCTTTTGGTCTGCTGGTCTGCAGTTTTCTCCAGTTTGGTTTATTTGCTTCCTCTATCCCATCTTCTTCATATTATCTAGAGATTTTGTGAGGGAAAAAACTATTCAGGCAGCTTAAAATATTCTCCGTGTTTTTATGAATTTTACCTATTCCACTAAATATTTACTGTAATTTAAGTCGAGTTTTATGGTGGAAACAAATTTAAGTATAATTTTCAGGCCACCATCTTGAACTAAAATTAAACTGAATTTTAAATCTACTATTTTAATTTTTTAAAAAAGAAATAAAATTATTTTAAAAGTTAGAAATAATAGTGACCTGCTGTAACCTTGGTGTTCTGATTACAATCTGTAACTTAAATTTGTAAAAGCATTCATATTTCATCTGCTTTTCAAAAGTTAAACAAGTTTGCTTGAAAATATATAGTAGTCATAAGGTGTTATACAGAGAAGAAAAAACAGACTCCATATCAAATATCATATAAGGAATTCTCTTGAGATGCACTTTTATAGAACATTTTACCTCACCACAGAATTTTATAAGTACCCAATCTTTTTTTCTTCACCGTAAGAATACTTAGGCACAAAAGAGATAAATGGCATCCTCTGGATATAGTCTCAGTAAAATGAAGTTCAAATAAAATCTTAAAAACCCAAGAACTTAATAAGGACTGTCACCCCAGTCAAATAAAAGCAATAGATAAAATAACAATCGCAGAAGCAACAACAATAAGCAAACCACTGCAATTTTTTAAATTGCCTTTAAAGATACTGAAAGCTGAAGACTAGCAACACAGAATGAGAATCTAAGATTTCAATCTGTACTTGTCTTGGGAAGCTAAACAATACCTAGAAACTAGTAGTACCTTTCTTTCTCATTTTATTTATGCTAATCAATGTCTTTGTTTTAGTTGTAAGCAGTAGAATAGTATAAGGCTAAGTATATTTCTTAACTAGGTTTCACCTGGCAGCCATTTTGAGAAATCTTTGTTCTTTTATTTTAAGATTTCTGCTTTATTTTAGAAGATTCAGATATTGCAGCAGGAATTCTTTTTTTTTTTTTTTTTTTATTTCTTTTGTCTTTTTGGACAGTTAATGTTAGCAAGTTAGTTTATAAGAAAAATTCCTTTGCAATGCCTAAGTGCCTAGCACTCATTTGTTCCCCTCATAATGTTCTTAGTAATTCTTATATTTATTATGAGGGAAATCTATGAAATCCCATCAATCTATGTGGATTTTATATATGCACTCTCAACTTGCTCAGATGTGCAGAAAACATCCAGGATCAAAAGAAGGAGGAGAGGCGACTGAAGTCCATCAGGATAAACAAGAATAAAATGCATTTCATTTATTAATCAAACAACAAATCAGTATTTTCAAAATTGACAATAAAGCATTCATAAAACAAGATAGCAGATCATAGTATACTTTAAGTTGGTGAACATGCTAAAATGTTTTCTCTTCCCTGCTTGTGCTAAAGGATGAGAACAGCACATATACACATACCTGGGGAAGTTTTGGTACACCTTTCTCTTGGAGACCCCATGAACTGTGGTGAAGTAGAGAGGCTACCTTAGTGTCTTGCTTAGAGGTGAGCTTGCTTATAGCTGCATCAGTATTCTGTGGTCAAGAACAAGGGTAAACATTTCCTGTAGGATTTTCAGCCCAGTGGCACACATAAGAATCCAAAAGAGGGTTAAAGGATTAACCCTTAAAGATGTATTTTCAAGATATGAAAACTGTAAAATTATAAATAGAGCTCTTTAAGCTCTAAAAACCACATTATGCAGAGTTCAATAAAATATAAAGACAATAACACTTTGCAAAGAAACCACAGGATAGATTCTTTGCCTTCTTATTCTTTACAAAGATCCTACCTGTATTGTACCCTAAATTTATAAACATGATTCTGAATCAGGGAGCGTTGGGAGCCAGATGTTCACAGGGTTATGTCTTCATTTATCTCACTCAGTTAAAAACTCACAGAACAGAACAATGTGGCTACCCAATGTTTAATTTTATATCATGACTTTTATTTAGAATAAGTTGGTCAGCAGAAAAATCTACGCTTTCTAGTATCACCTATGACTTTCGAATCTGTTCCTTTTCCTCCACTCTGTGTTACTTTGAGTCTTCCTAAGGCTGTGAGTGCTATTCCCAGGACGTTTACCTTCTGTGTATTTACATTAAATATTTCATGAAACAAAACACTATTCTAGAATTTAGAAGGTTGTTTCTTACAGCAGAAATTAATAGGTAGGTATGTATTTTTGTGAAGAAACAGGCTTTTCCTGGGGTAACAGTGTTAGGGACATAGTGCTATCCAAAGTAAAATCGAATAGCCTCACATCTGTCATGTCCTGACCATCTATGAGCTGAACCTTAGATGTTTATTGTATTAAATTATCCTGGGGGTTAAAATGATTCCTACAGTCTCGTCCTCAATTATTTAAGGTCCTTAAAACCAGAAAGTGAGACCACATCCACTTTCACCACTACATTGCCTTGCCGCCTAGGTTAGGCATATGGAAGACCCCTTAAAATATTTGTAAAATTAGTGAATGAATGGACGGATGGGTTAACAAGTAAAAAATAAAATAGTTAGTTGCCATCTAAGTGGTTTCCACAACATGACATATATTAAAACTTACTTTTAAATGAAATATATATTATTTTCACCACTAGATTACAATGCACAATCAGCCTCTTTTTGGCCATTTCTGTTTCATCAGTGCCTAAGGAGCTAAATGAATTGGAAAGCTTTATCTGAAATCCAGAAGTCTTATCCATTGAGCACATAAAGTGTAATACATTTTACATTTAATGAAGACATACATGGATTGCCATCCTAGAGCCCTGGCTAAATTATCTAACTTTCAGCTGACTATGTTCTGCCTACTTAACTTCTCTATGCAACAACTATTACTTTCCGTGTTTTTCTCCATCCTTTAACTAACATTTAAAATTATTTTGCACTTTAATTTGTAACTACCTAGGGGTGAAATGCAACAGCTATTTTTGTGGTGGTTAGAGTGGTCCCTGAAGAAATGCATTTAAATTTGCAAAGTACTTTAGTTCCTTTTGAGACTTAAATTACTGCTCCATAAATGTAGCATATCGCAACTGCCAATGCTGCTATAAAATAATGTATTGAGAACGATTATACGCTTGTCTAAGATTACTTTCTTTGTTGTCACTTTTGCCATCCATTTGCTACCAATTTTATTCTTTCCGTATTAAATGAAAAATGTTTAAGGAATTTACCCTCTTTCCTCATTCCAGAGGCAAACTACCTAAGCAGATTAAAAGACTTTGGCTATCATAGCAAGCTATTTTCGAATATCAATGCCATTTTCAATATATTATTTTCCTTTTGGAAACCATTTATAC
Source organism: Rhinopithecus bieti (assembly GCF_001698545.2). Classification (NCBI taxonomy): domain Eukaryota; kingdom Metazoa; phylum Chordata; class Mammalia; order Primates; family Cercopithecidae; genus Rhinopithecus; species Rhinopithecus bieti. Next base: position 1,837,858 of record NW_016806351.1, read on the forward strand.
ATGAGTAAAAGAGAAATGATTTATAATAATCAGCCAGGGAACTCAAACCGGGCAGTAGTAACTTAATGGCTTATATCACTTTCTCTATACAAATGTCATCCAAACATTTGGTTCCAGTTGGTTTATTTTGGAGAGTTTCCACAGTAAGACAATTTTGTCTGTCTTTGACAGTCAAAACAGTTCTTCCAGTCAGCTTCATTAGTTGCTTTAGTTCAGCTAATATGCAACTCTCATGATGAACCATGCCCTCAAGGTTTGGAGTCTTGTAAGAGGAAAAAAGAAAAACAAGAGTAGTCAATGAATTATTGGAAAGGAGTATTGTGACAAATGCTTTATGTTACCGTTAAAGCCAGAGACCCTGGAGGAAGAAGAATCTCACTCCATCAGTTACAGATGGAGTGAGATTCATATATATGCCCTCCGGAATTTTCTGATATTTCCACGTAGATTATACAATTTTTAAAAAAATTGTGGAAAATCCAATCCAAATTATTTTCTGAGAAAATGTCTCAGTTAACTCTGCTTATTTATGCAATCTTCCCTTTGCAACTAACTACCCTTAATTAATCATTGTTGTTTTCTGTTTTCTAAGTTGCCTTATAAATATGTGAATATTTCTGTTAAGTACGTTCTTTTCCTTTCCAATTTATTATAAATTTTATTTAAAAAAGGGTTGGATGTCCTCTCTGTTGTTCAATATTTAATAATCTATTATACCAAAAGCCTCAGATATAATCTCTTTCCAGGTTTTATTTATTGTAAAGAGTGATTATTGATGCATACTGAAAAATTAAGTATAATCAATATTGAACTTTCCATCACAACTGGAAATGATTAATTGAGATTCATAAATTTAAAAAATTTACTATATGGCGCTTTAACACAAATTACATAATTTTTGGTTTTAATTTTTGCAAGAGAATATAATTATAGGAAGATTTAACAAAATTTTAAGAATAAAAAAATTTAAGTGCTTAATATGTCGCAAAATTTTTCTCTAGTTTTGTATTTTACTAAGTGACATAAATGCACATAGTACAGAATTTGTTCTTTGCATATGATTAATTCATTTATTTGAAAATTGAATTGATACTCAAAAGATTAAAATATAATTACAACTATATGAGGAAATAAAATACATATTTATATTTTCATATACTATTTTGCTATTTCCTTTAATAAATCTTTTTCTCTTTTACGAGTTAGATTTTCCAACTTTGGGCATCTTTCAAGTGCCTGACCTGGATAAATTGTTCTTTGTCTGCCTCTTTTAATTTTTATTGCTTTATTGAGTCTAAATGATGACACTATGTTCTAAATATAAATTACCTACTACCTAAAAATTCTACCTAATCATTACCTTTGTTTAATCACTTCATCACTTATCACTTTATATTATTTTAGTAGTTTCTTTGACGCTTTTAGATTCTTATCCCCTCAGCAGATTTTAGTTTGCTGTTGTATTTTGAAATATTTCTTAAATTAGCCTCTTTTTGAAGTATCATCGTATTAGGATTTCTTCAAAATATAACAGAACTACTGCCAAAGGCTTTTTTTACAGTTTCCTTTCAAATATCATTTCTTTTCTTCTGAGCCAAACACTTTAGCCTAGGTATTTCTACAAGAACAAATCCTGAATCTCAATGGTTTAACAGAACAAAACTTTGATTTCCTCTCATAGTACATGCCCAGTGCTGGCTGTCAGGGATTTTTGTTCAGCTTTGTCACTCAGCAACTCAGTAAAGTAAGAGTTAATATCCCCAGGTACTACCATGACCACTGTAACCTTGAGGGATAAAGTCAGGAGACTGGTGAATCACCACTCCCTTTCACCATTCCTAAACACCACTTTCTATTTATGTCATCTAAACTACTATGTTATCTATGTATTCAAGTCACACGACAACATTAGACTTGAAATGGGATAGAGAAGTACAACCTCACAATCTGAGCAGAAGGAAGAAATATTTTGGAACAAATATTAGAAATATTTTGTGAATAAAATTTTGCATTTGCACATTGCAGTCCAGTCTAATTAACATAAGCAAATGTCCAAATTTGCTATTGATGGAGGATTTTTCTTCTTGGGCACTTTGCAAACCGGGGACCCCCTGCTGGTGATGCCTTGCCCAGGCCTTGCTCAGCCACACTGACATGCCCCAGCTCACCTGTGTAATAGCTTGTACCTGCATTCGGAGGTTCCAGAGCTTTTGTACTATCCCCAGGGAAAATAAAGATACGCTGGACATTGAAGGGTGAGAGGGGCGGAGAAGAATTTTATTGAGCAACAAAACAGACCTCAGTGGAAAGAGAATGTGGCAGGTGGTTCCCCTACCCGAGGGTGGGAAAGTTCCCTGTGTGGCTGGGTCAGGGACCTTTTATGGACTCCGAATGGGGAGTGTGTGCTGACTGGTTTGTGAATAAGCAAAAAAACTTAAAGCAAAGACAGCACTCAAAGGTAGGCTCGACAGTGTAGAAAAAACAATTAGAAAACGGTAGGTATGTGTAAAAATAGGTGAAGGGTGGGGACCAATCAGAGAAAAGTGCACCAAATGGGAGGACAGGTTCTCAATCTGGTCCGAGAATTTAACTTGTAGCTTGGCTTTCAGGCTTTAAACTGTCTTTGGCTTGGAGGTGGAATTTGACCGGGAGCCCGTCCCTATCTGCCTAGGCATTTGGCTGCCTCTTGCCACTGTCATTATTATGTTTTAGTCTCTGTGTTCTTTTCATTACTTTAAACATCACACCAAATTTGTTTAGTTAATAATATTATTTTTATCTTACATTTAGGATTCACTGAGGCTCACAGGTTAAATTGACAAAGTTCAGGATGGCAAAGTTATGTTGACACTTCACTTGTCAGATGCAAAAATTATTACATTAAATTTACCCTCTTGTAATTAATATATAATAGTTGAACTAACATGAATGACTTCATAGTAAAGCCCATGCAAATTAGAGATTGTATGCATTTTAAAGATTTATTAATAACTTCAAAGATACAGGAAATCAAGCAACACAGGGAAAGGAGGGAGAGTTCTGACAATAAAAGGAAAGCTCCCAGATTCTTCCTTCCTGCTTGGGGTGGGTTCCTCTGGAATAATAGAAGAGATATATAAGTGATGTTTATAGGTTATCTCACATAGCAAGAAGAATTTCTCTTATAAAACATTTATATTTTTTATCTTACAGAGTTAAAGAACTTATCCAACATTTTTCAAGGAGCTTTGACTCACAAATTTATAGATTCTGGTTTATTTTACTATTAGTAAAATAGTAATTTTGTACTAATTAAAATTTTGTACCTAGTGTGATCAACTTAGGCAACTCAGACAACCATGTCAGATAAAAATTTCTTATATAATAAATAATTCTATATATATTTAATAACGAGTAACAATGACATATTTCTTTATATCCCATGGCAAGGTTGACTATGTTTTATTTTTCCTTTTTCCAATAATACTTCTCTAAATTGACTGAAGCATTTAGAACATTCTTTTTTTTCTTGTATGTAGTGTCAAATTTCAATTCAGTCGAACAGAAAATTTATTTTGACTTGTAGCTCTGCTCTTATCAAGCTAAGAGTACACTGATTTCTGGTGTCAGTCCAATGTAATGACTTCAAGCTAAATAGTCTTGCAACAAATTCGTTTGAGAATGAACTATTTGGGATTTTACCTACTAGCAAGAGCAGTTAGGCTTGTAGGAATCCTTTTTCATTACTCTAAAAGTTTTTATTCACATTATATCTGACCTATATCACAGGCTTGTTTGGTAGACTGGCTGTTTGTCGCGTTCTTTGTGTCTGTTCATTTTATGTGCTATTCATGTCTAAAATGCCCATCACTTTTAAACACTGTGAAGCATATTGAATGTTTTCATAAGCTAAGCTTCTATTTTTTGGTGAAATTTGTTTAGAAAAAGAGAGGTAATTTGAACTCTTGAATTGAACCTGGATTCCAAATAAGTTACAATTTTAATAAAGAAGTTTAGAAAGTCTTAAGTTTGCTGGCTCGTGACGTGTGTGTGTGTGTGTGTGTGTGTGTGTGTTCAAAAGCAATCTTATTTCTAAAAACAAGAATCATTTCATTTCTACTGCCTGGGTTTTGTTGTAACCTACACTAACATCAAACACTCAGGTGAAATCAATTCATCTTTTTTAGACTGCTTCCTTATGGCTGCTTCAAAAATCATCAAATAGTTTTTGAGAAATAGCATATAAATTGTTTATCTTACTGTAATCCTTTTTCTCCATTCTTATTCTCAATGCATTTTCAAATTAAAGGATAACATTCTTCTTGTTCTGTACTTTGAAAACATGATTTCATATTAGGTCAGTATTGTAATATTTATTCTATCAATAGCCGCAGTGATAGTAGTCTTGTAGACACACATCTAGAAGTTTATCTTCTTCCATTTTATAATGTAAAAGTCTCAATAAATGATTCCCCAAGTTTTAGGAAACCAAAATGTCCCCCAAAATTATCATTATGACATCCTTACTCTCACAGGTACACAAATCACACCCCTTTTTAGGAGTGAAGGCTATAAAGTTTAGAGGATATTTAGTATATAAGATCTTTTCTCTTTATTTCTTAACTCTATAGTTAAATTAAATTTGCCAAAATTTGGATTTTTACTTTCTATCAAATATACATGTTGTTGAACAAAGTCTAGTTTATATTGGCCAAGATGTCAGTGATCTTTTGTTTTATGTTTTCTGCAGCTTTATTAAAATCTTTTAGAAATAGTTTATATAAAACTCTATTTTTCAAACCAAAATATGTAAGGGGAGTTTTATTGTTGCTCTGATTTGACACATTAGTTGATATATTGTAGAAAGCATGATTGTTAATAATGTCTGATACATCAACTGTATTTGTAGAAGGCAAATACACTTCTTATCAAATACCCCCTTTCTTTATACTCAGGTGCAACCTCTGAATCAGGAAATGTTGCTTTACCCAGATTCATGAAGTAATCAAGGAAACTATATGATAATGTTTATGTGCTCATGCGGTACACACACATTAACTCAGCTGGCGTTGTTTGAGACTGAGCCTTATATGGGAGACAAAAACCTTTGCTTGATTTAAAAATACATATGTCTCATCCTAGAACGTGAGGGTCAGTATAAACATATACTTCCATATCCACTTCTTCACCATGTTCAATCCCAAATTCCTTTCTGCATATTTTGCAATATGGTCTGTCATGATTTTTTATTTCACAAATTCAGTTGCATATGACCTTCCATCTATCAGTAAAATAACAGATCTATTTAGCCTGCATTTATAGTGATGTCTGGATCATGTTGGCATTGGCATTTTAATGGTTCTCATTTTCATTATTTGAACTTTTATAAAACATGATCACGATCACAATGTTCAAACTGTGAAAGTATCACTACATTGATAGCATAACATTTTATGTGCAGGCAATGTCAAAGGACTGTTAACACTAAGGATTATAACGCACTTAAATTGTGCACTTAAGTCTCATTACTTATAGTGATGCAACAATGGATGATCCATTATTACAAGGCACAAATTACCTTCCCAGCATTACCTTTTATAGAATAAAACAGCAACAGTAACTGTGGAAGATGGAAAATCCATGCCCTATCCATTTAATACTGAAAATATGTTACTTTCAGCTCTTTTTTGGGGGCTGGCTACTGTATTCTTTTTGTATTCTCTCTACTCCACCTCTTACCTCCCCACACACCTCCACACCACTGCATTCATACCTGGAAATGGGTATATTTTGAATCCCAGTGGGGGATATGCTGTGACACAGAATTTTCAGTGCTAAGACAAAATGATTCCTGGGCAAACCAAGAAAATTGTTCTCCCTGTTCTCCCTACCTTATGACAAGTATATACTGCAAATGGTCCTCTGCAGATAAGATATCTTTCTCTGAGCAAATATTAGCAGTTTGTTTTTCCAGAGATCTGATTGACATAAACATTATACTTGGTTAACTGTCTTCCTTTTACTTTGTTGAGAGTCCCTCCATGTAAAGTCATGAATGAATCATATAGTTCAGCTCCTTTAGCTCCTTCCTCTTTATATGGAGATATACAAATTATATCTACATATTTGTATGTGTATACATACATACATTACACACAAATTAATGTCATATAATTTTATTTTTATTTATGTATTTTCTTTTTTATTTTTTTTGAGATGGAGTCTCGCTTTGTCACCCAGGCTGGAGGGCAGTGGCATGATCTCAGCTCACTGCAACCTCCGCCTGCTAGGTTTAAGTAATTCTTCTGTCTCTGCCACCCGAGTAGCTGGGATTACAGGCATGCACAACCACACCCAGTTTATTTTTGTATTTGTTGTGGAGACGGGGTTTCACTATGTTGGCCAGGCTGGTCTAGAACTCCTGACTTTGGGTGATCCACCCACCTCGACCTCCCAAAATGTTTATTTTTATTAATGAAATTCTTACAAAAAAAGGAAAAAATAGTATAACGAACCAACAATTATCTATTTGTGGCCACTCTCTAAGAGTTTAAGACTCACTTTTCAAATATAACCACAATATTATCACAACATCACAACAAAAAGAAAAGAAATACAATGAAATTTACTAGCATGAAATATCTCATTTTGATAGAAGAAGGAGGCAGATAAATCCCAGACAGACAGGAGTGAGTCCCTGGTGAGACCCCACCTTCAAGCCAAAAAGCCTGAAACACATGACCCAAAGTGAGAACTTCTGTTCCTGTTTGCCCACTCTCTCCCAATTGGTTGTTTCTGAATAATATCCTTTTGCCAATCAAATGTTGCCTTTTCCAAAACTACCTATGGCCTGCCCTCATCCTATGTGTATAAAGACACAGACTCAGTGGTTAGAGAGAGAGGTGGCTTGACTGGAGAGAGGTGACTTGACTGCAGGGAAGAGACAGCCAGACTTTGAGGAAGAGATGGCTGGACTTAGGGGGAAGTCGACCTGCCTGTCCTGTCCCCTCTCCAGCTCCCCTCTCCACTAAGAGCCATTTCCATCTCTAAATAAGATTCTCCAACTTCACCATCATTCAAGTGTCTGTGCAACCTCATTCTTCTTGTGTGCCGAACAAAAGTTCAGGACCCACCAATGGGGTTACCCAAAAAAAGCTGTCACACTGGCCCCTTGCCCTCACAGGCAGAGGGCAGCTTCCCTACAGGACAAGGCAAGGGGCAACTGAGCTGATAATATACTGCTGTCTATGGACAGCAGTGCTAAGAGACCACTGTAACCCACCCTCTGGGGCTTTGGGGTTGCAGGCACTCCCACCTGGGCACTACTGCAGGCCCCTCGTGGCGCGGCCAGCCTCACTTGCTCATCTCACGTGCTCCCTACTGTAAGGGGGCTGAGTATGGCAGGCCAAGTAAACATGGCACCCCTATTGCAAGCCTGATGAAGGGGTCACAAAAATCCTGCATCCACTGGTGTTCAAACACCCCTGAGTTTCACATACATATATTTCCTTACAATTTTTATAAATCAATAATTTTGCTTTCTCTATCTTAATTTTTTTTGCAATGTGTTTGTTAAAGAGACAAGTTGTTTTATCCTGTAGTTTCTTAAATTCTGAATCTTGCTGATGGTATCAGTACAGTGATTATATTACAGAGTTTCAGTCTCCCTCAAATTTTCTGTAAACTGGTAGTTTTATATAAAGGCTTCACTATATTTTGGTTCTTTTTTTTTTTTTAATAACTTTACAAGTGCTATAGAGGAATACACATTAAATGATTTTTCTCATTTTTTGGTGTTAGCAGTGATTGATATTCATTGCCTAGATTCATTATTTTATTATTTAGTAACTTGCAAAGTGGTAATATTCAAATTCTATTTTTTTCTACTACATTCAGTAGCAATAACTCTGAAAGATGAAACTTCCCATCTTTAACTTTTGATTTTATTCACATGTAATTACTAGAGGAAAGGCAAAAAAGTGTTTTATTGTTGTTAGTTTGTGTCTTTTTTTTCAAGTTTTCAAAATAAGTTCGTTTCCTGATAAATACCCCAAGATAGTCAACAATTTTTACCAGTATTATCTTATGAACTAAATATATTTTATGTGTTGTATATTTCAAATATCTTACTGCTGCTCCATTTTTCCAAATTAGCTAGTGGAAACCTTTTGAAGTTGGCCCCTGAGTCCTTTAATGCTGAAATAATATTAACCTTTGAAAGCTTTCTTGCTTTATGTCCTGACAAAATGTTCCATGTACTCACTTTGTATTTTCTTCCCCAGGCTTGAAATAAACTGTTTGTTTAAAAAACACTGTTTCTTTTAGTGAAACATTGTGTTTGGAAAATAAAATCTGATCTTCTGGAAACAAATGCACATTTTATGTATGACCTTTGGACACAAACACAAAAAAACCTCTCCAATTAAAAATAACTTTTAAGCAAAAACACGCTTTATTTTTTCTCTTTAGCACAATAGTCTTTTTTTTTTTCTTCCTTTGTTTGAAACATTGTATCTCTCTGTCACCCAGGCAATCTTGGTTCACTACAAACTCCACCAACCGGATTCAAGCAGTTTTCATGCCTCAGTCACCCAAGTAGCTGAGATTACAGGCATTACCACCACACCCAGCTAATTTTTGTACTTTTAGTTGATACAAGATTTCACTGTGTTGGCCAGGCTGGTCTCGAACTCCTGACCTCAAGTGATCTGCCCACCTCCATCATGCAAAATACTTGGGGTGACTGCTCCCAGCCACAGTAGTCTTATTCAATGAAAATTCATGATACAGATCTCTCTGCAAACTAGGAATACAAAAGAACTTCCTCAAACTAATGAGCATCCATGAAATACTTATCACTAACATTACACTTAGCGGTAAAAACCTGAATATTTTCCCCTAAGACTTGGGATTCACGTACTGATGTGCTTACTTAACACTTATGTTCAAGATTTTCCTGAATGTACAATGTGCAATAAGGTAAGAATACAAAATTAAAGTATTTATTGGGAATAAAGAAGTAAACCTTTATTCTCAGACAAATGATCACATACATAGAAAATCCTAAGGAATTTACCCAAAAAGTCACAGAAACAAAGTATAATACAGTCACAGGACACAAGGTCAGTAACGAAGTCAATGATATTTCTACAAGAAAATGAAATTAAGTGGCATTCTGGGAAAGCCAATACTATAGAGATGAAAAAGGTTAATGATTTCCAGAAATTAAGGAAAGGGAAAGTGATTGATTACAAATGACATGTACTGGGAAAATTTTATGGTAAAGGAATTATTCTATGTGATATTGGGGAGTGAATACATGACTTTCTGTGTTTGGGAAAACCCATAGAAATGCAAATCATAAAGAGTGAACTTTAGTGGATGCTAAAAGAAAGCAACCAACATGTCAGGAGGTCCCAGGAAGAAATGTAAACTGTGGCAAATTAATCTAACTGTATTATAAATATGTTATATCAGAACTAAAAGGAGTGGGGAAACACTGACCTAAATAACTTTGGAAAATGGTGCTTTGGTTAGAGATTTAATACTAAATGTAAAAGAAACTGTACACAAACACGGTACCCTAACTGGCAACTCTATTTATCATATTATTGGTTAATAAACTTCTGAAACTGCTTTAAACGTATACTGGTGTTGAACGAATATAGACAGTGGATGCTGAGAGCCAAGCTTCTCTCTCTGAAAGAAGAAGTTAAAAAGAAGCAAGCAGGCCAGGTGCGGTGGCTCATGCCTGTAATCCTAGCACTTTGGGAGGCCGAGGAGGGTGAATTGACTGAGCTTAGGAGTTCGAGACCAGCCTGGGCAACATGGTGAAACTCCGTTTCTACTAAAATACAAAAGAAATTAGCCTGGCATGGTGGCGTGTGCCTGTAGTCCTAGCTACTTGGGAGGCTGAGACAGTAGAATCACTTGAACCTGGGAGGCAGAGGTTGCAGTGAGCCGAGATTGCACCACTGCACTCCAGCCTGGGCAATTAATCTCAAAAATAAATAAATAAATAAATAAATAAATTAATTAACAGGCAAGCAAGAAAGACTAGAAGCCTGTGGGATACTGAATTACTATCAGAGATACCAGTGTGGGTTCATAATTAGCTATATTCATATTCAGATGGATAAATCTAGAAACAATTATAAATATGTATGCACACGTATGTTAATATAAGTACATATATTACCTAGCTTTATCTCCTGAAAGAACCTAAGAACAATGAAACCCCTGTAGCAAGGTACATACTCAATGTTCAGTAAAAGAAACTAGGCTCCCTTGAAGAAATGGCTGATACTAGGAAAGTGACAGGGAAAATATTATAAAATAAACCTAGAGCACCAGAAACTAATTACTTAAATATAAGGCTCAAAATTTTTAAGGAAATGCCTTTAGAAATAAAAGAATGAAGATTTACAAAATCAAAAATATGAGGTACGTCAAATGGAGATGGGAGCCAACCTGAAAGAACTCCTTATGGAAAAATCTAGAACAATTTGAGCAACGAAATAAATAATATAGTATTACATTCCAACACATAAGTATCCCTAAGTTTATACTTATATACAAATGATTGAGTAAATATAGGAATAGAGGAAAAGAAAAAAACATACTTTTCCAGAAAAATTGCATTTAATATTTGTAGGCACTTCCCACCTCCTGGCAGATCTTAGTTAGCTCCTTGCCTTTCAGAGTGGGCTGACTGAGGATATGCTAATCAATGCAGCAATGTGGATGAATCTCAAAAACATTATATTAAGCAAATGAAGCCAGAAAGGAAGGCTACAAACAGTATGATTTCATTTATAGGAAACCCTAGAAATGACAAATCTAATCTATATTGAGAGAAGTAAAGCAGTGGTTTTCTGGGACTGGGGAGGGAGAAATTGACTGGGAAAGATCACTAAAGGTCTTTTATCAGTGATGGAGATATTTCACATTCTAATTTGGTCATGGTTACACAAATATATATATTTATTATATATATGTATTTACATTTATGTAAGTAATGTACATTATATACATTTATTAAATGCAATTTTTCTGGAGAAGTATGTTTCTCTTCCTCTCTTCATACATTTATTCAATCATTTGTATATAAGTATAAACGTAGGGATACTTAAGTGTTGGAATATAATATAATACGTTATTTATTTTGTTGTTCAAATTGTTCTAGATTTATCCATAAAGAGCTCTTTCTGGTTGGCTCCGGTCTCCATTTGACATACCCCATAATTTTGACTTTATAAATCTTCATTCTTTTATTTCTAAAGCATGTCCTTAAAATTTTGAGCCTTATATTTAAGTACCTGTTTACTTTCTGGTGCTCTAGGTTTATATATATATAATATA
>NW_016806351.1:1849412-1877615 GCF_001698545.2 Rhinopithecus bieti
AAAAATAAAGACTTAAATGGGTGCATTTCATTTCATGTAAACTAAATCTCATTAAAGTTGATTAATAAAATTTTTTAGAGCCCCAGTGTTCGCTTATTTTAGAAATGGTATATTTTGCCTTAATTTCCTTCTTTGAAGACATGACTAGCTCTTTAAATCTGGACAGTTGTTCTTTCTTTCATTATTCATATCTCAGCTACTTCATGCAGTGTTTCCAAAAGCTCCAAACCCTCAGTGAACATCTTATCAAAATACTTCAAAATACGTAATGCACCTATAATTATTTGATATAAAAATGAGATGTGTAAATTCATCTAAGCATTTTTTATACTTACTAAGATCTATCTTGAATTATATTTTTGCATTTTTCAATGTATTTTACAAATTTATTCTTAATTTCTGTAGTATGGTTTCAGGATTTAGGGTTCTGTTAACACTTAGGTTTTGCAATCAGGAAACAAATGTTTAAGGCTTATTTCTAGTAGGTTTTAATGCTGGTTGCTTTCACATATACAGTATTCATGAGAAATAGTAACCACTTTTATAATTTGAGATATTTGCAAAAACTGTTCAGGAACTGTTTTAACTCAGAAAACCTGGAACTTACTAGCAATCCCACTTAAACCATTCTTTACTGGCCTATCATAAGTGAAATTAACACAAAGACCAAGGTCCTATGCCTGTTGATTTGTAATCTGCCAAAGTGCCAAACATTCCTTCATCTGATTTTAGAGAGAAAAGTTAAGATTAACATTATAACTTATCATAAATTATTTTGATTTTTTTATGCCAGAATTATATTTTATTATTTTTTTCTTGGCATTTTAAATTATTGATAAAGTATTAGGCAAATATTTAATCTATATATTGGGTGTTTCCATATTCACTATTCTCTTTCTATATATATGCTTTAAAAATATTCAAATTAACAAATACAATTCGAAATATAAATTATGGTTCCACAGCTGGTACACAAAATTTGATAAAATGCAGAGATAAATATCACTTTATTATTGAAGAACTTTCTATAGTATTTCTCAATCTTTTTATGATTGAAATTCACTTTTAAATGTTAAAAACTGGACACTGTATTTGAAAGAATAAAGTAATTCAAAACACCTCTGCACAATTGAGCAATAACTACAATTGTTGCTAGTGTATAACAAAGTCTCATAATGTATATAAATACTCTAGTTACTGCAGTATTCAGTGTGTACTATTTGTCTATGGAGTCACTTTCAAGGCATGCCACATAACCTCTCTGGGACACTGTTATAATAATTTATAATATAAATATATACAACTAAATGATCTCCTCAAATCTTTTTTTATGAAAAAATCATTCTCCAAAAACTAATTTGATGTCTTTTCTCTTTATGCGTACATCTGGCATTTCATTTGTATGAAATTATACATATTCAATTCTCATGAAAAGAAAATTTTTGAGAAGGGAAGTCATGCTCCTGTTTTAAACCTGTAGCAAAATGCAGGTATGCACTGTTATAGGTTGAATTCTTTTCTCCCTGGTGTGGTTTGGCTCCCTGTCCCCACCCAAATTTCATCTTGTGGCTCCCATGATTCCCACATGTTATGGGAGGGACCTGGTGGGAGATTATTGAATCATGGGGTGGGTCTTTCCCGTGCTGTTCTTGTGATGGTGAGTGGGTCTCAGGATATCTCATGGTTTTAAAAATGGGAGTTTCCCTGTGCAGGCTCTCTCTTTGCCTGCTGCCATCCATGTAAGATGAGACTTGCTCCTCCTTGCCTTTCACCTTCCGTCATGATTGTAAGGCCTCCTCAGCCACGTGGAACTTAAGTCCAATAAACCGCTTTCTTTTGTAAATTGCCCAGTCTCAGGTAAATATTTAGCGCAGCATGAAAATGGGCTGATTCAGTAAATTGGTAACAGTAGAGTGGAGTGCTGCTGAAAAGATTCCCCAAAATATGGAAGCTACTTTGGAACTGGGTAACAGGCAGAGATTGGAACAGTTTGGAGGGCTCAGAAGAAGACAGGAAAAGGTGGGAAAGTTTGGAACTTCCTAGAGACTTGTTGAATGGCTTTGACCAGAATACTGATAATGATATGAATAATGAAATCCAGGCTGAGGTGATCTCAGATGGAGATGAGGAACTTTTGCGGAACTGGAGAAAAGGTGACTCTTCTCATGTTTTAGCAAAAAGACTGGCAGCATTTTGCCCCTGCCCTAGAAAATTGTGGAACTTTGGACTTCAGAGAGATAATTCAGGTTTAGGGTATCTGGCAGAAGACATTTCTAAGCGGCAAAGCATTTAAGAAGTGACTTGGGTGCTGTTAAAAGCATTCATTTTTATAAGGGAAGCAGAGCATAAAAGTTTAGAAAATTTGCAGCCTGACAATGCAATAGAAAAGAAAAATCCATTTTCTGAGGAGAAATTCAAGCCTGCCGCAGAAATTAGCTTAAGTAAGGAGGAGCCTAATGTTAATCCCCAAGGCAGTGGGGAAAATGTCTCCAGGGCATGTCAGAGATCTTCACAGCACCTCATTCTATTACAGGCCTGGAGGCATAGGAATACAAAGTAGCCAGGCCCAGGGTCCCCATGCTGTGTGCAGCCTAGGGACTTGGTGCCCTGCATGTCAGCTGCTTCAGCTGTGGCTGAAAGGGGCCAATGTAGAGCCTGGGTAATGGCATCAGAGGGTACAAGCCCCAAGCCTTGGCAGCTTCCACGTGGTATTGAGTCTGAGAGTGCACAGAAGTCAAGAATTGGGGTATTGGAACCTCCACCTAGATTTCAGAAGATATATATTCCCAGGCAGAAGTTTCCTGCAGGGGCAGGGTCTTCCTGGAGAACTTCTGCTAGGGTAGTGCAGAAGGAAATGTGGGGTCAGAGCTCCACACAGAGTCCCCACTGGGGCTAGTGGAGCACTGCCTAGTGCAGCTGTGAGTAGAGGGCCACCATCCTCTAGACTGCAGAATGGTAGATCCACCCACAGCTTGCACCATGCACCTGGAAAAGCTTCAGACTCTCAATGCCAGCCTGAGAAAGTAGCCAGGATGGGGGTTATACCTTGCAAAGCCACATGGTTGGAGCTGTCCACGGCCATGGGGACCCACCTCTTGCATAAGTCTGACCTGGATGTGAGACATGGAGTCAAAGGAGATCATTTTGGAGCTTTAAGATTTGACTGCCCCATTGGATTGTGGGCTTGCGTGGAGCCTGCAGCCCCTTTGTTTTGGCCAATTTCTCCCATTTGAAATGGCTGTATTTACCCAATGCCTGTACCCCCATTGTATCTAGGAAGTAACTTACTTGCTTTTGATTTTGGAGGCTCATAGGTGGAAGGTACTTGCCTTGTCTCAGATGAGACTTTGGACTGTGGACTTTTTGGTTAATGCTGAAATGAGATATTGGGGGAATGTTGGGAAGGCATGATTGGTTTTGAATGTGAAGACATGAAATTTGGAAGGGGCCAGGGCAAGATAATGTGGTTTGGTTCTGTGACCCCACCCAAATTTCATCCTGTGGCTCTCATGATTTCTGCGTGTTGTGGAAGAGACCCGGTGATGATTGAATATGTGGGTGGATCTTTCCCGTGCTCTTCTTATGGTGGTGAGGGGGTCTCATGAGATCTGATGGTTTTAAAAGTGGAGTTTCCCTATGTAGGCTCTCTCTTTTCCTGCCGCCATCCCTGTAAGATGTAACTTGCTCCTCCTTGCCTTTCACTTTCTGCCATGACTGTGAGGTCTCCCCAGCCACATGGTCCAATTAACCTCTGTTTTTTGTAAATTGTCCAGTCTCAGATATGTCTTTATCAGCAATGTGAAAATGGACTAATACACTCTCCAAATAATATGTTGACATCTTAACTCCTAGTAACTGTGAATGTGACCTTATTTGGAAATAGGGACTTCACAGATATAATCAAGTTAAGATAAGGCCATTAGAATGGTCCTGAATTCAGTATAACTGGTGTCCTTATTAGAAGGGAAATTTGGACACAAAAACTCATATGAAGAGAGAGAACACAGAGGAAGATGCTGGAGTGATGTAACTACAAGCCAAGGAACTCTAAAGTTTGCCAAATACAGAAACTAGAGCCCTAAGGGAGTGCATGGTCCTATTGACACCTTGATTCCAGACTTCTAGTCTTCAGAACTCTGATAAAATAAGCTTCAGTTGTTTTACGCCACCCAGTTTTGGGTACTTGGTTATGGCAGCCCTAGCAGACTAATGAATTCAACAATTATTATTTTTCTCCATTTAAACTTAAAAAGATTCACAGAGGAATAACATGGACATTTACTGTGTTATATGTTACTCTAGAAAAAGATCATTACATTGGTTTGGTTTCTTGTGGCCGCTGTAACATATTACCACAAATGTAATGACTTAAAAAAACATAATTTTTTCCCCTATAATTCTGGAGGCCAGAAGTTTAAAACCAAGATGTCAGCAGAACCTTACTCCCTTTGATGGTGACTGTCAGCATTCCTTGACTTGTGGGCACATCACTCCAATCTCTGCCTCCATGGTCACATGGTCTCCTATTAAATCTGTCAAACCTCCCTTGGCCTCATTCTTACTTGTCATTGGATTAGTGTCCCTATGGATAATTCAAGATAAACTCTTCCTCTCAGAGTCCTTAATTTATTTACCACATAAGTTTTGCTATATAAGTTAACATTTACTATTTTACCATTCACTGGTTCTGGAGATTGGAACATGGGCATATCTATTTTGAGACCAACATTCAGCCCACTACAGCATACAACTCTTAATACATAAAGACTAACCACATCCATACTTCTAATTATCTAATGATACTATTAAACATCCACCATATTTCCTGATCTACAGTTTCTTATAGGAGTAATTTAAACCTAAAAATGACTATAAAATGCAATAACTATATTTTTTTTAAAAATCGAATATTTTGCACATTTTCTACAATGAAGATATAGAATGCTTAAAATTGTAGCTTTATTAGTTACATTTTTTAATCACCCAGAGGTTATAGATTATATTAAGCTTAACTTTTGGTTTTGTATGAATTTTGATAAATGTATAATTACATATATCTGCTTTATGGTATCATAGAGAATACTTTCCCTGCTAGAATAAAAGTCCCCCTTTTTTCACATATTCATCCCTCAATCCCCTAAACCCTTGGAAATCAGAGCTCTTCTTACTATCTCTATACTTTTGCCTTTTCCACAACTTAATATAGTTGGAATCATATAGTATATATCCTTTTCACATTGACCTTGTTCACTTAGTAATATTCACTTAAGATTCCTCCATGTCTTCTCATGGCTTGATAGCTCATTTCTCTTCAGCACTGAAAAATATTCAATTATCTGGATGTGCAAGAGTTCATTCATTCACTTACTGAAGGATATGTTAGTTGCTTCCAAGTTTTGGCAATGATAAATCAAGCTACTTGGAACATTCATGTACAGATTTTTATATGGATTTTAAGTTCATTTGGGTAAATACCAAGGAATGTGACTCTTGTAAGAGTAAGTTTAGTTTTGTGAGAAGCTCTCAGACTGTATTCCATAGTGACTGTAACACACTGCATTCCCACCAGAAATAAATGAGAGTTCCTGTTGCTCCATATTCTCATCAGCATTTGGTCATCAGTGTTCTGGATTTTGACCATTCTTATAGGAGTGTAGTGGTATCTTGTTATCATTTGCATTTCTCTGATGACATTTAAGGTGTTGTATGCTTTCTCATGCTTAGTTACCTCTTGGATAAGGTGTCTGTTAAAGTTTTCGGCCCCTTTTAAAAACAGATTGTTAATTTTCTAGTTGTTGAGATTTAAGAGTTATTTGTATATTTTGGTTGGTCGTCATTTATCAGATATGTCTTTTGCAAATATTTTTCCCAGTTTGTGGCTTGTCTTTCCATTTTCTTGAACAGTGTCTTTTGCAGAGCAAGAACTTTTCATTTTGATGAATTTCAGCTTATCAATTATATTGTACTGTTGATGTTGTATCAAACCATAGCCAAACTTAAGGTCATCTAGATTTTCTACTATGGCATCATCAAAAAATTTGATAGTTTTGCATTTAACATTTAAGTCTATGATCCATTTTGAGTTAAACTGATGAAGATTGTGAGATCTGTGTCCAAACTTCTTTTTTTTTTTGCATTTGAATTTCCAGTTGTTTCATCACCATTTGTTGAAAAGATTATCTTTTTCTAGTGTATTGCTTTTGCTCTTATGTAAAAGATCAATTGATTGTACTTATGTAAGTTTATTTCTGGGTTCTCTGTTCTCCTGGTTTGTCTGTTCTTTCACCAATACCAGTGTTTTAATTACTGTAGCTCTATAGTACATCTTGAAATTGCTTAGTATAAGTCCTCCAACTTTGTTTTGCCCCTTCAATATCGTGCTGTATATTCTGGGTCTTTTGCCTTTCCGTATAACATTTAGAATCAGCTTGTCAATATCTACAAAATAACTTACTGGCATTTTTATTGGGATTCTGTGGAGTCTTTAGATCAAATTAGAAAGAACTGATATCTTGACTATATTGAAGTTCCCTATTCATGAACATGGAATATCTCTTATTTATTTTTCTTTGGTTTCTTTTGACAGTATTTTGTAGTTTTCCTTATGTATATCATATACTTTTTATCAGATTTATGCCTAATTATTTCATTTCTGAGTGTGCTAATGTAAATAGTATTGTGGTTTTTTTTAATTTTAAAGTTTACTTGTTCATTGATAGTATACAGGAATAAATTGGCTGTAGCATATTAACCTTCTATCTGGCCTTTTTGTTATAATCATTTATTAGTTCTAGGAGATTTTTATTGATTCTTCTTAGATTTTCTATTTGGACAATCATGTGATTTACGAACAATGACAATTTTATTTTTTTCCTTCTTAATATTTGCATGTTTTAGCTTGTATTTTTATTTTTTAGTCTTGCAGCATTGGCTAGAATTTCCAGCACAATGTTGAGAAGTGGTGAGAGGGGATATCTTTTCTTTGTTTATTATCTTAATGAGAAAGCATCAGTTTTTAATCATTAAAACTGTAGGTTTTCTATAGACATTCTTTATCATAGTGAGGATCATTCTTAGTTTACTAAGTTTTCAGTAATGAATGTTGGATTTTTTCAAATGCTTTTTCTGCATCTATTGATATGATTATATTATTTTTCTCTTTAGACTATTGATGTGATAAATTATATTCATGGATTTTTAAATGGTGAATTAGCCTTGCACACCTGGAATTAATCCCACTGGTCATAATTTAAATTTATAATTATTTTTATACATCGTTGATATTATTTGCTAATATTTTATTGATTTTGTTGCATCTATGTTTATAAGACATATGTGATATGTATCTTTTGTTTATTTTAATATCCTTGTCTGACTTTGATATTAAGGAAAAGCTAGCTTCGTAGAATGAGCTAGAAAGTATTTCCTCTGCTTCTGTCTTCTGAAAGAGATTTCAAATAGCTGGTGTAATTTATTCCTTCAGTGTTTAGTAGAATTCATCATGAACACAGCTGGGCCTGGTGCTTCCCATTTTGGAGGATTATTAATTATTAATTCAATTTCATCATTAAGTTATTTTAACAACCTATTAAGAGTATCCTTTCAAAAAAAATAGTAAACTTTCTTGTATCTTTGTTTTCTTTTGGGTGGGGTAATGGAGTTTCACTCTTTTTGCCCAAGCTGGAGTGCAATGGAGTGATCTCGGCTCACTGCAACCTCTGCCTCCCTGGTTCAAGTGCTTTTGCTGCCTCAGCCTCCTCACTAGATGGAATTATAGGTGCCTGACACTACACGCAGCTAATTTTTTGTTTGTTTGTTTTTCAGTAGAAATGGCATTTCACCACGTTGGCCAGGCTGGTCTCGAACTGTTGACCTCAGATGATCTGCCCGCCTCAGTCTCCCAAAATGCTGGGATTACAGGTGTAAGCCACCACACCCAGCCTCTTGTATCTTTTTGATAGGAGGTGGCTTTATAATTTTGGAGCACAGTGTCCACGGATGTTAGGCTTTCACCCATCTAGAAAACTAGGAGATAAAACTGTTATCTTTTGTAATTACTTTTAAAAGGATGACTCCAAGGTCTTTGAGAAAACATTCCTGTATTGTAAAATGGAGAAGAGGTTTTTGAATAGGTTTACATGCATCTGAAATGGCTGAGAAAGAATTTATACTTTTTTTGTTGTTGTTGTTTTTAAAGTAAATGTTCAAAGAAAAGTAAGGTCAGTGTCAAGAGTTAGAAAGAAGCCCCTCTAAAGTTTAGTCCAACTGAGGGTAGTATTAAGAGCATCTTGGAGTCAGGTGTTGTGATAGGAGCCTATAGTCCCAGCTACTGGGGAGCATGAAGTAGGAGGATGGCTTAAACCCAGGAGTTCAAGATTGCAGTGAGCCATGATCCCACATTAAGCCTAGGCAACAGAATGAGAGCTTCTCTCTCTGGGAGGGGTGGTGGGGAAAACATCTTAGGGCATCCTGGGCAGTGTCTTAAGTCCCCTTCTCATATACACACACACACACACACACACACACAAATTGCTTAAATATAGGTAACAGTATTTTTTTTTAAAGAAGACATTATTTATTAATGAACATTATTTACAAATAATTTAAAATATTATTTAAAATAATATGTGAATATTCACTAAAATGTTCCTAATCTATTTTAAATCACTGTAAAATATAGATTAGCTTATGCTGAAAATTCAAAAATAAAATGACCATCAATACTGGATATTATTTCCAAATTGAAAGATAGAGACCCACTTATGAAAGGGCAGGAATAAAATTAACAAACCGACATTTGGGAGATTAGTCTCTTAGTCTAAACCTTTTAAAAATCCTTATGTTTGCATAAATATTATAAACATGTTTGAATCCAAAGGTGACTTCCTGAACTGAAAGTTAGCTATGGTCAGCACTTATTTTTGTTTCATTGGATAAACTTGTCTCACTAGAAGCAAACTTGTGGGATGCAAATTTATCTTACATGATAGTTTTTTACTTTTAGTTTATCAGTCCATGGAAACAACAATTTTCTGATTCATATAAAACATTCGAGAGCCACATAACCATATTCAGAAAACTTGTATGGATAAGAAAACCCTTGCCAAATAACATTTGTGATAGCAAGAGCACAGAAACAGAGATATATAGATACAACTTACTTTGAAATGAGGACAGCTATCAAAATTAAATAAAAGAACAAGTACATTTTGAGTTCTTTGATATTTTCTGAACTCCAAATGCCCTTATATGTTCCCATTTCTGTCATATGTGTACTTCTTCAGCAGCAAAGAAATTGGCCAACATAAGGAAGTGCTTGGAAAAACATGACACGTCTATTCTGAGCATTAGTTAGGGGGACAGCTATTTCCAAACAGAAAAGATGGAGTTGAAACTTTTTGTCTTGAATCATAGAATGTATGATGTGTCTATTTAGAAGCATTTCAATTTAATTGTCTCCAAGTCTGAGGAAAAAAAGAAAACATTGTTCAAGCATATATTTAAAATGCTCTAATTTTACTTGCTTTAGCACATTCCTAAAATGAGAATGCACCCTATCTTAATCATCCCACTTTCTTTTTATTTCATTTTATTTTTTCAGAGACGAGTTCTCACTCTTTCATCCAAGCTGGAGTGCGGTGGTGTGATCATAGCTCACTGTAACCTCAAACTCATGAGCTCAAGTGATCCTCCCACCTCAGTCTCCCGAGTAACTGGGACTATAAGCCCACAACACCGTGCCCAAATATTTGTGGGTGTGTATACAGAGAGGGTCTCATTATGTTGCCCCAAATGGTCTTCAACTACTGACCTCAAATGACCCTCCCTGTTGAGCCTCCCAAAGTGCTGAGATTACAGGCGAGAGGTAACAACTCACCCAACCTCATAATGTTTTCTGATCTAATTGAAGAGCATGAATTTATTCATGAGCCAACACTGCAATTTAGCTTGACTTATTTGTTTCTTTTTCCAGTGAGAAGAAACATGTATTAAGGATAAGAATACAGCTGTGTGTGAGTGTGTGGTTTTTTTTTTTTTTGATCTTTTAATGTTTATTAATTGGCCAAAACTATATTCCAAGTTGATGGAAAAGGATGAAATGGGAATTGAATTATTCATTTCACATGTATATCATCCTGAAAGTGCTGAAATATACAGAAAGCAATGGAGGAAAATTAAAATATCTATAATTTAATCTTTCCATAGACTTCTAACATGACTCAGAAAAGTCAAAGAAATAATTCCCTATATTTTATTTACACACCCAATATCTTTCCTGAAACAACACATAAATTTCATTAAATCAAGTCTCAAAATGGTAATTTAGTAATGCATAACTATTCAAACTCAAATCCAACGTCTTTACAGCTTCTTTTGATGGAATAGTACTAAAGAAAGTACTGAGTATATAGTAAAAACAACGAAGTGCATAGTAATGGTAAAACAAAATGGTCTGAGATGTGTATTATTTCAACAAATTAATTAGTGATCTATATGTAAGATGGAACATTAAGTACTAGGTGAAGGTATGGCTTTTTTATGGGAACTGGGTATATCTTTGGGTGAGATTGAAAATAATTGTGGGGATTATGTGCACAATTATTCATTACACATCTCAATCAATATAGACAGACAGCAAACACATGCAACAAAGGCAATAGCTAGAGAAATTGTATACTTGATTTTTTGGAAGTTTTATGAAGTATTTCCATAAAATAAAATTACCAAGTGCTATATCATAAAATAACCTTAAACAATTTGATACAGTAATGTTTTAATAGACTTATTTAACTAAGTTACTATCTACCTGAATCTGAGATGAAGCACAGTTTACAAAATTATTGGGGTAATCTCCAAACTAACAAGCTGAACAGCACACCTGTATATAGGAATACGAAAAATTCAATCAGTGTGAAAGCAAAGGGTGACACACGAACATCTGTACATTTTCTTAGGTGGTTTAATACATACATGATAAAAGAATCATACAATTTCCAAATGTTGGTGGTATTACCTGAAATACTAAATAAAATAAAAGGTATCTTCCAAAAGAATTGATGATCTTTTATTATCCGAATGCTCTGTTGTGTTGTTTGTTTTACTGAAACAGTAGAATAAATCTCAGTCCGGAGGCCATTGTACAAGAAAGTGCAGGGCAAAGATGTGCAGGATGGTAAAAGAAAATAATCTTCCCACAATTTAGTAACAGAAAGTTACTTCACTTTTCCAGATACTTCTTAAATGTTTCATATTAATCAGAGTATAATATGGTTTAGTCTCTGAAAATATATTCTATATTCATATCTTCAAAATGAAGATTTTAGAGAGATTCAGTATTTGATATGTTCTGAATGGTGTGCAATCCGTAAGCCAAAGTTTTCTCTTCAAAACATATCTAATATATTTGCTCTGCTACTGTCAATATATGAGAGTAATGCAAAATACTTAAAATTATTTTAAACTGCATATAAATGCAAATAATCACAAAGTATTGTTTCTATAAGTACTTTTCCTTAAATCTTTCTTTGATTGACTGCCATAGGCAGAAAACACATTCTACTAAGAGAATAATAGCCTCTTTCTGTTGAAAAGACAAATGAACACAAAACAATATTAACTACCCCAAGTGGTAATTATACAGGATAAATATATGTAACAAAGAATTTTCAAGTAATATGGTTCTTATACCTTGCTCTCTTTCTCACGTTTATTAGCTTATTAAATAACTTTATGTCACAGTAAAATTCCTTTTATTATCCTAAGGGAGAATTGAGAGTTTTAACAATTAGTTATAAATTGACTCAGTTTCAAAACTATAGCTTTTAATGCAATTATGCAAAATTAGCTATAAAATGAACGAAGTGTTCAAAAATAAATGTAAAAGCAATACTCTCATCAACAGTTAGAAAGTTAGTGATCACTATTAAACTCCACAGAAAATAAATTATAACATCCAAGGGAATATTACTTCTCTGGAATATCAACATTCTTTTTTTATTTTCTATTCTATGCATAATTTTTAAACTACTTGTTTAGCAACTAACTTGCTAAAATTCATTCAACAAATATTTAATGTTTACCTTGAAGGTAAAAATAATTATTAGATGTATTTGTTTACTTCTCATCAGAATAAAGATGTCTAACCAAATCCTTTAAGAAATTTCAAAGATTCCTTAACAACATGTATTAAGTAAATGTAAGAGAAGCCTAGTGGAGACATGTTTCATTGACCTTGGCCCTCTGTCTGAGTTCTAACAGGTTAGAAGGGTTATGATTTTGATAATGTCAACCATTGGGGGTAGTCAAGCTACCACCTCAACAACTCATTGCTGTTCACTGTTGATCTTGTTTAATTGTTGACTCAGGGTGAAGTAAAACAACTGACATTTTGATTTAAACTTACATTGTATTTGATTTTCATTTTTTTCAAGATAAGATACCACAAAATATGTCCTTGTGAAGGATGATAATTAATTTTAAAAGACTGGGCTAGCAAAAATTAATATTGATATTTCTTTATATGCTGAATAAAAAAGTAACATATGATGAAAAATTAAAAAAAATACATTAGGCAATAAATAAATTGGTCAAGTTTTATTCCGTAAAAATTCAATTGAGAAGAGATTCATAAGAGATAAATAACAAAAAATTAGAGTGGCTTCTTAAAACCTAAGGCAAATATCATTGTAAACTGAATAATCACTTCAGCAAAGAAAGATTTTGGAGATACTGCTTCTCAATATCATTACTGCTATTGGCAGTGCATGTTTGTCATCATTTGGAATATTGTAAGTGTCCTCACTGCCTTAACACCAAAATCTACTCATAAATTCTATCCTTGCTCCCCATTTCTTTAAGATTAAGTACCAATTCTTTAGTACACTATATAATTCACCAACTCATATGTATACTTATCCCTTTCAGTACATATCTTGTGTGAACAAATGTGAGCTTAAACCAGTCAATCTTTCAAGATGGATCCCAAGTGGTCAAATAGACCTAAATTTAAAATAGAGCTAAGCAGCCATTTTCTGAATAGAGGTCACATAAGCTCTAAGTTCCCTGAAAACAAACACCTCTGTTCAACTTTGAGGATTTCAGAGATCACCTGAACTAGCCAATTAGAGCTCACCCAAACCAATCAATCAGACTTCACCTGCTTTCATCAACTTGGGCTTCAATATATCAACTACTTGGAAATAAGCAAGTTTGAATCCTTCATTTGCATAACAGACCTGATTGAGAACCTGGCCAGTAACATTTGCCATAGGACCTGAACTCTCCCTTTGTTCTTTGGAAGGCGCCTTCATTTTACACACAAGGCTAGATCTCCTGGGTTCTCAGACTGTTCACTGAAATAAGGTCTCCTTTCTTCAGATTCCTTTTCCTTTTGTTTACGCTTGCTACACATTTTATCTCTACCTCTACCATCCTCAATGCCCAATGCAAGTCACACCTTAGTCTTAAAACATGTCTTCTCAATTTTTGAATCATTTTCTTGTATAGCCTTGTGATTTTTCACACTATTCTATTAGGCAAGAATATCCCAACATTCCCATTTTTACATAAAGCACCTCTCAAATTTCAATGTTGAGCATCAGCATATGTCTTCTGTGATTGATGCTTTTTGAGGCCACACTTACAGAATTAAGGGCTTCCTCCTTAAACTTTTCACTTTACTTTATCTTGATTTCTGTCATAGCATTAACAACACTGTTGATTTTAAAATAGCATTTTTATGTACTAATCTGTATACTTCCTGAAGCTAAGATTCCATTTTCTTTGCTTTTCTACCCACAGTGTCTGACACAGGCTGGATGTTTACTAAACACAATGAATGAATAGGACTGTGCTAAACACTAAAGAAAAAGAAGGAAAGTATTTCAGATGTGAGGAAATAGAAAAGGCTGGTTATTGTGGTATAATTGCTCACAGAAGAAAAGAAAAAAAAAAATAGATCTCCTCTGCAGTTTACAGTGGTTCACCAAAATTGCTTTGGAAATGATATCAAGTCTTGGAATAAATTCTTCATGTTTGATTGCATCTTCCCTATCACTATC
Organism: Rhinopithecus bieti; assembly: GCF_001698545.2. Classification (NCBI taxonomy): domain Eukaryota; kingdom Metazoa; phylum Chordata; class Mammalia; order Primates; family Cercopithecidae; genus Rhinopithecus; species Rhinopithecus bieti. The sequence goes on from NW_016806351.1 coordinate 1,863,473, forward strand.
ACCTTTGGGGATCTGAGAGCAAGTGCAATGTGTATGAGAGTAGAAACTCTCAAAATATATTTTCCATTCTTACAGTCAAATTAGAGTCAAACACACATGACCTCATGGATAGATTACACAAGAGTTTATAATTCAACTTCAAGGCATTTTGGGCAATTAGGACCTGATTATTTTCACCACTTACTCCATTATCATTCTAATCCCTTGGTTATGTCACATTTTAAATGACATATAGTATAATTCTTCCTACTCAATCACTAATATTTTTTGTTTTTTGTTTTGTTTTTTATTTTTCTGTAATATAAATTTCCCTTTAATGTAAATTAAGGCTTTGATTCCAGAGATTATAATTTAGGTAATCTCAACCAGGGTTAATAATTGTATATTTAATAAATATTTTAATTGAATTAAGTTAAATATAAAATTAAATTAAGATAAGTATTTTCATATATATCTATGAAGAAAGAAAACATATTTAAAGGCCAACAGATAGACAAGTTACCCCAAACATCCAATGTCCTATCACCCACTGCTTTGCTCTCAAACCATTTACTCTAATGGAGTAGAATGAATCATACCATTACATATTAAAATCTTCGTGTTATATTAGCCACTTGGACAACTTTTCATTTTGTTAGTACTGCTCCAAGAATTTATGATTTTAAAGTTAGGAAACATAACTTTGAGTTCATATCCAGCATCTACTACCTGCATTTCCTGTGGGAATCCCAGTTTCCTTACTTTTAACTTGTGCAAATTAAAAAAGATAATGCTAGGGAAGAATCTAGTGAAGTATAGGTTTTAAATGGACATTAGTTGCTTTTCCCATCATCTATGCAGGTTTGCAAGCTTTTAGACAGCAATTACTCTTTGCACATTGATCATCTCCAACTTTATAAAGTCTTTGACACAGGATTTGAAAATGCGGGACTGCTGAAGACTGATCAAGCTTTACCCTTACCTGTCTAGGTAGTATCTTTCATGGAGTTGGAGAGAATAGTCCTTTCTATCTTTTTGAGGCTCAGCTATACATTCATAGGTACATTTGGAGCCCAGCAAACTGTGTATATGGTAATTACCTAATGTGTATATTTGTTGGGATAAACACTTAAATTTTTGACCAAATATAATAAGTGGTCAACATTTTGAGAGAAAAATAAAAGGAGTGCTTATTTATCTTGTGTGCGTTCAACTCAGTTAAAATTTTATACTTGGAAGAAAACATCTGATGTGGTTTGGTTCTGTGTCTCCATCCAAACCTCATTTCAAATTGTAATTTCCAATGTTGCGGGAGAGACCTGGTGGGAAGTGATTGGATCATGGGGCTGAAAATTTCTCCCTTGCTGTTCTTATGATAGTGAGTGAGTTCTCAAGGTACCTGCTTGTTTAAAAGTCTGTAGCTCTTCCCCCTTCACTCTCTCCCCTGCTCTTCCATGGTAAGATGTACTTTCTTCCCCTTCGCCTTCCACAATGATTGTAAGTTTCCTAAGGCCTCCCAGCCATGCTTCCTGTATAAATTGTGAACTGTGAGTCAATTAAACCTCTTTTCTTCCCAAATTACCCAGTTTCAAGGAGTTTTTTTTATAGTAGTGTGAGAATGAACTAATACATCATCTTCTTCATTCCATTTTCAGAGATTATTGCTAACCTAACCAGAAAAAATAATAATGCAGGATAACAACATTTCTGTTATTTAGGAAATGTCTCCTAAAAGAATTGGTAATATGACGAATGCCTTTTGAGGTGGCACCGGTACTAGCAAGCATAGTGGTGGACATGTGCATTAACATCTTATAGGACACATTTGAAAAGTGTATGCGTTTGCCTTTGACGTGATTATGATAGCATAGTGACAGGAAGGTGTTACATTTTATTTTCTTCTACTATTACTTTTATTTTTGTTTACTATGGGTCAATGGCATAACAATGTGTTTATTGTTGGAAGGCAGAAGGTAACAGTCAGTTAGCAAACACTGTCGCTGTTTGAGTTTCCACTAGGATAGTCAGATGCTCAATGTCATTTAAGTGTCAGAGTACACATCAAAGAAGCATTAGTTTAACTATTTATTTGGGTTATGTGAGGATAAAAAATGTCTATGACAATACTGTTAGTTGTCAATGCTTAAATCAGAATGAAGCGAATGTTTTTTCTGAAAGAAATTTTACCAGATGTCTTTGTGTTAAACAATAATTTGAGATATGGGCACACCTGTTTTGCAAAGATAATTCAACTCCTGGTTTTGGAAATATTATATATGTAGACACACCATGTATATGTGTATATGTAGTGTATATATAGAAATGCACACAAATATATGTGTGTATATGTATAACTATGTCTATATTATATATCTTATATATAATATAAATAATAAATATACAACATATAAATAAAAATACATAAATATTTATTTATGTACAAATATATATAAATAAATGAACAAACACCTTCTGATTCATTGTTTTCTTGAATTGTTTAACCTCTAAATAATAGTGTTATGATTTTATAATTATATCTGGTTTAATTGAACAAGTTAAGATCAGAATTATGCATTTGAAATATGTGACAAGACTGATCAGTGAAGTTTGTATTTAATAATGATTTGTGTGGAGGCAAAAATACTGAACACAGTGCTTTTGGCCTTTGACTAAGTGCAGTATACACTAATAGTTCAGTAAGTGCTTGTCTCTTTCAGAGATGAGTCTGAGAAAAAATTCCATTTAAAATGTGAACAAGGGTATAGAAAGCTATTTTCAAAGTGGAGATGTTGAGAAATAAGCTTGTCAGCTGTTCTCCTGACAGCCCTCCTGAATGAAATTTCCACTGTAACTGTTATATAGGCTATCTACAAATGGTTTTTATTTTTCAAGTACTAGTAATTCATTCCTTGGGAATCAGAAAGTGGGAAAAAATTACCAAAATGAGTTTTATCAGGGGCTATAAATAGATTGTTGTATTGTACATAAACATAAATCAGCCTGTGACTAGATGTCAGCTTAGAGAGTTAAAGGATATAATGCTGATTTTTTTAATGCATCACCATTATCCTAGAGCTTTATTTCAATCTTCTCATTAAAATTACAAATTATGTCATTTAAACTCTGTAGAAAAATGTTGTATAACTGAGAACAGAATAAGGAAAGATAGCAATCAAATCATGCTCATTTTTCTTTTCTCTAAAGGTTTTTTCTAAAAGAAAAAAAATTCACACATTATGTTTCTAGTTTAGTCATCCATGGTTACTTCATGGCTTATACTGGTATGAGAAAACACTACATAGATTCTATTTAACTTATTATTTAAAAGTTCATCAGCTCTAAGTGTTGCATATTAAAGAACTGAGGTTCTCAAACTCCTTATTTACATCAGTCAATTTTAACAAGAGTAATTACTCATATATAAATGAATTTGCCAATAATAATTACACTAATTATTGCAGAGTGCTTGTAAGCCTTGGCTGAAATAATGAATATGAAATTCTTTCTGTACTGTAAACGTTAATAATAATCTAAATGTTAAATTACTATTTTCATAATCATCAGCCTTTATAGCCATTATAATATCATTTTTAGTTCCATAAAACCAAACATAAAATAAATATGATTGTAGCAAAATAATAAGAAAAGTACATTGAAAAGAAAAATAAAGAATAATTATGTAAACAGGACATGCCAGTTATGAAAAAATATATTCACTTTCTATAAAAACTTAAAGGGCCCAAAATATCAGATTTTCTCCTTTTTTGCCTCTGTACACTTATAACATAGTTGTCTTCACATATATCAGTATTTAAATTAGAGTATGAGTTACTTGATGGCTTCAGATCCTGTACTACTTTTACACTCTGAGTGCATGCCGGGCTAATGACATGTTGTCAGTACCTGCTGGGCATTTGTTGAATCCATTGAATTGGTCATCACTAGGACACAGGGATAGCACAGAATGGACCTTTGTGCCAAATAAGAAAATGTGAGCACTCTGAGAAGACGATTAGATAATGAGCTGCTTCCTTCAGGCTAATATTAGAGTGCCTGAGCTCATTGTTTGGAGGGTGGATTTCATTCTTCTTTCTAGGTCATCTTTGTATAGACCAGTGCAAAGTACAGCATGCTAGACATGTGTAATTGTCCTGGTTATCATTTGGCTTTGCCTTTTCCTGAAGGAGTATCCAAGGTACCCTGTCGCTATGGGACGATAAGGGCCTTACTTCAACCTGCACCACTACTCCTTTCGTAAAGATAGGAGAAGTTTGTTTTTCGCTTAGATACCTGTCAATAAACAAATCCAAGTGACCTAGTCACATGGGCTAACCCCACTTAACATCCCTCAGCACCTTTCTCTTAGCACACCCCTACCTCTTGTTTCAGGGAAGTTGTGTTTGGTTCAGAATTCTCTTACCTATTGTGCTCCTGAGTAAAATAAATAAAATACAATAGGAATAAAATTCCTACTGTATTCCTAAATAAAATGTGTTTTTACTGATTTATCTATTGCCCAGTTTTGTTTATCTTTGACATGGGTCAATCCATGTTAGGCAAAGCAGTAGGTAGCTTGCATGTAAGCAATAATCACAGAAGCCACTGATAGCTCGGCATCATTCCAAATGGTATGCTTGTGTTGTTACTGTTTACCATGTATTGACTATGAGACAAACATAGTAAATTAGAAAAGAAATGCAGATTTTGATATTTTAATACTCATATTTTAAATACAAATTTTATGTGCAATGGAATGTAACTTAGAAAGTTTCCATCTCTCCCCAGTCACAGCCTTTTTTTGCTGGGCATGGGGATAGTGTTTTGGCTAAGATTTTCAAGCTGAAGTTTGAGCTTTAACATCTTCATGGAGAAATGAAAAATACCATATTAAAGGTTCCAAGCATGGTAATGGAGGTTAATTCACAGTTTTCTTTAATAATATAAAAATTACTGTAGTTTATAATTTAGTTCATTTAGCAGGTATTTTTAGTCACTCACCTGTCACAACTTCAAGACAAGATTATTATTGTTTTAATGGTACTTACATATATTAAGTCAAATAAGAGTTTGATAAATGAATCATATCTTTCATTTAAAATATGATTACAGTTATTTTGGTTAAAATTTGCAGTGGTATACTTTAGTAATATTATGACTATGTGATCACATTCTTCATTAAAAAATAGATTTGGTGACCATTTCAGGATAGTAAAAGGAACTAAAGCTCTTAAGATTTACCATATTACCCCGACTATGTGGGTTGAATTTTCAGTAACAAAGTGCATTTATCAGAATTTTAATCAACAGCGACTAGAAAAATTTTCCCCAGAATCTAATTTAAAATTAATATGGATGTGTACAATGGAGATAAGATTTGCATGAATTTTAGATCCTTCAATTAAATTCCATGCATTTTAACAAATGTTTTTGGCTGTGTGCTTTCAAATATCCCACTTTCTACCATTAGAGGCTCTTCATTAAAAAGTCGTAGCAGGGAGTTTATTGGATTATTAGTTAGCCTTAAATTTATTTATGGAATTTAATATGATCATCAATTTAGTTTCATGTTAAACTTTGGGAATTTTGTAGACTTATTTTATACCAACTTTTAACTTTTACACTGCTACAACACATTCTCATAAGCTTACTTTCTCAACATTTTGCCATAGTCAAATTCAAATTATTTTATTACATTGTTACTGGGTAGAATATGTGAGACCATATGGATATGCAAATTACTGATTTATTGGCACCGGATGTGAATAAAACATTGGGAAAAGCAGTAGGGATGTGCTGTACCTCCCAAACCTTTGGAGTGCCTTGTCTTGCATTTCATTCTTGGTTGCACAAAGCTTCACTCATTCCCATCAGGGGTTCTTCTACTTGATAGACATAGAGAGGAAACGCTGCTTCTAAACACTTTTTTTTTCATTTGCATGTGATGTTTTTGTCACCATACTAGCATTATCATAACGTGAGTGCTCTGTCACCTGAATAATTGGAAGTGATTCATGTGTTATTCAGTTTTTACGGGAAAATTAACTTGATCTCTCCAAACTCTACCTTCTTTCTAGGTATCCTACTCACATAGCTGACAGAATGCAAAATATTCTGCATGTAAGCTGGATTCTTTTCTAATCTATCTCTGTCTTTCTCTCAACTTATACATCTATATACTATTTCCTAAATTTATTAACTTAAGCCATTTTATTTTTACTTATCACATTTACTATCTTCCTTTCCTCTAAATAAATAGTTTGCTCTTCTAATTATTTCTGTCCTCTCAATATATATATAGATATTGATATATATATTTCATTAGATAAAAATTATTAACTTCACTTCAAAACAGTAATGGTTTCTATATTTGTTCTTTTCTTTTGCTTAAATAAAGTTTTAAGAACTTCGATCATTTGGATTGTGGTAAATGCGAATAACCAGTGAATTCATATAATGCACACCTATTAAATAAGATCAGAAGGCCATATGTAACTAACAGATATTTCACCATGAGGTTGTATTTTAACCTGATGCCATTCTTCTGCTGGATAAATGAGCCAAATCCCTGTGGAGAGCCCTGCATATCATTGAGAGAACTGTTACTCGCCTAGGGTCATAGTCATTAGTCTGTTTTAGAGAAGCTAAAAAAATGCTTTTTTTCCTGAGGTTATCACACTTTTTCTAGAAAAAATCTATACTGTTATAATCTTTACCTATCCACACAATGACATTATTATATTACTTTAAACCGTTTTGCTTCATTTGAATAAAACATTAAATTAACAGTGAATTACAATAGAATGCTTATGAAAGTATGTGTGATGACCACATTAATTTCCAATGAATTTATTATGGTTAGTGCTATTACAATGAATGCAAATGCATTGACAATAACATGACAATAAAAATGTGCACATTAAAATGTAGAAAGGGACACAAATATTTTTATAGAATGTTCAAACTACTTTTTGTTCTTTTACCATAATTTTGCGCCTGAACCTCTAAATTCTAATGGGAAAGTTTCAATAATGGAGAACTCTTAACATTAGTAAACGGTTAATGATAGATGAAGTTTGTTCTTTAAGTCCTGCTTAAGGTAATGATATGAAGGATCCCTTCACTTTACATATTTCACAAATTTTCTGAGCCTTTGATTAAACTAGTAAAACCTTTCAATTGTTTTGGAGTCAACCCATATTCTGACAGCAAGTATCTACCCTCCAGACACCCTCCAGACACATAGCCTGGTAGCAGAAATGTCAGATAAATGGATAATGCCATGTTTACTACATCAATCCTTGAAGTGCTGCCATTCCTACAGCTACCCCACAAGGAAATCCCAATTCAGGATCCAGTCAGTGTTGCCTATGTACTACTTCCCAGAACTGTATTCCATACATGCATCTATTGGAGCAGCAGAGCCAAAAATGCCAGTGCCCCAGACGGCTGTACTCAGTAATAAAAACAGGAAGCAATGAGGTGAAATCCTGATGTTCTCCATAGGCCCCTTTCCTGAAAGCTTATAAAATCAATCAATGAGAAAACCTATCTGTTCAGTAACAAAACAGAAATTGAGAATCGATAGATTCAAAACTTTTAAAATAATAGATATAAAATAAGCATAGGGAAAATAACATTTATATATTCATGAGGCCAATATTTGTTGAGGCCTACTAGGTGTCACACCCTTTACACTATGGGCTGAGATATGCTGGTTGACAAGGTCATGCCATTTCTGTCATAGAGCTTATTTTACATCAAAGGCCATATTGACTTCCTAATCACCCTTAACTCAGCTCAGATACCACCCTTTGTTATAAGTAAAATTACTACATGTCTTCTGTATTGTCTTCAAGATTTTCAACATGGCCTTATTATTTTATGGTTTAGGTAAATATCAGCACCTTCTTAATCACATAAGGTCATGCCCAAACTCACTGTTACCCAAGGGAACTATGTTTGACAATTAGTCTAAGATACTGTTACCCAATATTTGCAACCTCACACTTGTCAAGTTTTATTTGTATATCTTGTTATTCAAGGGATTTTTTTTTCTACTGTTGTTCTTTGTCCTAAATGCTTTCTTAATACTTAAGCAACTTAAGGTTGAATTGAGATTCTTATTCAGCTTAATTCCATCCTTTTTCTTAGTTGAAAATTTTATAGTGTGAGGATTAGGGACATGATACTTTCAGTTCCCAAAGGCATACTATGTCAGTACTAACAGAAAATGAAAAATGTATTTTAACAGTCACACTAATGGTAATAATTCACTCACAGATTGACATTGCATATTTTATAGTTTGAAAACACTGTCTCTTTATTCATTCCTACATGTCCAATCTTAGCAAATTCACTTCATAAAAATAATCAAGATTATTAAGTATCCCTACTAGGAAAAATACATAAACGTATATATCCATATTCTTGTTTATCTCTAAAGAAGACACATATTCCAACCAAATAAAACTTCTATACCTGTGATCTTGATTTTAACTCTTTGCATTTTCTGGAATTTTGCTCCAGAAGTAATCCTTATTCTGTAACCAATCTTTCATCTCTGATATCACAGAAATTGGATCATCAATAAGTGATCAACAAATAAATAACAGATTAATGTAGCAAGGCGGGAAAGGGGATACATGCATCTTATGCCAGATTTCTTGCTTTTATTACCAAGTTTTAATCAATATGTAAAAATTATATGAAGTAAGGATTACAAAATATGTATATTCAACAAATTTGAAATGAGTACATCTATTCAATTGCTCTTGTGTTCCTAGTAAACAAAACCTGTTAACAATATATCAGTCCAACATAGTGCTATTTATAAAATATGCAGTCAGTTATGTGGTAACATTCTTAGCAATTCTATTTATGTTATATTGAAGAAGTTGCATTTTAGGGTTATCTAAATACAAGGGCAAGAAAAATTACCAAACTGTGAAACCGATACCCAAGAGAATTAACTATAGGACTTTTTGTACATCTTAAGTGGATTATCTCTGAAAAATTACAAATAGCATGTGTTAGCCATATCAACATTGAGTGCCTTTAAAATGTAAATGAGTGCTTGGTTATGCAATTACAGATTCACAAAAATTATACAGAATAGGCAATAAATTTATACAAATGTCAAAAGCATCATGATGAAGTGGAAATGCTGAAAATTGATTGCCTAAAAAATTAGATTCTGTATTTCAAACTACCTCCTACTGTGACCTTGGAAATATGTTTATCTTTAGAACTCTAAAACTGACCACTATATAATTTCCAAAGTATATATTTTATACACAAAATATATATTGTATATATTATATACATTATATATTATATATAATTATATATTATATATTGTAGAATATATTATACATAATAATATAGGATATATATGAGTTGTAGAGATAATTATAGGTTATATCATACAATTCTCAACATTTTGTATTTCTATACTCTTCGCCTTGACATTACATACTCAGAGAGATGAGTGTCTTTAAGATTAGTGCCAGAAGATTGCTCCATTCAAAATCAAATAACCAAGTAAAATGATCTACTTAGCAGTGATTCCAAAATTTGTCATCAGTTAGTTGATGGAGTACAACAATTTCATATTTATCAATAAAGTTATATAGTTTAGTTTATAAAGTTATAAAGTTTAGAAGATTTTCACGTTCACAGAGGACACATTTAATACTCTAAATATATATATGGTAAGTGGAAATATTTATATGACCATTGTGTAAACAGCCAATGTGAAAATGGAAGAGATTTAGCTGTTTTTACCAAGTCAACTAGGCAGATAATTCTGCCAGTCTCCCTCTCTATCACCATTCCAATTTTCTGATTAGCATAATGGACAAATTAATCAAAATACAAGAAAAATTGTAGTCATGATGTTTACCTTTGATATTTACCAAATAAATATCCTGGAAAATTAGCCCTTTGAGACGTCCATGGAAGGTGTTAAAATAAGTTTTGAAGACATTGTATTCAGTCTCTCCCTTCCTCATCCCTGGGAAATATATAATATGCAGAGGCTTACCATACCTGCTTAGTGTCCTCATATTTATTGACTCAAGGTATTTTATGTTGCCAAAATGATAATTTTTTTTTTGTTTGTTTGTTTTTTGTTTTGTTTTTGAGACGGAGTTTAGCTTTTGTTGCCCAGGCTGGAGTGCAATGGAGAGATCTCGGCTCACTGCAACCTCCACCTCCCGGAATTCAGGCCATTCTCCTGCCTCAGCCTTCCTGAGTAGCTGGGATTACAGGCATGCTCCACCACGCCCGGCTAATTTTGTATTTTTAGTAGAGACGGGGTTTCTCCATCTTGGTCAGTCTCGTCTCAAACTTTAGACCTCAGATGATTCGCCCGCCGCGGCCTCCCAAAGTGCTGGAATTACAGGTGTGAGCCACCACGCCCGGCCCGATAATCATTAACGTAAGAGCGGATATTCTACAGATGCTTAAGGCAATGCTCCTAGAACTCCATTAGTGTTACTAATTGATGTTTTATGAGGCCAGAACCTTACTCAAGTGTCAATACAATATTTTATCATCTAATAAAATGTATTGAAAAGCCATTCTGTTAAATATGTCAATTCACCTAAGAATGATATATTATCGTACTTAAATATATCATAGAGTATATGTAAAGGATCTTTATTGGAAAATGTTAGAGTTTCATATTTAAAGTGAAAAAGAGCCCGTCTCCCTCTGAATCATTCCGCTGAAACTTCCGTTCCAGTTTTCAGCAATTTAGTGCCCCATCGTGTATAGCTGGATCAATTCATGCTTCCTATCAGTTTCTGAGGCAATCTTAACCGATGCAGAAATTCCAATCGACAGCTTTATGACCTTTGCTCTCAGTAGGGCTTTGATCAAATGGGTCTCCGTTATTTGGGAGCCCTCAGTTGAGTCATGATTTCTAGTTTCCTGCCTTGCTTTCCTATTGTTTCTAATCAAGACGGAAACAGAGTGGTTCACAGTAAGGACTGTTGTGTGCTCTATCGTCTCTAGATCAAATATTCATATAGGAATAGGTATTATTTTTCACGCTCTTGACTCCTTAATTTTCTCTGTTTCTTCTCCAAGTAGCCCTACCGTGAACCTCGGCTGAAGCACACACTTTCTCTGGTCTTACTGTATGACCTTAATATTTAACCCAAATTTACACGGAAAGCTGGTATCACTGTTACTGGTAAATGGGTATTCAGAATGCCTTCATCTCAGCTCTACTATCTGTTTTAATTCTGAATAGTGCTACACAATGAAGACTGACCTGTGACTGGATTAGCCTGGCCATGATAACACTATGCCTCAACTAGAGTATTTACTGCTTGCATCAACTTCTGCTGTATTTTGTTGAATATCAAATTATTCCCTACATCCTCTCTGATGCTGAGATAAGACTCTGACTTACCTTTGAGCCACAACATGATAATGCCAGATTATCAAGTAAATTTAATTGGTTCATATATTATTATCAAACACATAGTTTTATTATCAAACACATGTTTGATAAATAATAATAATCTTGTATTTATAATGTTTATGTAATCAAAACTTACAATACTAATAGGTCAAATATAATTTACTAATGCAAAACCAAACAAGCAAAAAGCAAAAAAAACTCATGATTTCTAGACACAAACAGAAAATTAAATACCGATATGCAGATATACCTCATTTTAATTAATATGTATGTATGCCGTATTCTTTCAACAAAAGCATTATTATTTTAGAGAATAAATTCAAACATTGAAAAATAAAGTATTATGCTTTTCTAATAACATCATTTTTCAAAATTCATGTACTCGTAGATATTGATTAAAAATATAAATAGCTCAAGAGGATTGTTTATTAAAAGAATACTGTTAAATCAGATGTCAATATGAATTCTTAGTAACCTGAAATGTATTATGACTGTAATTATCTTTCAATGTATGTATATGACTTTTATTTTTGCATGATCCCATAAAACAGTTCATCTTGTAAATCTTATGCATTTATTTCAAAAAAAATCAGTTTGAATAATTTCTTTTGCTTCCCACTTGAAAGCAAAATGAAAATAGTCCTTAACTGCAGCCTTTATACTTAATTCCCAATGTGACAGTTTTGAAATGTGGAGCTTAATGGGAGGTGTTTACGTCATGATGGCTCACACCCATCTGCCTTCCACTCTGTGAGGATGTAGCAAAAAGACCCTCACCAGGTGCTTTTGCCACAGTCCCAGACTTTCCAGCCTCCAGAACTGTGAGCCAATAAATTCCTGTTTATTATAAATTTTTAAAAAAGGAGTCCTTAACTTTGAGTAACATGCCAACAAGAATCGATGTCCATAGGGAAACTTCAGTTGTGTATAGCAATATAATACATTTTTCTTTCCAAATTAATGTATGGCCTACAATTTTAACCTATAGTATATATATATCTGTGGGTAGATTCTAGTAGTTGTTCAAGCTCCTTCAAATAATATGTGTTGTATATATGTCCCCATGTGAATTTTTCCTTAGAATAAATCTAGTATTTTATAGGCTCTCTAATGTGGTTGTAAAACTAAGCTGAAGGACCATTGCTTTAGGGACAGTCTGGCCTTTCTGTAATACATTCTGGAGTTTGTATACACAGAAATATATTCTCAGTAAACCGTGTATCTTTGTTTATTGCGTTCCAAATTATATGCTATTGACTCTTGAGTTTTCAGAATGTCCAGATAGTGCAAAAGGTGACTTGAGTCTCAAGTCTGGTTGTTTCTGGCCACAACTGGCCATGTCTGAGGCTTCTTAGAGTACAGCCTGTGCAAAGATGCTTGGAATAGCACGCTCCTTAGTCCTGCCATAGCTGATGAGCACGAAGTAATGCATCTAATCACCCCTACTCTGGCCTAGTATGATGAGTGTAAAGAGATTTTTTTAATACCTAGGTGGTGTTGAGTTAATGCATATGCTGCTGTCTATTGTGAAGAAGGAGCCTATATTGGTTATCTACTGCTGCATATTAAAGTTCCTCAAAATGTAGTGGCTTAGTGTAGCAAACATTTATTATCTAACATAGGCTCTGAGTGTCAAGAATACAAGAATAACGTAGTTGAGATGTTCTGGTTTAAGTTATCCCAGGAAGTCTGTAGTCAAGGTGATAGCCAGGGCTGGAAAAATCACCTAGCTGCAGGCAAGAGATTGTCAGTTTCTCCTTATATAGATAGTGCTATCTTCTGAACAAATGTTTTGAGGGAGGGTGCACATGACAGAGAGTGATGCCACGCTGCCTTGTCTAACCTAGTCACTAAGTCACATAGCACTCTTTCTCCTTTATTCAACTCATTAAAATCCAATCACTAAGTCCACCCCACCCTCAATGGGTGGGATTAAATAAAGGTGTGACTACAGGAGGATCACTGGAGGACTATCTGAAAGGATAGCTTTCACAGAGCTCAAGAAGCTGCCAGAGGACTGGGTCCTCCCTTGCCTAAGGAGAATGACACATAGCTAAATGTGTGTGTGTGTGTGTGTGTGTGTGTGTGTGTGTGTGTGTGTGTGTGTTTAAGGAAGGTCTAGAAAACAGATTTCCAGTCTGGGCACTGTGGCTCGTGCCTATAATCCCAGCACTTTGGGAGGCCGAGGCAGGTGGATCACGAGGTCAGGAGATCGAGACCATCCTGTCTAAAACGGTGAAACCCTGTCTCTACTAAAAAAATAAAAAAATTAGTCGAGCGTTGTGGCGGGTGCCTGAAGTCCCTGCTACTCGGGAGGCTGAGGCCAGAGAATGGCGTGAACCCGGGAGGCAGAGGTTGCAGTGAGTCGAGATTGCACCACTGCACTCCAGCCTGGGCGACAGAGCGAGACTCCATCTCAAAAAAAATAATAATAAAATAAAACAAAATTAAGAAAAAAAAAACAGATTTCCAGACAATAGCCACACATTTCTGTTTTCACACATGTCAAATATTTTGTCCATTGTAATTTATGTATTCATTTATTGGTGTTCGAGAACTCAGGTAGCTGTAAGAAAAAAATATATGTCTGTATTATAAAATAAAGTATATTATTTGGAAATAATTTGTTTGAAAACAGTAGAACTTCATTTGTATTATTAGAAACCACATCTATTTAAACACTATATTTCTCAATAAAATAAAAGGAAGAGCTAATTCATTTAAAAATATGAA
>NW_016806351.1:1879302-1881911 GCF_001698545.2 Rhinopithecus bieti
TATAACATTAATATTTAGACTTAAATTCACTATAGTTTATTTTCATTACTATAATTATATAATAAAAAATAAAATATTTTAAATTCTAAGTTCCTAATAATATTCCCAATATTTTTTATTATTTTCTATGCATACCATGATGTTAAAAAGTGTGAGGCATTGTGTTATATTCCTCAGAAATAAGGAATTATGACGAAAGTATAAGACTACAGCAAAGATGTATAATTTTTATCTTTGTCTGAATTAATAATGGAATCATGTGTACTAGAAGGAACTTTAGAGATAAACTAACAGTCAAAGTGAGATTTTCCAGATGAGAAAACAGAAACTCAGAAATTCAAGTGATATGTAAAACCACATGCCATGCCTAGTTACGTCAATACAGCATAACAGACAAGCTTGGAAATTATCAAGGCCACTTATTCACATTACTCCTATATATATATATACATTGTGCTGGTGATCCCTGTATAACTAAGGACATATTATTTAGCTTCTCACTACAGTTACTTAAATAATATGTGTATGCATAATTTTAAAAACTCTTAACAGCTGAAGGATGGCTAGATGACTTACGAATGAGAACACTGAAATCGATTTACACTCAAAGGTCTTAAAGTTGGTAGGATTGAAATGCCACTAGAATCTAGTTCACCCAGATGTGTATTATTTTTGTTGAATTATAGTTATTCTTTCAGTGCCTACATTTATGAAGTGGATAATATACTACTGTTTAACATTTGTCAATCTTGAACTCTATTTCCAATCTTAGAATTATACAGCAGTTATTTGAAAGAGTGCATTAATACAGTACTTGCAATTGCAAAACTAGATACCCATTGATATTTAACTGATGCAAAATATAGTTCAGATAAAGATGATACGGAGCCAGGTATGTTATTCATGGTTGCCAATGGGAATCACTTTTAAGGCAATTATGGCACCTATACAACACATAAATTTTGACTGACATTTTTATTTGACATATTCTAAATTAAAACATATCTCATATACTTCCATATTTTCAATAATTTTTTTATGTTTAATAATTAAAAGAAGTTGCCATAATATTTCATGTAAGCTAAGATTTTCACACTCTGAATAATTCCTTTTTAAATATTATAACCGAAAAGTAAATGATGGCTAACTGCTTCCTATAGATTTTGATTGCTTTCCCCCACGGTATTATTATGATTAAAATAAAAATATTTTCACATTATCAATTATTTACTTTAGCTTATTTTAGAGTCATAGAGATAGCATGTGTTATTTAACACAATTAATCATGATAAAGATAATTATTACTTTACAGGATTTTATATTCTGTATATTCATAGATGACTATATTGTTATGTCATATTTCATTTCTTTTGACACCTTAATTTAGAAAAAAAAGTGTTTTCAGGTCTCTATGACTTTTAAAAAATGAGCTGGATGATGACTATTTTTTACCAATGGTAACAAAAAACAAATTAATAAAGAGGACGAAAGATGCTCAAATTGAAAAGAGATATTTAGAGAAGATCAATGTAATATATTTCCACAAATTTCTCAATAAAGTTGTGAATGGATGTCATGTTTCTCTCACATAAATCTTACCATATAACAACTATCTGATACAGGATATTTTCTGTCTCTATGTCACTCATTGAAATATTATATCTTCATCTGTTTTTTAAATGTAGTTTTCTTCCTTTCTAGTGCCTTTTGAAAATCAGAGTCTTTTTAAGAAAGTAGTACTTACCACAAATCGAGCTGTGAAAATAGCAGGAGGTTTTAAGACAGCTAATAGGGACTAAATTTGGTAGTTACAAGATGATATAATCAGACACATGGAAAAATTAGAGAAAGTTATTAAAGTGGAATTACTCTCAGTTAGTAGAAAAAGACCGTCACGGAGTCTTCATCCAGGTCGGTGAGTTACTTTGTTCTTTTGTTGTTTTTGGTTTTCTGTTGAGTCATTAGTAGAGATTGAAGTAGTTAAAGCAGAAATGACAATGAAAAGCAAACAGTCACCTTCTCCTAATTAATAGAAAACAGTGTAACCAGTGTGATATGTTCCACTTACAAAAATATTCCACAAAATCCAGAGATGACAAAAAAGTATGTTTTCAGACTAGACTATTTTGGCTTAGCTCTGGAGCCTCCCATTCCAGTCAGCCATAAGTAACCAAATACACAAATAAAATAATAATATAATATTATCCAGTTAATCAATCAAATTTTAATTTGTGTGATCATTTCAGTTCAACTTTCCTTCTCAGAAGTGTGAGGTAGGCCAGGCATGGTGACTCATGCCTGTAATCCCAGCACTTTGAGAGGGCTAGGTGGGCAGATCATGAGGTCAAGAGATTCAGACCATTCTGGCCAACATGGTGAAACCTCATCTCTACCAAAAATACAAAAATTAGCCGGGAGTGGTGGCGCGTGCCTGTAGTCCCAGCTACTCAGGAGGCTGAGGTAGGAGCATCGCTTGAACCCGGGAGGCGGAAGTTGCAGTGAGTCAAGTTTGCGCCACTGCAATCCAGCCTGGTGACAGAGCAAGACTCCACCTCAAAAAAAAAAAAAAAAAAAAAAAAAAAAAAAAGGGTGAGGGGGGGAGGGGGGGG
>NW_016806351.1:1882828-1894247 GCF_001698545.2 Rhinopithecus bieti
AAAAAAAAAAAAAAAAAAAAAAAAAAAAAAAAAAAAAAAAAAAAATAGCTGGTCGTGGTGGTGTGCGCCTGTAATCCCAGCTACTCAGGAGGCTGAGGCAGGAGAATCGCCTGAACTCCGGAGGCAGAAGTTGCAGTGAGCCGAGATTGTGCCACTGCACTCCAGCCTGGGGGACAGAGCAAGACTCCATATCAAAAAAAAAAAAAAAAAAAAAAAAAAAAAAAAAAAAAAAAAAAAAAAAAAAAAAAAAAAAAAGATAGCCACAGTGAATGGTGAAACAACTTCCAACGCCCTAAATTCGGTGCAGTTGGAGAATTTCAAACACGGAGAGAGGATTGCAGGAAACATTAAAAATAAATAAATAAACTGATAGATCCAAGAAGCTAAATTAACCCCAAGCATAAGAAGTTTAAGCAGAACTATACACCAAGACACACCTTGGTCAAATTGCTTAACCAGTGATAAAGAAATAATCCTAAAAGCAGCTGAAGAGGAAAAAGATGGAGGAACAAAAAATAACAGCACAATTCTTATCAGAAATAATTGAGGCCCAAAGACAATGAAGAAATATCTTTAAATAATTTGAAAAAGTAATAAGTTTTATCTAGATTTCTGAAACTGGGAAAAAAACTTCAAAAACAGACAAAATGAAAATATATTCAAACACAAAAAAACTTAAAGAATTCATTACTGAAAGAGCTGTTATAAAAAATAATAAAGTAAATCTTCCTAGCAGAAGGAAAATGGTAACAGAGGGAAATCCATATCAATACAAAAAAATGAAGATTTATTTATGGAAAATGGTAAATACTTGACTACATATGAAAGGCTTTTCTGATTATTAAAACTCTTAAAATTGGTAATTGATCATTTATGACTAAATTACAATATATATTGATAATATTATGCAATGCTATAAAAATATATAGAAATAAAATGTATGACGAAAATATCAAAAACCCAAGAGTTAATTGGAAGTATACTGCTACAACTGAAGTCAAACAATGTTGCTTGAAGCTAGACTATAATAAGGATATTTAGTAGGAAACTGAAATTCAGAATAAAAACTAGTAAATCACAATAAATCCAGAAAAAAGAGAAACATAATAAACTAGCATAAGAGATGTCATAATAAAAAATAATTAAGCAACCTAAAAGAAGAGAGAAAATGAAAAAAAGAGAGAACAAAGAATCAAGAGTCAAAAGAGAAAACAAATAGCAAACTGGCAGATTCACACACAGCTATATCACCACTCATATTAAATGTGAAGAGTATACACACCTCAATTAATACTCCGAGCTTGTCAGATTCAATACAAATAAGAACCAATTATATGCTCTGGATAAAAAGCTCACTTTAAACGCAAACACACAGATAGATTAAAAGGGAAAAGATGGGAAAAAACATCATCCTAACATTGGTCAAAAGAAAACAGAAATGTCTGGATTAATATTAGACAAAGTTGATTTCGAAACAAAGAGTATGGACAGAGGAGAGTCACTTTAAAATGATAGAGGTTAAACCACCAAGAGGCAATACCAATCCTAAATGTTCATACATCAAATCACAGAGCTTCAAAATACATACTAAAACCTGATTAACTGCAGAAATGGACAAATCTACCAGAAATCTGTAAACATTTTAAATTTTTTTATTAATAATTAATAGAATGAACAGAAAAATAGGTAAGTATATAGGACACTTGAGCAACACTATTGACCAACTTTACCTAAATAAAAATTATAAAACACCACACACACGTAGCAACAAAAGCAGGTTGGAAAGCAATGCTTAAAATTTGTTATATAACATTTTTGTTCACAATATTTACAATTTTATAAACCCTAAAGTGCCTTAAAATTCATTTTACCAAACTGAAGTCGGTAAAATGGTGTTGATTTTTACTTTCCTTCTTTATATTTTAAACTTTTTTTAACGAGAAATATATATGTGTGTGTGCATATGTATATTACACATACATACACATACACACATATATTAATATATGTGTGATATCATATGTCATATATCAGTTTCCTGCTTCTTTCTTCTTAACTTTAGCCACTTTTTGTGCATGTCTAGCCTGATATGCAACTCTCAGTTCTGCATCTGTTTGCCTAAAAGTGTTCAGGGGCCACTGGGGACCACTCTTCACATGTTCCCAGGAGGCTGGGAACTGCTAGGGAGTTAATGCCATCCGGGAACTGTGCTCTACCAATGACAGGCTGAAGTTAATGGGTAAGGACCCTAGCCCTCCCTTCTACAGCATGGGCTAACTCCTACAGCATGGGCTAACAGGTTTCTCCCAGAATCCTGTAATGGCATGAAGTCCCATTTACTCACAGTGATAAAATAATGCAACCTTTGATGATTTTGTTTCCTTCCTTCTCTGGTCAGCAAAATGACAATAAAGTTATCTCTTTAAAAAAATACAAGCAACAGAGAATACATCGATTTAGATATATTGAGTTGAAAAATTGTAAAATTGATAGAAATCATCTTTAAATACTGCCAGCTTTTTAAAAACAAAATGTGTTTATTTTTTGCTGAGAATTAAGAGGTCAGTAGTTTGATATGTGGCCTAAGGGAAATTAAAAACCTTCTAAACAGCCACTGTGTGCAACACAGTGAGTCTTCTGGTTTCAAAATATAAATAAATGATATATAAGTAAAGAATCTGACAAAATCTCTAAAATTCATACAAATGAAATTCAATACAGTAATTTTTATTTATTTATTTTTATTTATTAATTTATTTTGAAACAGATTCTCACACTGTCTCCCGGGCTGGAGTGCAATGGCGGGATCTCGGCTCACCACAACCTCCGCCTCCCAGGTTCAAGTGATTCTCCTGCCTCAGCCTTCCAAGCAGCTGGGATTACAGTCATGTGCCACGACGCCCGGCCAATTTTTTGTATTTTTAGTAGAGACAGGGTTTCACTATGTTGGCCAGGTTGGTCTTGAACTCCTGACCTTGTGATCCACCCACCTTATTTCAATTATTTATTTGTATAGTAAGATTGTTAAGCATAAGATACAATTTTGCACAATTTTGCTTGTACATATAACTTTTCCCTCAAAAATACGATCCCAAATGATAAATTTCAGTTTTCACAGTGTGCTCCTACCTCACACATTGACAACCAGGTGATAATTCTTAGCTCTTATTTATATTTGTTAATTACAATTAATTAGTTTAAAATAAATGAGTTGAGTTTTCTTCCATCTCTGTGATTTTCAGTAGAGACTTTCACACCTTTTCCTCATTCATAAAAATAAATAGAAAATCCAAGTTTTGACATCTAAAGTAATATTAGTAGAATCAGTAAGGCTCATTATTCTGATTTTACCCCACCCCAGAAATCCTTTTAAAGTCTCTACTAAAATGAAAATAAACCTATAAAATGCTAATATGTGAAAGAAATAAACCGGTTATTACTCAAAAATGATGTGTGAACATACATTCATATAAATTATCACATTTAATCTTTATCTCAAATTGAAGGTCAGAAGATAATTAGATTTGTTCCTGGCCGCACAGTTATCTGAGTCCGATGTTATTGCATGTTTTCCAAAGAAGTTAATGTAGTCATTACGGCTAACAAAAGTCAGAATAGCATTTGAAACCAAGTCTGAGGTTAGAGACTGGCTCTTTTTTCTGTCTCATGAAGCCTCTTAGCAACAGAAACCATGCTATTAAAACAACCTTTTATGGGGGGGTTATTACCATGGGCAACTTGGTGTATAGTAAGCTCTTTACATGCTTATTTTATCATTTTTTCATATCAATCTTTTGCAGTTGAATGAAACTGGAGCACAGAAATCTTAATGCTTATTCACGTTACACATGAACACGGCGGGTAATTGGTAAAATTGTAATTTAAATTAGGATATGTCTCTCTCCAAAGCCTGTAGAGTTTATCTTTTTCTGACACTTCTAAAATTTTATTTTTGTTGTACTGAAAGCATAGGCTGTAACAACTGATCTATTTCAAAAATTCTGATTTCTAAAATATTTTCTGTCACTGTATATCACCCATGTCACCTTTATTATTTTGTACACATTTA
Organism: Rhinopithecus bieti; assembly: GCF_001698545.2. Classification (NCBI taxonomy): domain Eukaryota; kingdom Metazoa; phylum Chordata; class Mammalia; order Primates; family Cercopithecidae; genus Rhinopithecus; species Rhinopithecus bieti. Next base: position 1,886,898 of record NW_016806351.1, read on the forward strand.
GGCATTAATGTTAGTTGTACAAATAATACATTATAAAGGTTTTTTTTTATTTCATACTATGTAGATTGACACTTTTTCTCCTAACAACTGATCCTTTATGCATTTAAGTTTTCTTTCTTCCAGAGAAGATTCTCCTCAACTAAACCACTGAGTTGGAACTCTATGTTCCTCTTCAGAAACATATATTGCTTCTTATAAAGTGAAATTTTCAGATCCTTGTATTTCTCACTAATATTACTTTTATGTTGTCAATTTTTCTGTTTTGTCTTACATACACTATATGTACATCTGATTTATGTTCCAGTTATTTTAATCTTTACTTATGGGTTACCTAGTTCTTCTCTCACTTTCTGCTCTAATATGTTATCGGGTAGACTATACGTTTTCTTCTGCCCAACAGATACACTGCTCTGTTGCCCAGAGCAGACTTAGCACTATTAGGCATCTCTGGTTTTTTTTATTTGTTTGTTTGTTTTGTATTCACGGACTTGCTAAACTACTTTTTTTTTTTTTTTTTGAGACGGAGTCTCGCTCTGTCGCCCAGGCTGGAGTGCAGTGGCCGGATCTCAGCTCACTGCAAGCTCCGCCTCCCGGGTTTACGCCATTCTCCTGCCTCAGCCTTCCGAGTAACTGGGACTACAGGCGCTCTAAACTACTTTAAACCTGAAAATCAATGGTATTACAATCACAACATATAAATTATTTAACTTTCACTCATTTCCTTAGTACTAAACTGAAGATAATTTCTCAGCCTTCCTTCCTTTCTCAGAAAATAAACTTGAGACAAAGGCTCATGTAAAGAATATTTTACTGGAGTCCTAGAGCAGTTCAGGGGTCAGGAATAAGAGAGAAGAGAGTAAAGCAGGGATGTGTTATTGAGTTGGCCACAGGATTTTCTGAGATAACACAGGTCCAAGCACTTGAGGGAGAAAGGGAAAACATTTATACACTGGCTCCCATCCCTCCGATCAAACATTTTAGCCACACCACATCCACTTCCCCGTACTTTCAGGTTACACATGCTGGGTTTCAGTCACATTCTTGTTTCTGTCAGGTAGGAAGTTCCTTGGTCTGAGAGAAGAGTCATAAAGTAGTACCTGGGAGAGGCTGTTGATTCATGGAACCTACTTACATCTGGCTGGAGCTCAGGCAGGGCTGGCTGATGCAGCAGTAGGGCTATAAAAGGCTATAAAAATCTGAAATGGTGCATAAGAGATCTCTGGTACAAAAAAAAGCGGAGAATTGATAGATATACTTTCAGTAAATTCGGAAACATTTTCCCTAAAATCAATTAATTCTGGTGATATTCCAATTCATTTATACTCAAAATCACAAATTTTGTTTTCATAATGAAATTTGTCATCTATTCAGTCTTACTCTGCTTCATACTCAATCCTTACCTGGTCCGTGTTATAGATAGGATTGTTGTTCTTGATTTACATTGAAGAAAATTAGAAAATTTGTGCAAATTTCAGCCTTTGTCTGCTATTGTAGGCTATATAGAGATACAGATTACATTCAATTTTCAAGTGTATTTGAGTTAATGTTTTTATAAAAACAGAGCTTACAAGCAACTCAGTCTGAAAATTTTGTTTTAAAACATACCAAATTGGAATAAGATCCAGGAAAACATTAAAATAAGGCATATTTTTAGCAACTTTCATCACCTTGTAAACATCTTAGTGAGACCTGGGTTTTGTCTCAAATTATAGAGCCTATAATTTGTGTTCAAATTTTCTAGTGTTTATTATCAATCCCCAATTTTTTAGCATATTTTGCCAAAATACATGAGATCTTCCCTTTGATACAGGCTTCTACTTTTCTAGCTTTTCTTATAGAAAGATAGTCTCAATTTATCACAAAGGCATTATTTTACTTACTTGTCCATCATCTTGAATAAAAGGTAAATTTTTTACTTTCTGTATTTAAAATAAATATTTTTCCAGTGTCAGACTCACTACAATAACTTTTGCAATACAGTCGAGAAGCAATGGGGTGATTATAAAAATAAAACTTTTTTTTCTTTTTTTTTTTTATGTAAACATCCCTAACCACTTCGCATATTATAAATGACACAGATGTGACTAAAAGAGAGATCAGACTATAGGAAGCTGAGAGAGAAAGTCCTGGAAGCCTAAGAATGAGGCACATTCTCTGCTTATTCTTAAAAAGTAAAAAAATAACCGATGTTGGTGAGGTTGTAGAGAAAAAGAAATATTTATACACAGATAGGGAAAGTATAAGTTAGCTCAACCATTGTGGAAGACAGTGTGGTGATTCCTTAAATACCTAAAGACAAAAACATCATTCTACCCAGCAATCCCAACCCTGGGTATACACCCAAAGGAATATGAATCATCTATTATAAAGACACATGCACACGTATGTTCACAGCAGCACTATTTACAATAGAAAAGACATGGAATCAGCCTGAATGCCCATCAATGACAGGTTGGATAAAGAAAGTGTGGCACATATACACCATGGAATACTATGCAGCCATTAAAAATAACAAGATCATGTTCTTTGCAAAAACATGAATAGAGCAGGAGGCCATTATCCTTAGCAAATCAACAGAGGAACAGAAAACCAAATACTGCATGTCTTCACTTTTAACCGGGAGCTAAATGATGAGGACACATGAACATATGATGGGGAACAATACACACACTGTGGCCTATTGAGGGCATGGGGGAGGAGAGAGAAGATGAGGAAAAATAGTTAATGAATACTAGGCTTAATACCTGAATGATGAAATAATCTGTACAGCAAGTCCCATGACACACATTTAAACTATGTAACAAACCTGCACACTATGCCTGAACTTAAAATAAAAGATACAAAAAAAAAAAAAGAAAATTTTTAGCCATGCACTTGTGTCTCTTTCTCCCTTAACAGTACAGGGGGAAGAAATCAACTGGAGGGAGAACACATCAGTCTGAACCATCTCAGATTCCAATACTCTCAATTTTAAAATATGTCTGTCTATATCTTTTGATCACCCATACCCAGAGAAACTCTATCTCAAGTAGAAGGTAGACTGTTGATCAGCTCAGATGTGTTTGACTGTCAGGATCCAGTCAGCGTCCCTTCTAAGAGCAGCCCTCTGGTTTACAGAGTGTCCCACTAGTCTTGAGAAACAATATAGCATAGCTGGTAAGAGACTGCATCCTAGCACATCAGACGTTTATGACCTGTTGTGAGAGTTTCTCTGCCTCAGTTTCCTTATATAGGGCATCCCCAGGTTTTTGCATGATCATCAATCACTTTAGACACCTCCTGTGCCCCAACTTATATAAAGCATGGACTGTGCAGTCAATACCACTATGCAATAACCCAAGGTGAAATTTGGTAAAGATTTTATATTAGCGTTCTCTAGAGAGATAGAATTAATAGGAGAAATGTGTGTGTGTGTGTGTGTGTGTGTGTGTGTGTGTGTGTGTATAGGGGAGTTTATTAAGTATTAATTTACATGATCACAAGGTCCCACAGTAGGTTGTCTGCAAGCTGAGGAGCAAGGAGAGCCAGTCTGAATCCCAAAACTGAAGAACTTGGAGTCCGATGTTGGAGGGCAGGACGCATCCAGCATGAGAGAAAGACATAAGCTGGGAGACTAGGCCAGTCTCTATTTTCACATTTTCTGCCTGCTTTATATTCGCTGGCAGCTGATTAGATTGTGGCCTCCAGATTAAGGGTGGATCTGCCTTTGCCAGCCCACTGACTCAAATGTTAATCTCCTTTGGCAACACCCTCACAGACAAACCCAGGATCAATACTTTGTATCCTTCAATCCAATCAAGTTGACATTCAGTATTAACCATCACAGATGTAAACATGAAAGTGAAATGAAAAAAAAAAGTGAAGGGAGATAAAGCAAAAAACAAACAAACAAAAAAGAATGAAGCACATTCTCTCATTCCTCCTTCCTCTTTGTAGAGGAGCGGGTCATATTCAACGTGTCTTCATGGTGAAGGCTGCTGCTTGCTGTGCTATGAATAGTATAATCCTTTGCTTCTGATCTTGGAGTCTGTGTCTTCTGTCAGCATCCATGAAACTGGCAGGCTAACTTCTTGGTTTGAAAGTAGTATAAAATCTCAGGACTTTCAGTTCTTGATAGTTCTGGCAATAAGACTGGGAGGTTGAAGAAATGTGGCTTTCAGAAAAAGAGTATGATGATCTCATAGGCTGATTGATTAACACGATTTGAAGAAAGTTCATGGAAATTGGTAAAGGGTATTTTCACTACATTTTATAGTCAGTTTGATAACAAAAGTTCCTCTACTTTATTACATGATAATGAGCAGAATCTGGGAGAGAGGTACAGGTCAATACCTGGAAGTAGGTTGAAAGACAGCTGCTCAAATGCTGCATTGACAATGTCAGTGCAAATGTCCTTGTCAATCTGGGCAGGCAAAAATTTCTGCCATCTTTCAGACAACAGTTACAAAGACATGAACCTATAGTGAGCATGAAAGGAATAAAAGTTGTGACTGCTCCAGCTAGCAACATGGTGAATCATTAGAACTTCAGCTGGTGTCCATGGGAGATGAGAGCACAAACAATGTATCATTTGTTAAAATAATGGAAACATCTGGGCCATTTTACAACCCAACTCCTTCTGCAGGCTATCATGCTAATATTAGGTTCATTTTGAGATTTTTGCAATGGATTTTGACTGCCATGAGGAGGGCTCTCCTGAAAAGATTTTCCTTAAATAGAAAAATTCCTATGGAAAACCACAGATAGAGGCACTGACTAGTTTTCAAGTTCTTATTGTCTAGATTGAGTTTACAATGCCAATGAATACACAATGAAGGTGACCTGCTAGATCAAGGGTCAGCAAATATTTTTGAAAGGGCAATAAAGTAAATATTTTGGGCTTTTAGAATATATAGCTTCCATTACAACTATTTAACAGTGCCTCTGTCGTACAAAAACTGCCACAGACAATACACAGATGATCATGGCTGTGTTTTGATAAAACTTTATTTACAGAAACAGATGGCCAACCTAGAGGCCGTAATTTGTTAAAGAATGAGAAAGTAATATGATGAATGCCTGATAAATTATTGTGGTGAGCTCCATTGCCTTGGAAAATTGTAGATCTCACATTAAAGCTGGGTGAAAACTGAAAAGGTGTTATCATAACAATGTGGCATCCAGTGTCTCAGGTTGAAATTGACTTCTTTAAACAATTTCTCCCCTATGAGTGAAGCCTGAGTCAACCAGATGTCACATGTCTACATCTCCGTCAAACGCATTATGGTTGTGGCTGCCACGTTAAAGGCCACTCAAGGCTGAAGTAGATGTTCTTGCCACTCAATATAGAGTAGTGGGCAAACTTTAAATAGTGAAGTTTGCTTGGTTGAACCACAAGAACCTTGCTTACTGAGGTGGAATCACACATTTCACCGGCCCCCACCTCTCCTTTCCCCTGTGGTAGCTTCAATTTTGAATGAGGTCTTCTTGTCTCAAAGCTATTTGCACCTTTCTAAGTATGGCGGGTAATTTGGGGGAAGTTAGGCATTCAAAACTGTTCATGTGTTGGATTATTTATGATCTGTTGCTAAAAGAGATAAGTTTTTTTTTTTTTTTTTCTGTATACATTTTATTAAAATGTTAGCCTTTCAAGGATCTATGCCTGAGGTGGTCTCTCAATTTTAAATCCTTACTTTATATGTTTCAGGGCAAGGGTTTGTCTGTTGGTGCTACAATAACCATTAAAACACTAGTGTCTGCTGGGTGCAGTGGCTCATGCCTGTGATCCCAGGCCTTTGGGAGGCCAAGGTGGGCAGATCACGAGGTCAAAAAATCAAGACCATCCTGGCCAACATGGTGAAACCAAAACCCCGTCTCTACTAAAAATACAAAAAATTAGCCAGGCGTGGTGACAGGCACCTGTAGTCCCAGCTACTCAGGAGGCTGAGGCAAGAGAATGGCATGAACCCGGGAGGCGGAGCTTGCAGTGAGCCGAGATCAGGCCACTGCACTCCAGCCTGGGCAACAGAGCGAGACTCCGTCTCAAAAAAAAAAAACAAAAAAAAAAAACAAAAAAAAAAACAAAAAAAAAAACAAAACAACCAACCAGACAAACAACAACAAAAACACTAGTGTCTTGGTTAAGAACATTGTCAAATATACCCAGGCTTGCGGTACACTAGCTTCAGTTTATCACTTAGGTTTACTTCTTACATTTTTATTGATTGGGTGGAGGGTGGGTGGCTGTTGGGGATATGCCTCAGTTTTTCTTGTGAGTTTGGCTATGCCTGTAAAAGGATTTTGTTTTATTTAATTCAGTAATTCTGGGTATTTTATGTTAGAGATAATATCAGAATATCTAATTGATTACATTATTTTTAAAAAGCCATTCTCATCTTCTATATTATTAACAGCTTGTTGATCTGAAGTGATACAGATTGTGATAATACATGGTAAATTCCTCGTTAATTTCTTTTGTTTTTCTTCATTGTTTATTTTATTTTCCTTAAAAACTGGCTTCCTTATACCAGAAACAAAAACTTGTTCTATATGCTGCACAGATACATGCATGATGTACCTTTTAACAGTGCTCTATTATTTGGGTAGAAGTCAAGAGAAGCAAGTTGAAACCTAGACTTTGGGTAAAAATAAAACATCCCTGCCTCCATGAAGAAAAGAACAAACAATGTATACACTATTTTCATGCTCACCTCGATATATACTGCTATATAAGAATGCTCAAGACTGGTCACTGATATTAAAATTAGGCAACTTACAGTAGTAATAGCCACATTACCTTCTGTGAGGTAAAATTCATATTGTCGAATGCATAACTTTCCTCTGCAGTGCATTATAGTCATATATTTTATGATCTCATTGACCCACTCCTTCAATGGCTGTGGTAGAATCTGACTGACATGCACAAATAGATCAATTTCTCAATCTGATTATTAAATATTCTTCTACTTTACAAGATTTTTGGTGACTATTTTACTGATAACTAAATATTTTCTGATTCTGGGCATATTAAACAGATGATCAACTCACATAATTTTTGCAAAATGTCTTGGTCGCTTATCTTCCAGCTTTGTTTCTTCTAAGTCTTGGATAGTGTGCCAAAACATAATTAGTATAGACTCTTAACTCAGGCTTATCTGCCTTTAAAGACGTTGTGAAAAATAAAGTCTATTGCTTGAAGGTCTGCCTACAAGAAGCATGCTTTTCTCCCTTCTGTTTAAGGAGGATACTTAAATTCTATAGCAGATTTCTACATGGCTGATGCAAGATCATTCATTAAAAATTTAGCAAATAAGGGCTGGGTGCGGTGGCTCAAGCCTGTAATCCCAGGACTTTGGGAGGCTGAGGTGGTTG
>NW_016806351.1:1894648-1911606 GCF_001698545.2 Rhinopithecus bieti
AAAAAAAAAAAAAAAAAAAAAAAAAAAAAAAAAAAACGTTTTTACTTCTGTCTAAATAAGCTAGCGTATTTATCAGTGTGTGTATTTTCTTCCTTCCATCAAGATTCTTTCAAATGTATCTATCACTATGGAAAACATGATTTTACTGGTTTTTACATTACCATTGCAGATAAGGAACTGAATTATACTGAAATGGGATAATCACATTAATTTAAGAGTCTTCTTACCTATGGCATATTGTTATTAAAGAAAATCGCAAAAAAAAAAAAATCTTTGTTAAGTAGTTCATGCATTCAATCTCAATATTTTTATTTTCTTACTTACATATATGTGAGTATATGTACATATACATCATATATTATTTAATTCCTAAAGACTAGCTAAGATGTTAAATATTCTGTTAGCTTTCCCTTCTTTGTATAAAATTCTCATTAACCTTGTTAAACTAATCTATATTTTAGAAACATGAATATTATTATTCTGGTCAGATTCATTACTACATAGTTTAAAATGTTTATCAATTCATAATTTTTATTTTTTATGAGATTAATTCTATCATCATAACACTTTGTTTAAACCTTTAAAATGTTTTCTTTCTTGCTTCAGAAGTAAGTGCCCTATTCTCCAAACTTGATGTGTAATTTAATTCATTATGCTAGTAATTACCCACATATCTGAAGTTTCAAGTATAGATAATCAGCATTAACAGCCTGGGCCCTACTAAGCTCTAAAATGTTAAAAAAGAAAAATATAAATTTATCTCAAACACCTGAGATTGACATTAAAATGACCTGATGTGGTAAAAATACTTTGAAAAAGATCTTTGAGTTCTAGTCTTTTGGGGCTTTGAACTTTATTTCTTAAATTCTCTTTACCTTTACACCCTTTTAATAATCATAATAAATTGTAAAATAGCTAAAGGCTTTGCAAAAACCTTGAATTACTTTTTTTTTAATGCAGAGCAACACTTTTATCAGACTAATAGAATTTGGAATCATAATCATAAGTAGTCTGTGATTAATAATTTAAACTGAAAACTAGTCATTTTAGTCTGAACTTGAAAATTCAAGGAGTCTATGTGTTTGGGAAAAGAGAGGGTTCTGTTGGCAGTTTCTATAAACAAAACTTTGTAAACCAAAAGAAAACAAACAAACAAAACCAAAATACAAAACTGAAAGCCATTGAAACATTTATTTTATGTACTGTTAATTCATGAGCTTCCCATCCTTTCACATAATCATCAAAGATATGTTTATAGGCTGTTATATGCATACATAAAAAATTCCTGTGCTGCCATCCCTATTTTCTTTTTAATGGATTTTATTAACGTAACTATTAAGCTAAATTTACCTTTATAATATCTGCGGAATGTGAAATATTTAGCGGCAACTACTCTGGGTGTCTGGGTGTTGCAGATTCTGCAAACCCTAGAGGCAGCTTGGTTTCTGACATCTGGATAGATCTCAAGAAACATGTCAAACTCTTCCCCTACTCACAAGATTAAAACATACAATGTTGTAGTCGTTGTTTTCCTTCTATATATCAGACATGGTGCTAAGGGTTATACAGAATGGTTCTCAATTCAGTGCGTGTGACTCACTCAATCTTTCTTCCCTTTTTCAAAGGAGTTACCTTCACTGGTAAGCCTTTCATATCTGCCCAATCACACCTAGCTTATTGCAATCTAGCTGCCAATTAAAGCACAAAATAATTTTTTGTTAAAGCTGCAATAAAACCCTAGATGCCAAATTAATTGGAGAAAATGTTGGTCTTTTATTGGATTTCTCTGATGCATATGACAATATTAATCACTTACACATACTTATATTCTATATGTTCTTGGTTTTTCTAAACCCTCTTGGATATCTTTGCAATTTTTATGCATATTTTGTCTATTAGATTCCTAATGCTCTTTTGAATAAAATATTTATTTATTCAGAAATAAATATTAAATATTCTGGATAGTAAATTTATCCGTAATTTTTTTATTCTACATGCATGGCTTGAATCACTTCATCTAGTCTTGTAATTTTAATTATTTCTCATATAATTATTATTTCTAAATTTGTGATCTTAAATCACAACTCTCTTGAGTTTTAGAATGGTATATCTAACTCTCTCCTATTTATCAAAAGCATCTACCTAAATACTGAATATACTGGCTAAAAATAAAAACACCACTAGTACCAAGTATTGGTAGATGAGGAGAAAGTATGACTCTCATATTCTGCTGGTGGTAATGTAAAACACTACAAGCATTTTGGAAAATTTTTGCCAGTTGATCATAAATTTAAACACACATGAATAAAAAAAAATCTGGAAATTACTATCCTATGTATTTACCCAAGACCTTGTGTCCACTCAATGGTTTATACATGGATATGCAGAGCAGCTTTACCTGTAATAGCCAAAACCTGGAAATAATTCAACTACCCCTCAACAGGTATATTGATAAACAATTTGTGGTTCCACTTCATACAATGGAATACTATTCAGAAATGAAGAAGGAACAAGCAATTGATGCCTTGAAAAATATGAATGAATATTGACATGCTAAAGACAAAAAGGTATGCACAAATAGTACATACTGTATGAATCTATTTTAAAGCAATTTAGAAAATATCTATAATCTATACTGGCAATGTGCAGGTCAGTGGTTACAGGAGACTGGATGTCTGAGAAAACTGACTGCAAACATTCACGAAGGAATATTTGGGGTCACAGAAATCTTCTGTATCTTGAGTGTGGTGTTGGTTAGATAGATGCAAATACGTGTTGAAACACATGGAACTCTGTATTTACAATAGTTAAATTGTATTAGATGTTCTTAAGTTTCAACTAAGATTATTTAAAAATTGAATTTTTTGGCATTGCATCTCCTCCTGTCCCATCTCTGCTCCCATCCCACCAAAATATTCTTATTTTTCCTATATCAGCTTGGTGATAAGCCCACAATATACCAAATCATCCAAGATAAAAGTTTGTAATTCATTCATCCCTGTCTTAGTCAGTTTGGGCTGTTGTAACAAATATACCATATACTGGGTGACTTAATTACAAATATTTATTTCTCATGGTTCTATAAACTGGGAAGCCCAGCATCCAGATTCTGGAAGATTCAATGTCTGGTTGGAGGGCCACTTTCTTGTTTACAGATAGCTGTCTTTCTTGTTGTATCCTCACATGGCAGAAAGTAGACAGGAAATACTCATGTCTCTTCTTACAAGGGAGCTAATTCCATTTGTGACACCTCCAACCTCATGACATAATTACCTCCCAAAGGCCCACTTCCCACTACCATCACGTCCTTTCAATATATGAATTTTGGGTGGACACAAATATTGAGTCCATAACAATCTCTAATTTCATACTTTCCTTCATTCCAGGCCCAATTGCGAAACTCTTCTGTCTATATCATCTATTGCTCAGATGTGCCAGACCCTATGTCTTCCCTCCCTTTCTTCTAATAATCCTCCCACTTTGTGGTTAACACAGCTGGTTTACATGAAACTGACCCTCACCAACTACCAATCAGATTTAGTTAGGACCTATTATAATGCTTTATCAAACTTGCCAGATAATTTGGTTTCAGGTAGGGAAATGTAAATGCATTTACCACTTCTTCCCAGGTTTTAGTGAAACTAGTCAAAAGAAGCATTACCTTTCCACTAGTGCAATCGTCAAATATGGTAAAACAACTCTATAACTTATGGGAAATATTGAGGTCCAATAAATAAAATATAATTTCCTCCCTCATAGTCCATAACTAAATGAGAAACAAGACATATGAGACACTAAAGGAGAGATCTATATTTCCAATTTATTACTGATATACCTATTTGGAGAATGTCACTTTTGTATTGCAGCCAAATAGGCTTGTAAGGATTGTCTCACAACAAGGCGGGTTTACCTGTTTAGTCATTGGCACCCATGTACAACTAAACTGCAGGCCTCTTGTATGAGAGCTGGCTCTGTGACAAAATGACAAAACAAGAAAGAAAACTAGAATGAACCTTTTCTGTGGCAGACAGATATGAAAGAGAGAGGTTACTGAGTTAGGCATGTATAATTTCTTCTTCCTGAGGGATTTATCAAGTAAGTCCCTTCTCCTCTGGGGACAAAGTTAATATGGCATGGAAATAATCAGAAAGTATTCCTCCCCTACAACACCATGCTGGAGATCAGAGAAGACATTTCCTCTGCTATATGGAAATATAAAGAATGAGGATTAAGTGCCATATCCTAAAATAGTTTTCTCGGACCTTTCCTCTAGCATATATGACAGAGGAAGAGTCCACATCGGAATGAAGCCAACAGAGAGAAAAGATTAGTAGGAAAATTGAGAAAAAAAACAACGGAAGATATTGTTTGAACACCTGAATTCAGACTGGCGAGTCCTTTACGTCACTGTTCCCTGGCTCCATAACGAGGGTGATGACCTTTATTACTGTAAACAGAGAAGGAGATATGGCTGTAGATCTTATGCAGAAGGGTTTGACTGATTTTCTTCTAATATACAACCTCAATTATTGGCCTAAATGCTTGTGCAGTCTTCTGTATGCACGAGGCTTTATGTCCATTGACGAGTGCCAACTTGAAGTACTGCATGTTCACCACAATTTAATGAGTTACTCATGGCATCATCGAATTCAGAGCCAAGCTAGCTGTGAACTGTTGAGGGCCTTATGATGATGTGCAAAGAGCTCACCTGTGAGGTGATAGCAGGGAAGTTGTACAAATTGGGTAACTGATTGATGGTTGAAGATAGCCTTCACTAAAGGCAAAGGATAGTAGTTTTCTATTCTTATTAATTATGTGAATCTTCTTGTTCTAAATTTAATGTCTAAGTTGATAGACAATTATTAGGTGTATGTTAGCACTGATGAATAGCAGCAAAACAAAAAAAATCATACATGTCACTTAATTTTTAGAAACACTGTCACGGTGTAGCTAAGTACAATATCATTATGTATATTTTCTTCTGAAACTATCTACTCCCTTTTCCACATAAGACATTACTGTTACTACAAATAAGATAATTTTGGCTCTACTGCTTACATTCTAGGAAGTGTTGTTGAAATACTTTTAAACATAAAACCAGTTTAATAGTTTGCATTTTACATTGGCTTAAAACTAAATAATGCAAAGCTTAAGATATTGTTGACATATCCATGGGGTGATTATGAATAAAATAGGACAACACACGGTTCACCAGAGTAAATATATGAATCCAGTTTTCAACTTTGTATTTTATTATATAAAAATTTGTAGAGTAATATTATCTTATAAGGTCTTATGAGCATTAAATGGTAAATGAGCTAACATGGATATAGTAGTGTCAAAGAGATTTCCATCACTACAAGCTATTTTTTTAAAAAAAAAAAAACAAGACTTTAAAATCTTTCCTTCTCTCAGACACATGCACAAAGCTCAGCTCAGTATTTGTAAAGGGAAACTGATTGTCATATTGACTTTCAAAATCTGTGTTTTACCAGTAGAATAAAGATCAAATACCTTAACTGCAAGACTGTATGCAAGTAGCCTTATAAAAATGTTTCTCCAAATCTATAATGTATTTGAAAGAAACCCTCCAATCAACCCAAAAGAGTTGTCTATTTGTTTTTCACAAAATGCTTGCCAAACTTCTTTTCTCCCCACCGTTTTATTTGCCGGTTTCTTTTTGTGAGACACTCTCTAGTATCTTCTGCTGATAGAAATCCTACTCTTAATCCAAAACTTTAATTCTAACATTCTTCATGAATAATATTTTGATTGATTTGATTGACTCAAACTTGGGTGATCACACTTTAGATCAGCTATGTTCATGTATGCCTTTTCTCTCTAAGCAGTGAATCATGTTTTTTACAAGATTAGGGTATATTCTTCACATTACGTTGTGTATTCAAGGCTAAATTAGTGTCCCGTGTTGCACAATTTACAAAGGACTGTTGATGACCGTACTACTGCAGATACTCAACATTTTACATCTTCAGGACCTTCATGGCCGCAGTGTGCATAATTCAGTTCAGGTGAAAAAAAAAAAAGATTTTCTGTCAATATTGGATTTAGTATGAGATTTATCAAGTATGACTTAAAATAGATGTTAACAAGATTTAGAGTACAAAAATTAAGGACACATAGAATAAGTAATGTAACAACGCTTCTAAATCTTCATCTTGTACAGAGAAGAAACATACCAAATAAAGATCAGCCTGGATATTTGATCTATGATTTATAGATATACGTAAAATCATATGCCCAGTACTTAGAGAACACTTGTTATTTCAAATAGAAATGGAGTAGTACTAACAACTTACCACATACTGTGTTAGGTCAGTAAGCACATTTCAATGCAAGCAAAAAATCACTGTGTAATCACATAAGCTGATCAGAAATGAATCTGATCAGAAGGCTATGCCTCTCTTCGGGATAAACGTTGAGTGTGGTAACGACAGGGATAACACTGAAAATCAATGGATAAAGAGTTGACCCTTTACTAAATGGTACTAGAAAAAGTAGATGCCATATGGAAATAAATAGATCCCTCATCTCATTCTAAAACTAAAGTCCATATGAATTAAAGCTGAAAATATGAAAACAAACTTTCACAACTCCTAAGAATATTGAGGACAATAGATTTCCAGCCTTAGTAATGAAGGATTTCTTAACCAAGGACTAAATTTGTATAAGTAAGAAAAAAGATGTATTTCAGAATATTAATATTAAAGTTTTGTCTTGAATTAAAGAAGAGAATGTTAATTCGATGGATCCCTATCTTAAATTTATTTAAATTAATTTATTGAAAATTAAACAAACAAGCTCCACAAATCAGTGAATAGAGACAAAGAACTAAAAGGAACATGAATGAAAACACAAGCAAATCATAGAAGCAGAAACTATAACAGCCGAAGTATATGTACATATTTATGGCTATGTGTCACTTGTCACTTAACAACGGGGACATGTTCTGAGGGAGTTGGTCCCCAAGTATTTTTTGTTGTTGTATAAGTATCATAGAATGTACTTATGCAAACTTAGATGGTATAACCTGCTACCCACCTAGACTATATGGTATAACCTATTTCTCCTAGGCTACAAACCTGAGCAGCATTTTACTGTACTGAATACTGTAGGCAATGTAACGCAATGGTAAATTTTTGTGTATCTAGATCTAACTAAACACAGAAAAGGCACAGTAAAAATATGTTATAGTGAATAAAATGGTACACCTGTAGAAGGCATGCATCATAAATGAAGCTTGCAGGACTGGAAATTACTATGGATGTGTCAGTGAGTGGTGAGTGAATGTTGAGGCCTAGAACATTACTGTACACTACTGTAGACTTTATAAACTATACACTGATGCTACATTAAATTTATAAAATATTTTCTTTTCAGTAGCAAATTAACCTTAGCCTACTAAAATATTTTTACTCTATAAACTTAATTTTTTAACTTTTGACACATATAGAATAACACAGTTTAATGTACCCTGTGTAGCTGTACAAAAATATTTTCTCTATTTGTCTTTGTTCTATAAGCATTTTTTCTATTTTAAAAAGTTTAAATTAGTTTTCACTATTTAAAATTATGTATTAACAACTAAAACACAAAGTCATACATTAGCCTAGGACTACACAAGGTCAGGATCACTAATATTTATATCTTATACGTCCACATCTTTTCTCACTGGAAGGTCTTCAGGGACAATAACGTGCATGGAGCTGTCATCTGCTATGATAACCAAGTCTTCTGAAATATATCATGAAAGACCTGCCTGAGGCTGTTTTACAGTCAACTTAAAATATATATATTTAAGTACCAGTGTCTCTAAAATAAAAATAAAAATTATAGTAAATACATAAGCAGTTACATAGTTGTTTATTATCAAGTATTAAGTACTATACGTAACTGATTGTGCTATACTTTTTTTTTGACTGGCAACAGAGTAGTTTTGTTTACGCCAGCATCAACACAAACACATGAGTAATGTATTGTGCTATGCTGTTACACTGGCTATGAAATCACTTAGGCAATAGGAATTTTTAAACTGCATTATAGTTTTACGGGACCATCATCATATATGAGGTTCATTGTTGACAAAATCATCATTATGTGGTGCATGACTGTATATATTTTATATCTATATATTATATATAAATGCATAAAATCTGTTCAAAATGAATTTTAATAAGTATAAGAAAAATGTAACTAATACATTTCCATTTCACACCTATCAGACTAACAAAGTGCAAAGTTCATAATATTAGCTATTAATGAGGATGTAAGGAAATTAAATTCCTTATGCAATATATGCGGAGATGGAAATTGGAATATTTGGAAAGACAATATTAGAAGAGTAGAATATTTTGTGTATCTCTGAAATTTTAATAATGTAAATATTCATACATGTATATAGGACACAAATACAAATCTTTTATTGCAGCATTGTGTAGAATGGCAACAACGTGGAAAAAAAACTTTAAGTAGTTTTCAATAAAGTAATTTGAAAACTCTGGTATATTCATATAGTAGTACCCTGAAAAGCAGTTAGCAAGAATAAACTACATCCTTTTAGTTTCAAGAGGGCCAATCTCAAAAGCATAATGCTGAATGAAAGTAGAAAATTGCAAAAGAATATTTACAGTATGATATCAATTATGTAAATTTTATTTTATTTTGTTTTATTTTATTTCATTTCATCTCATTTTTTAAGATAGGGTCTTTCTGTTTTGCCCCAGCTGGAGTGCAGTGGAATGGCAATCATTGTTCTCTGCAGTCTCAACCTCCTGGGCTCAAGCAACCCTCTGGGCTTAGCCTTGAGAGTAGCTGGAACTACAAGCGTGTGCCTCGGCACATGGCTAATTTTTGTATTTTCTGTAGAGATGGGGTCTCACCATGTTGCCCAGGCTGAGAACAGTGTAAATTTTATAAACACACAGACTAGCACCATGTATTTTACAGGATATAAATAGAGAAATAAATACATAACCTTATATAGATAGAATATACAACTTCAAGTTTAAGCAAAGAAGAAAAGAGTGAGATAAGGGAGATGCTTTAACTAGTTTTATAATATTGTATTCAAAAATATTTTGAGGTGTCTGTAATCACAGCACTTTAGGAGGCCAAGATGGGCAGATCACCTGAAGTCAGAAGTTTGAGACCAGCCTGTCCAACATGGCAAAACCCCATCTCTACTAAAAATACAAAAATTAGCCAGGCATGGTAGCACACACCTGTAATCCTAGCTACTCGGGAGGCTGAGGCAGGAGAATCACTTGAACCTGGGAGGTGGAGGCTGCAGTGAGCCGAAATTGCACCACTGCACTCCAGCCTGGGCGACAGAGCAAGACTCCATCTCAAAAAAATAAAAATTAAAATATTATGAGGCAAATATGACATAAAAACATTTTACATCTGAGTACAGTGTACATGAAGTTTATTATATATTTAAAAGTAATAAAATTCAAAAATAATAATTTTATAATTTATGAATTTAGAAACTTACTAAGTTCAAAGACATCAATTTAGAATATTTCTTGTTTTTCCATTTATAATAATTCATAAAGATGCTACCACTGACACATTTAGTAAATACATTCAGGTTTCCTGTGATACTAAATCTTTCAAACTTTATAGAGAGGAAAACATAAATAATGCTTGTTCTTTTATGCTTAATAATATTATAGTAGATTTCTACGTTACATACACCTTTTAGAAAGTTCATATGACCAGAAATATTCTTTGATTAGTAGAATGGTTAGTTCCAGAGAGTAGTGGCCTACATTATATATTATCCTAGATTTATTTTTTCTTTTCTAGGAAAATGTTTACAATATCTAAATTTGTTCTATTCAGTAATACATAACAATTACTATTTTGCATTTACCTGAAAAGATGAGGCATATTTTACTTATCATTTTTCCTTGGAAAGCATAGAAGAGCTATATGTTTATAAAATGGAATTCATACATAATAATTTTATAAAATATAAGTGAGGCTAAAATTGACCAAATATAGTGATATGGTTTGGCTGTGTCCCCACCCAAATCTCATCTTGAATTGTAACTCCCACAATTCACACGTGTCATGGGAGGAACCCGGTGGGAGGTGATTGAATTATAGAGATAGTTTTTGCTGCACTGTTCTCGTGATATTAAATGAGTCTCTCAGGAGATGTGATGTTAAAACCAACAGGGAATTTCCTTGCACAAGCTCTCTTCTCTTGTCTACCACCACATGAGATGTGCCTTTCACCTTCCACCATGATTGTGAGGTCTCCCCAGCCATGTGAAACTGTAAGTTCATTAAACCTCTTTTGCTTCCCAGTCTTGGGTATGTCTATCAGCAGCGTGAAAACGGGCTAATACTTATAGTTCATTTTGTTGAGACTAAGCACACAGCATTTATCTAACAAATACTTCAAAACTGCTTTTTATACTTCAGAATGAGTTCTAAGCACCTTATAAATGTGAGCTCATATACCCTTATGCCAATCCCGTGAGGTAGACACTAAGATCACCCTCATTTGAAATCTAAGGCGCTGCAAATTTGTTTAATACCATAGAACCTGTAGATGATAGAGTCAGCCCATGAACTTGGCTCTAAACATGCTGCTTCTAACTACTCTGTTATGTTCTAATAATTGGGGCATCTGTATGCATTGGTGTCAGTCTGAAATTTAATTGAATATATGATTTTTGATAACCTGATTGGTATGATTTTTGGTAACCTGACTGGTCTTCTTGGAAATATACTTGGGCTTGTTGGAATACACATGGTCCAATCTAGGTATTGTAATAATCATGCTAACATATTGAAACAAAAAATTCAGTTACTCACTGCAAAGTTTCCCACTAACAGGGTAATTTTCCTTTCTGCTAAAGAAGATGCAGCCCCAATATAAGAAACTTCTAAATACAACAGTACAAGAACTGCAATGAGCGAACTTTGTCTGCAACGGAAATAGCCCACAGTCCTTAATTAAAGCAAAAATTAACCAAGTTCAACAATGAAGACAGATCACCTTTTGTTAGGTCTTTGAAAAGATGACAACACTGCCTTCTCATCTCAAGTTCAGTCATGATGTGTTTTGCTTCTTTAGCAGAGTTGACTCAATGTGGAAGACCTAAGTAGCAGGTTCTTCAAGTTGTCATTGCAGCAGTAATCTCACTGGGAGTCCTGTTTTCTATTACAAGCCTAGTTTGGCATATTGATTAATTTAATTTAATTCAGTAATAATTACATTGGCCACCTACACTATACGAGGTGCTGAGGTAGATGCTTTGGGAAACACAAGATTTATATAGCTCTCAAGATCCCACATTCTAGGGCACACCTTATTTGACCACATTTCCTGTCTTAGATTGTGATTGTGATATGTCTTTACTCCAACTTGCCCGGTCAGGTTCTTCAAAGCACAGCATTGGGGCTCAATAGTTTTGTGTGTACCAATCCATGTTTTGTTTGTTTGTTTTGTCAGTAATAAACCTTAAAAAAAATCTGAAGTCTAAAAAAGTATATTTTGCTAGAATCTTTACATTTTCATATTCTAAATGGCGTGTGAATATAGTGAATCCAGTAATTCTAAAGTTTTGGGGATAGAGTGTTTAATTGTTCAAGGAATCATACTTTATTTGCATTTCAAACATATACTCTGTAAGTATAGGTGTAGATGGAGGAATCGGAAGAGTAAAAGGATTGGAAGATGATGAAGAAGCTGTTTATAATGCACAGGGAGAAATGGACTCTACATTTACAGTGTATTATGGAATGGCAACCCATATCATATTACAAAAATCTCTTGGAAAATATTTATTAAAATATCTATTTAAAATAATAACATAATTAGTGTCTTAGTCAGCTTAGGTTGCCATAACAAAATACCATAGACTGAGTAGTTTAAACAATGACAATTTACTTCTCACAGTTCTGGATGCTGAAAAGTTTAAAATCAAAGTATCAGCATGATCAGATTTTGGTGAGGACTCTCCTCCTGGTTTGCAGATGGCCACCTTTCCACACTGTATCTCCACATGGTGGAGAGAGCGAGCTCTGGTGTCTCCTTCTCTTATTATAAATCACCAAACCTATTTTATTAGGTCTCTGCCCTTATGACCTCATTTAACTTTCAGCACCTCTCCCCAGCCCCTGTCTTCAAATACATTAGGGGTTAAGACTTCAACATATGAATTTGGGGGAGACACAAACATTTACCATGTAACAATACGTAAAAGGCTATTAACTGAAATATTCTTTGATCCCAGGAACTAAACAGTAACAGGCCACTGGAAAAATCAACTGAAAAAGTGCCAACTGATTATGTATTGCATGTGACTCTCATTTTAGTGGCTATCTGTATTCAGAGAAAGATCAGAAACAAAAATTCCAATGACCGGGGCAATGGGGTCCTTTGAGATAACTTACATAGATAATAAAACTCTCTGAGGATGGTATAACATCTGAATTTTGAACAGTCACTATGCTTTAGATGAATTAATACGGGGAACAAGAATGTATTCCAAACCATCAATATCTTGAAATTTAGAATCGCTTTAAGACAATCCTATTGCCAAGGAATGTAATTGAAAAACTTGAGCCGTAGATTGTTGAGGGAAATTACCAGATTTATCAGGATGGCAGATAAATGTCTAGGGAAATCGTGCTCAATGCAGCCTTATAAAGGTAGCAATAAAACATTAGTAGGAATTGGAGAATTGGAATACATAAACTTCAGTCATCAAAAAAAAAAAAAAAGTAGCAGAAAATAAGGCGAGCGGATTATCCTTTCACTCACTCCCACTGTCTGTTATTTTTTTTCCCCATCACAGATTCATTTTGTTCTCTACCAGATCTTTCCTTTAGCTTGCTACATTTAAACTATATTGCAGTTTGGTTCTACCAAGAATGTTTGCACACCGTTGTACTATTTGAGAAGAAGGAGAAAGAAAATTAGCAGAAAAATGCTTTGTTGTTTCATGTTCTGCTTAACATGGCCTCAAATCAATATTTACTTTGAAATATTGTAAATCACCTATGTCCAAACATATTATAAATCTCTAGCTTTCAGGGATACCTTTTTTAATTCGTATAAATAACTATTAATGCTTGTGGGTGCAAATTAAGATCTTTATTCTAGTTTGAAAGTCATTTGATTTCATTCTTTCCTACATGCACAGACAAATGTCACTCATGCTTCTTTTCCACGCAGTAGCCTAGCAACTGCAAATTTCAAGAACTTTTTATAATAGCATTCTCTGAATAATTTTAAAATGATGTCACCCTCTTATATCCAAGAGAATACTGCTAGTTGGCCTTGCAAATGACCAAGGCCATCATTCTTACTTGTTAGAAATTTAGCTTGGTAATCTTTCTATGTGTCAAGAAGTTCAGTTTGACGTCCCAAAATACCAAACCTCCACTTATAAAAATATTCAGAACCAAAAGAAAATCAAAGAATAACACAGTTTGTAATCTAGATGACAGTAATACTGCTCCCTTGTTTCCGGATTTGTGAAAGATGAATAATGCAATCAATGTACTCAAACAACAAATTAAATCAGTTACAAGCTCTGAGAAATGTACACAAAAATATATGAGCAAGAGTCAAGTAAGATTGATTCCCAAAAGTCACAAAATAAAATATATTTTGAATTTGAGTTAATGCAGGCTTAAGAATTAATTTAGAAAGATAATTATCACAGATGATGATGAAAGTAGAAAGTTGTTACGTCACATAGGAAATATTTTAAATTACTATTTTCCTAGAAAGTAGAGTTGCTAGAAATAAAACACAGGATTCTCAGTTAAAGTTGAATTTCAAATAAACAAAAAATAGTTTTTTTTTTAGTGCAAATATGTCCTATAAATTACTTGGTATAAATATACCCCATCAATATTTGACATCTACTTATGATAATAAAGGTATTTATCATTTATCTGGAACTCAAATTTAACTAGGCTGGTATGTGTTTTTATTTGCTAAATGTGGAAACTCTACTAATAGAAGATTTTAAATAGAACTATAAAATAAATTAACTGGTTATCTTGCTTACATTAGGGACTTAATAAATGTCTGGTTAGCAGAACTTATACCTTTTATTTTAACTGATGCATCATAAGCTTAACTAGACACTTTAATCAGGAAATAACATGTGAAACAACTATGACTCATGAGCACATTTTAGAATTATAATCTCTGAATAGCTTGTATGTGCATATTTTTGTTTACTCAATGAATAACAACTTATAGAAATAGAACACTCAGCTTTTCTTAGAATCATTTTATACTTGATAGAAATAAAATACTGTTAAAGAAAATGGCATGATGAATTGGAAAGGCAAGAACACTGCAGAGAGCTATAATCTTTCAGATTTGAAGGATAGAATGAGACTGTGTCAGCAGGGCTAGCTGCCCTATTGAATTGAGATGATGTAGCTGGACATTTAAAAAAGCATAGTAGTAGATGCAGGGTCACATCAGAGATTGAAATGAAGAAAGTCCTTGTCGTCATTTTTATTTCACCAATTGGAATAAGTTTTCAACTTGTGAAAAGTGCTGCACAGATCCTGGAAATTGAAATTCTTTACTAAAGCACAGGCAAGTGCAGGGCAATCAATGGCAATATCAGATTGAAGCTCATGCCTGTTAATCAATGTGACTTAACCCTGGTTTGGAGAAAAACATTATTTTGAGGATGAGAATATCAACCCTGAGCACTGCTCTGCGTTTCTGCTGAGAGTAACAATTATTTCTTATCAGCGATGATATGGAGCCTTCCCAGGTGAAGGAAGTGCAAGGATAATGGCCAGGTGCATAGGGAGAGAATGGGACCAGGGTAAAAGCCAATTCAGCTGCAGCTAACATGCTGTGTCTAAACACTGCGCAAGATAGCAGTTGTCATACAGTCTCAGTTTCTAATGTTGGGTCGATAGCTTAATTGTGATATTTGTATAAGTCATTTTACCTGTCAGCTCTTATTTTTATTTTTATTTTTATTTTGATAAATGAGATGAACTTTTAGGTCTTTCAGCCTTACCAACTTTGACTATGCCATTGATAAGGACCTTTAATCTTCCAAATTAAAATCACCTTTCAAGGAAGAGCCAATGGAGTATGTTTCTACCTGCAGTGCATCTAGCTTTAGAAGACTTCTTCTCTGATGTGGAGAAATAGGAACATTTTTACACTGTTGGTGGGAGTGTAAATTAGCTCAACCATTCTGGAATACAGGGTGGAGATTCCTCAAGGATCTAGAACCAGAAATACCATTTGACCCAGCAATCCCATTACTGGGTGTATACTCAAAGGATTATAAATCATTCTACTACAAATACACATCCACATGTATGTTTATTGCAACACTGTTCACAATAGCAAAGACTTGGAACCAACCCAAATGCCCATCAATGATAGACTGGATAAAGAAAATGTGGCACATATACACCACAGAATACTATGCAGTCATAAAAAAGGATGAGCTCATGTCCTTTGCAGGGGCATGGATGAAGCTGGAAACCATCATTCTCAGCAAAGTAACACAGGAACAGAAAACCAAACACTGCATGTTCTCACTCATAAAAGGGATTTGAATTAATGAGAACATATGAAGACAGGGAGGGGACTACCACACACCAGGACCTGTCGGGGGATGGGGGGCTAGGGGAGGGATAGCATTAGGAGAAATACCTAATGTAGATGACGGGTTTATGGGTGCAGCAAACCACTATGACACTATGTAACAAATCTGAATGTTCTGCACATGTATTCCAGAACTTAAAGTATAATAAAAAATAAATAAATAAAACAAATTTGTGATATATAGCTAAAATAGGGCTTGTAGATGATTTATAGCATTAAGTGCTTATTAAAAAAGTTCAAAATACATTTTTAAACATAATAGATTTTTTCAATTTTGTTATATACTCTGATTAGAAACAAATTAAATATTTGTATCCTTTTACATCTCCAAAATGCAGATTTCTTCGCATGTCAACAGTTTACATCAACATTAATCATCTATCGTGTCTTTTACTTTCTCTCTGTACATAATTTTCATTTTTCTCTGATTGTCACCTTCCAATGCGCATGAGTATTCAAAGCACTGTAGCTTCCTGTGCCAGCTTTCCCCACCCCCCATCATTTCCCCATTTTACTTAATTCTTTCAAATACATTGTTAATGATATTAAATAGAACCCTGGATGAGGAGATGAGTGGAGGTCAGAAAGCACTGCCATCTCAGGAATGGTGTTAAGCTGCCTCCTTTGGAGCTCTTCAGCACTAGCAAGAGTGCTGTTGAGTTGGACCCTCCCTTCAAATAGAACATTGGCAATGGGGCTAGGAAAAGCAATAGTTTCTCCTCTTTTTTGAACACTTTTTAATATTCATATCATCTCTGGCCAATTACCTATTCAATGGTGTATGATTCATGCATTTACATGAGTAATCAAATATTTTTTTCAGGAACTATGTTTGTTAGATACGGGAATAAAAGAAACCATTTTTACACATTAAAAGCACTGATAAATGCCAGAAAAAAATAATTAATCAAATAATATACAAATACTTTCTTTAAAGCAAAGCTAACAAATGAAGATCTTTATAAACAATGCTGTCTTGTAAGTCCAAATTTTAAAATTCACTTCTGTCATCGTCTTCATAAATAGTGATATGACGTTTTCTCCCCTTCCTCTATAACATACATATATAGCTTTTAAGGGGGGAAAAAAAAAAAAAAACACTTTGTCCAATTATAATTATTAGTATACTCTATCCACATGAAATTATTTGAAGGTAATTTTTTCTCTTATTTACTGATAGAATCCTCTGATTCCTCTACTGTACCAAGTAGCCATTTTCCTTTTTACGTAACTTCTCTTAGACCATACTGGCCATTCAGTTCTTGTTTTAAAAGGAGAGAGAGAGGGAGGGAGGGAGGGAGGGAGGGAGGGAGAG
>NW_016806351.1:1911855-1936068 GCF_001698545.2 Rhinopithecus bieti
AAAAAAAAAAAAAAAAAAAAAAAAAAAAAAAAAAAAATTTCAGCTTGAAGATTTTTGATACTACATTGAGATATAGGGACAGAAAAAGAGCAACTTTTTTTTTTTTTAATTTTACATTTTTGGAAAAAGTGTTGAGTTGTTCTTGTTTTGTGTAATCGCCATAAATCATTTTCTCATCAAACATACCTTAGATGTCTAAAAAAAAATTCCTTCTGAGAGATTGATATCTCATATAATATATTTAATTGTGATACTCTAATGATTCTAATGATGCAACTTTGTCACTCTGTCATCTAGTACATTTTGTTTTTGATACACCAAATATTTTAGCACAGTTATATATTTAATAATAGACAAATGCCATCCAAAGTCTTTCATTTTTAAAAAATAAAATACAATTAATTCTTTGTTATATAATACAAAATTTATTCATAACTGAGAACTGAGAGTGAGTTTTAAATTACTTGTGCAGAAATTGAGATTGTTCATCATTACAAATAATTCCATCTGGCAGGGACTCATAGGAACCACTTCACACCATGACTCTTGATGAGTTGGCTGTTCCTAACTGTGACATATCCTTTTATCTTAACTGGAAACCTCAGGAGGTAGGCTGTGTTCATAATTGAAAACATAATTGAAAACAAAATATCGCACAATGTCATTTGGAAAGTCAAAGTTATGATTTTCATATTTACTGTATTGAAGTAAAATTAACCATGAGCCAAAAATATACATGCCAAACTTAGTAGTGTTTTAATAAGCCGTAAACAATGGCACTGAGGAAAAAAGATAGTTAAAAATAAATTTCCCTTTTCCATATATTGTATGGCTTGTTCATAAAAAACCATTTTGTTTCTGAAAGCAACCTGATCTTTTCTCTAGATTTATATTTAGCAATGTTTAAGCATCATTATTTATATCTCTACACTTTTATAGTATAGTCATTCAAAGCACTGGCTCTGAAAAGTCTAACCAAACTGCTGTGGTTTGAATACTATTTCCACCTCTGACTAAATGCATGACCTTGGACAAGAATCATAACATCTGTTTGTTTCTTCTATGTATTTATTTATTTACTTACCTCAGTGGGTTTTGGAGAGAATATTTGTTGTTCAGTCACATGAATCAGCAAGAAAAAAGCAAGTAATCCCATCAAAAAGTGGGCTAAGGACAAGAATAGCCAATTCTCAAAAGAAGATATACAAATGGTCAACAGACATATGAAAAAATGCTCAACATTGCTAATGATCAGGAAAATGCAAATCAAAACCATAATGTGATACCGTCTTTCTCCTGCAAGAATGACCATAATCAAAATATCAAAAAATAATCGATGTGGGCATGTATGTGGTGAAAGGGAACACTTTTACATGGCTGGTGGGAATGTAAACTAGTAAAGCCACTATGGAAAAGAGTTTGGAGATTCCTTGAAGAACTAAAAGTAGAACTACCATTTGATCCAGCAATCCCACTCCTGTGTATCTACCGAGAAAAAAATAAATCATTATAAGAAGAAGATACTTGCATGTACATGTTTGCAGCAGCACAATTTACAATTGCAAAAATATGGAACCAGCCCAAATGTCCATCAATCAGTGACTGGATAAAAACACCTTGGTATATATATTTAACATGGAATACCACTCAGCCATAAAAAGGAACAAAATAATGGCATTCACAGCAACCTGGATGGAATTAGAGACCATGATTCCAAGTGAAGTAACTCAAGGATGGATAAACCAAACATCGTATGTTTTCACTCATAAGTGGGAGCTAAGTTATGAGGATGCAAAGGCATAAGAATGATACAATGAACTTTGGCTACTCGAGGGAAAGGGTTGGAGTTAGGGTTAGAGCTAAAAGACTATACATTGGGTATAGTGTACACTGTTCAAGTGATGTGTGCACCAAAATCTCAGACATCATTGTATTTCACATTCCACATAAGCAGAATGGGAATAATAATATTAGCTATTTTACAAGATTGCTATGAAAATTATATTATTATTACTTTAGATTAGATTATGTGTGCTAACTGCCTAACAATGTGGTACATCCTAAGTGTGTCACAGCCAGAAGTAACGGAGTCACCAATCCCAGCAGCTCAGTGAGTGACCCACTGCAAAAACAACATTCTCTCACCTGCTTTCTCCAACACTGAAGAAATTGAGACAGAATAAACAGAGCAAAGTGTTTGTTACAGATTTGTACCAGTGAAAGGTTCTCAGAAAGCAGGATTAGATCAAAGGCAGCGGTCCGAAACGCTGGTCTGCCTGGGAGAGAACTCCAGAGTATGTAGTGCCCTTTTGAGTTGTCTCGTGTCAGGCAAAAATGTCCTGTCCTTTACACCTTACCTTGCCCTGTTACCAGATGCAGGTTGTATCAGGAAAGGCATGACCTCAGGCAAGGTGGCTCTGTGGCACAGATATACCTTGAAGGGGCTGACTGCTACAGCCAGTATTTCCTTGAATGGAGCACAGGTAGCACACCTCTGTGCACACCACACTTCAATCTACTTCCTTTTAAAAGTGTGCATATTTTACAAACAATATAAAAAATTCCATAAAAACATGGAACAGTCCTTTGCTCCTCCTTTCCCTACCCCTTAGGGGAAACCATGGTCACTCAGCATTTATTTGTATATTTCCAGTAACTTATTTATAATATCTTGTCTTATTTAATTATGTTGGTGTTAACTTATTTCCAAATATGGTCACATTCTGAGGTGCTAGAGGTTAGGACTTCAACACATGAATATGATAGTGGTTGGGGGGCATAATTTAGTCTATAACATTCCCATACTAGCCCACAGACGGCCTTTAGCAATTCATGAATAGGTTTTGCTGAATGTCTTCTTTGCTTAAGCGTTAGCACTTGTATTAGTAAGGGTTCTCTTAGAGGGACAGAACTAATGGAATATATCTGTATCTGTCTATATCTATATCTATCTATGGAATTTAAGTATTAACTCACATGATCAGAAGGTCCCACAATAGCCAGAGAGAGCTTGAAAGGACAACTAGGAAGGCTGTACTACTTCAGTGAATAGATGAGAACTAAGAAATGTCTCCAGAGAAATGAGTAAGTCTTTTATTAGGTATATAATTTAACTCTTTAGAACATTTTATAAAAACAATTAAAACTATTGCCTACATTTTTTTTTAGTAAGTTGGAGATATTTGCATTAAGATAAACCATGCAAAGACAATATTTATCAGAGAACTAAATGTAATCTTTGCTTTGTTTAATATTCAATTGCCTCAATTCTTAACTTTAATGTTCTAATATAGATGTATTTAGCTTTAAAGAAACACACACAGCTTAGAGGAAACCAAACTCGATATTAAATGACAAAAAAGTTTCATTTATAACTGGCCCTGTAAACCAAAATAAAATTAGAAGCCCCCCAACTAACCAAGTGGACCCTCCTCTAGGCTAAGGGGATGCAAAGAAACCTGAGAAACTAATTCAGGAGATGAGAGAAAGGAGAAAGGGTCAGACATGTCTCATTATACTCTCCTCCCTTTGGAGTTTAGGCACAGCTGACCAGCATTAAAATAGAGATCCTAAGTCCCACAGACTATTCTGTAGCAATAAGATACTCTTGTAGCAATAAGATAACAACTCCAACCTGACTCTGGTATAACATCACATGACAGATAACAGGCCCTAAAAGGAAATCAAAACATTTTATCCCAAAATATATTTCTTTGACATATTTTGAAACAGTCCTGCACAAAGCTGTCTGTTGGGGGGGAAAATTGGCATTCTGTAGAGAATCTGTTTTCCTTAAGAGGTCTCTCCAGAGAGCCTGACACCTTTGACAAGAAACATTCACATCTATTCTCTCTGAAGCCTTCTACAGGACAGGGAGGCTTCCACCCTCTCAGCCACCCCCGCCTTATTTTAAGCTGATTTTAACTCTTCAGGCAGAGCTTAACCTTTCCAACCAATTGCCAATTAGGAAATTTTTAAATCTACCTACGACCCGGAAGAGGCACCTCTGACCCCGTACCAGTCCCTCAACCACTGCTTCGAGATGTCCTTCCTTTTTCCTTTCTGGCCTAACCTTAAACGTATTGATTTATGTTTGTGCCTGTAACTTCTGTCTTCTGTATAAAATAAATCTATAACTCAACCACTTCAAGCACACGTTCTCAGTACCACCTGAAACTGTATCAGGAAGGGTTATGATCCTTAACTTTAGCAAAATAAACTTCTAAATTGATTGAGACCTGTCTCAGATACGTTTTAGTTTACAGTCCCAACAGAAAGAATTCCAAATATATAAGTTACTGATGATGGAAAAGCAGGCAAAAATAGGGAGAAAATATTTGCTGTTTTACCTTTAGTTATTTGGATGTCCCTTCCATAAGATGCCTATTTTCAGCAGTGATTTAAGCCAACTGTCTTAATTTCATTCTACAGTGAAATATTCAAGGACAATCAAGTGGTTCCCAGATGACTCTTTCTAGAAAAAAGTAGCTACTGATCTGTGGGCAGGAAAACATGAAGTATTAGTGAATTTCAGAGCCAGGAAGAGTGAGGGGAAAAGTCACTGAAAGTGACAGATGTCGCCTTCCTCGTAGGTTCTTCTTGTGACACAATATTCACATGAGAGTACATTTGCCCATTTAATTTTTCAGGAAAGAAAATAAATAGAGCAAAGCAATAAAAAGTAAATCACCCCTTGCCAAAGAATACTTATAAAGCCAATGGGGCGGTCTCAGTAGATTAGAGAAACAAAGGGAAGCAAAATGGAATGAATAAAATAAAGAGCCGAGAGACCTGAGGAAATAAAACTGAGCTGTGAAAAGCAAGACCAGGACGTGAAATGTAGGATAGAAACAAGATAAATGAGTCGGAGAGACAATTACATTCTTAATTAAAATTTAGCCCAGGCAGGGTGGTTCACGCCTGTAATCCCAGCACTTTGGGAGGTCAAGGCAGGCAGATCACTTGAGCCCAGGAGTTCGAGACCAGTCTGGGCAACATGACGAAACCCTGTCTCTACAAAAAATACAAAAAATTAGCCAGGCGTGGTAGTACATGCCTGTAGTCCCAGGTACTTGGAGACTGAGGTGGGAGGATCACCTGTGTCTGGGAGGCAGCAGTTGCATTGAGCTGAGATCACATCACTACACTCCAGCCTTTGTGACAGAGTGAGACTCTGTCTCAAAATAAATAAATTAATTAAAATAAAATTTAGGTATTAGTGAGTTTTCAACTATTCATAAATCAAATTATTTTTGTTATTCATTTATTATGTTATGATAGTACAATTAGCATAATTTTGAAATGTCTTTATATAATCTATATCTTTTGAAGCCTATTAATTTTTTATAAGAAATGCAAAATATAATACAAATACAGTTTTCTGAGCATAGTATTATTTAGTCATTGAAAAGAGATTCTATCATTTGGAGTAATTGGAAACCTTTTCCCAGGAAGAGAATGTGTCACTGAAATGTAAGTCAGTCTAATATCCAAACTTTGTAAAGCCTGTTGGTGAATATCAGGTGATAGTTGTTTCTGTAAGGTGGCCTCATTTCAGCTTCAGATTGGGAGATATGTCCATATGAAATAATATACCCATAAATGGTGGGCGGAAGTTGGATCCAGGTTGGGGGAAAGATAACTAAGATGGATTTTAGTCAGGAAAGTCAGTGGCCTTGAAAGGTAACTGGGGCAGATTTCTAATTCAAAAATTAAGACAGAATTTTAAGTCCATAGAACTAAGCTATCAAAGAAGTATGTGCGTGTGTGTGTGTGTGTGTGTGTGTGAAGTGGTTTAAAATTTACAACTGCACATTTTCAGAATTTGCCCATCGAGTGCAGAAAACCGGCTATGCTGACAGAAAAGGAAATTGGCAGCTGTGATTTTCTTACTATAAGAAAGTTGCAGGATTCCAGACTAAACTCCATTTCCAAGACCAATCAGATGTTTACATGTGGAGCTGCACACATTGTTTTCCTTTTTCGGTCAGGAATAGGAATTTTAGGAACTAGGTTTGAGCAGATTAGGTAAGGGATGGACATCCAGCTGGATGATGTTAAAAATAAAGAGGGAGAAAACAGAAATTAGGGCTCCAAAGCTAGGATTTTGAGTTAAAAAATAATACAGCCTGTAATCCCAACTACTCGGGAACCTGAGGCAGGAGAATCACCTGAACCCGGCAGGCAGAGTTTGCAGTGAGCCGAGATGGTGCCACTGCACTCTAGCCTGGGCGACAGAGCAAGACTCCGTCTCAAAAATAAATAAAAAAATAAATAAACAAATAAATAAATAAATAAAATATAAAAAAATATATTGAGCACTCATTATGTCTCATCTCCTAGGCAAAGTATTTTGTATCTATTTTTTACTTACTTTTCATAAGCATGCTGTCGGGTAGGTAATATTATTATTTTCATTTAACATACAAGAATATAGAGGCACAAGGAGAATAAATATCATGCTTAATACCATGACTTGTAAATGAAGAATATGTTAAGAAAATTGTCTTCATCAGATTATAGAGTCTATGTCTCTGAAACAACTAGTCGTACTAACCCTTCCAACAGCTACAATTTCACAGCTGTATTTTAGGAAGAAACGTCTCTCACTGATGGTTATCTTTAGTTGACTTCAGGAGGATAGGCTGGTAAGATAATTTTTTAGCTCTTTTCAACAGTGCACCAGAAAGTAAGCTTTCTTTTTTTTTCTTTTCCGACAGAATCTCGCTCTGTCACCCAGACTGGAGTGGCGTCATCTCAGCTCACTGCAACAGTCGTGAGCCGCCATGCCCGGCCTATCTTGCCCTATTTATTGTTGATTCTTAAGGTCTCTAAATGAGTTTCTAGAAGAAAAAATTATGAAACTCTTGAAACTTATGGAGTATAGTAACAGAAATAGTTTAAGCATGGCTGATTTAAGAGACATACTGAAAAGCAGAACGGTGTAGTAGAAAGACCTGAGGCTTTAGAATTAGATAGACAGAGTTTTGAATACAAATTTTGATGTTTTCTACTAGCTTGAATACAAGCATGTCAACTCTTGTAAACCTCGGTACACGTTTGTGTGTGTGTGTGTGTGTTTATAATGATATATATGATATATATTTTTACTTCATAATTATGTATATATGAAGCAAATATATATATCATATGATGTATATACTTCATTACATATATTATATATATCATATGAAGTAAAAAATTGGTCTGGAACAGAGCCTCATAAAAAATATAAAAGTTTATATTTTAAATCTGACATTCAAGCTTAGCTTTCTTTGGTACGCAACCAATCTATTTGTAATTTATTTTAGTATAAAGCTCAGAATTGAAGTCAAATTATTTTTAAAATTTCAATCTCAAAGGGATATGAAATCAGAGGCATTCAGGCTTGTTTAATTAAAAGACACTTTCAGCTCTATGATTAAAGAAAAGTGTTTCTCACATTACACAATTTACTATATGCACATCAACATCATGGATTAATGTATTTCCAAAGTATTTATTCAATCTACAAGCATATTTTTCTTTGTAAGTACTTTTAAATTGCTAGATTCAACATTTTTATAATTTCAAAAATCCCAAATGAGAAACAAGTACTATATAATATCATTCATCTCTGTTCAAAGGAAGGGAGTTTGGCAGATTTAGGATATAATTATTCATTAGGAATGTATACAAACCAGGATCAAAGCTTGCTTACTTGCTGAGCTTTCCTCATGCAGAAATCTGAAAACACTTCTAAATTCTTATTTATGCTTCCAAACGATATTACTTTAACACATACTATGTATGCATCACGTACAGCACTCACTCTGCTAAGCTCCGTGTATGTTACCGCGTGAGCGTGTGTGTGTGTGTTTAAATACACAAGTCGTGGTTTACTTGAGAAATAGAAAAGTTAATCTGCTATTTTAATATAATGTGAGTATGTAACATAGTTTTTCACCTACATATAGTAGGAACTGTCTGCAAAAACCTTATCAAGTAGTTGTTACATGAGTTGAGTCTTAATGGTTGTGGACGAGTTACTGTGTTACACTTGAACCTTTATTACATCAGTTATACTGGGGAATGGAGAAAAATAAAATTAGAGAGAGAGACTGGAATGAGACCACAAATGGTATTGTATATTATGCAGGTATTTTAAACATTTTTTTCTAGAAAATGGAGGCCATTAAAGAATTTTTTTAGGCAAGGAATTAACAGGACAATATTTTCAGCAATGTGGGAAATGGTTGCTGGGAAAGCGAAACAGGAGATGCTAACAGGGAGAATATTGCATTACTACAAGCAAGAGATGATAAGGATGTGAATTAAAACAATGGCATTAAACATGCAGAAATTCAGGTGCAAATATAAGATAAATATTAAAGAAGCCAGTGACCAATTGGTTGTGGGTAATAAAGAGAAGGGAGAAACAGTTTCAGAAACAAATGTCTGAATAAAAGAGGTCCTTAACTAAGTTAGGAAATAAAGGATGACTTCTGTGTTGAGATGTGTTGTGAATTCATAGTCACCATGAGCTTGATTTGACTCTTGATAATCTACATCGAGATTCAAAGATGTGTCAATAAACACTAGGTTTAGATATATAGGTGTTGATTTCAATAGTTTAGATGTTGGTTTTTCATATGTATTTTGAGGGTTGTCTCCATGAATAACTACAGCCTAGGTGAGAGATTAAATATCCAGGACAGATATTGGCTAAGAAGAGCGAAAAAACGAGAATGGAAAGCAGAGAAACATTGTAGGAGCAAATAAAGGGAAACACAGAAAACATGGACTTAGCACAGTCTGGTCCAAAGATGAAAGACTTTTTATTAGTTTGGTACCTCCTCTGCAGTTAGTCATAACCTCCTGAAACTTCCAGAAGACAACTGAGGTAGAATTATTTTTGAGGTTTATCTGGTTAGTCTTTATTTACCACTTGGAGCAGCAGTAATGAGGAAGCTGACTGTTAAGATTTATACAGGTGGCCAAGCAAGGTGGCTGACGCCTGTAATCTCAACACTTTGGGAGGCTGAGGTGGGAGGATCACCTGAGGTCGGGAGTTCAAGACCAGCCTGACCAACATGGAGAAACGTGTTGTGGTATGTGCCTGTAATCCCAGCTACTTTGGAGGATGAGGAAGGAGAATCACTTGAACCTCGGAGGCAGAGGTTGTGGTAAGCTGAGATTGCGTCATTGCACTCCAGCCTGGACAACAAGAGCAAAACTCTGTATCAAAAAAAAAAAAAAAAAGAAAAGAAAAGAAAAGAAAAAAAGAGATTTACATAGGCAATCCATGCTTTTTAAAAATTAGGCAGATCCTCGTATAACCAATATTTTACTTTCTTTCCGAAGTCTCAAAGTGCCCTGATCTTACCCAGGACTTTCCTTGCATTATAAAAATATAAACTACACAGTACGTTTCTTCTACATGTGTAGAATGTTTACTAATGTAATGTGTATGGGGACATGGTTTAGGAAAACAAGAGCTAGACACACATACATGTAACATGTTGCTGTTAATGATCACGGCACTTAGTTCAGAGTATTACCTGCTATCTGGGCCCTGTGCTAATTTGTGGACATCTACTATTAGTGATCTCTCATTTGTTTTAATTAACCACCTACATGTAACTATATACTCTTGATTTATCTTCATACCAACCTTTCTTTACTATTTTTTCTAGTAAAGATAATATGATAATTACATAAATTAACCTTTAATACTATGGACTCGGGCAGAACCTAAATCAATTTCTGCATCTTCAAATTACTAGTAATCCACAATATGGCAATTCATAAAAATTTTTGAATTAGTTTTAATAAAATTTTGAAGCTTTACATATTTATGTTGAAATAATGGACATAATATTTCTTTTTTGGGATATTAAAAGAAAATACTGGAACATTGAGGTGCTCAATAAATGATAGCTGTGACAAGAGTAAATGTCATTGTCTGGGATTTGGAAACAGAATATAGACTGGCTGAATATAAGAGAAGACCAAGAATTCCCCTAGAATTGCTAGGACTGTCACTAGTAAGTA
This sequence comes from Rhinopithecus bieti, assembly GCF_001698545.2. Taxonomy (NCBI): domain Eukaryota; kingdom Metazoa; phylum Chordata; class Mammalia; order Primates; family Cercopithecidae; genus Rhinopithecus; species Rhinopithecus bieti. Next base: position 1,921,888 of record NW_016806351.1, read on the forward strand.
CTAATTTTGAAGAAGTCTGGAAATTTACATCATTCTTAGAAGAGACCGCATTGGCAAGGGCATCATACATAGGCTTTAAGGATTTTGTTGTTGTTGTTGTTCTTTAAATTTTTGTTCTTGTGAAGATCCTTGTTCCCAAATAATTGTTTGGCTTTAAATTATCTAATTTTTTTCTTAATCAATCTATTCATATATATTCTGCCAACTGTTCCCAGTATAGCCCATTTATTTATCTTCTTTCTACCATGTAAGCAGTCACAAAGATTGGGAAAAAAAGACTTTTTAAGATAACAGTGTAACTTACTAGTTATTTAACTAATATCTGTCTTCCACTCTATGCTTTAAGCCCCACAAGGGTATATCAAGTGTCTGTTATACTTAGTCTGTATCCTCACATCCAGAAAAGTGCACTTAGCATGAAGAAGATGGTTGGTTGTTAGGGAATACAGCAACTATAGAATTAAATTAAAACGTTTTCTTTCCATGCAGATATTTTGCTCATGTCTTCAACCGCAAATGTAAGAATCGTCCCCCAGTTTTCTTCAATTTACCATTAGTCATCATGCTCACTTGACATTGCATCTACAAATAGGCAAAGGGCAAACGTGTGCATATATGAAGTTGTATGTTGTCTAAATCCACTTTTAGATGCAGTTGCCAGTAAATATGTATTTTTAAACACAAAATGTTTCAAATTTCCCATGTTAAAAATTCTAGTGCTAAAATAAGTCAGTGCTAATTTGAAGGGCAAAAGTCCATTATTTCCCTTAGAGACGAAGTAGAAAACACCTTTGGCCGTTAACAGACCAACTCACTTTTTAATAGCAACACTTCACATCAGAAGACATTAGAGCAATGCATTTAAGATGCACAAGGAAAGGAAATGTGAACCAAAGATTTTATATCCATTCAGATTGATATAAAGGTCACAGACGATGTGTTATGAACATGGAAAAACTCAGGTTCTATGATCATTTTTCTACTGGAACACAAGCTTCAGACAATCGAGAAATCCAAGTACAAGCTTGAATAAATCAACTAATGGCAAGAATTGAACAAATATAGTCATGGAAAAAAGACTAAATCCTATGTGCAAAAATTACATACTATATAAATTATATCTCTTTTGGTACAAAAATAGATATAATAGCACACAATGGTGAAGGGATAAGGACTAGGAATATGCAAAATAAATAAGCATGCTGATTGCCTCATTGTATTCATCAGAAGTTAAAGATTAATATTTTAAACACAAAGTATGGGGATACATGGGAAAGAAGAGTGTATTATGCAATTTATTATAGTTCATAGTAGAAGATCCATATATATCCTATAAAGTACAACTTAAATATATACAATAAAAATAAACAACAAAAAAACTTCACTACATTAAAAAAATAAATTTTCCTAAGTAATTAAAAGAGATGATAAATAGAAGTTTCTTGCATGCAAGAAACTTAATATATAAACTAGACAGTATTACTAGAAATGTAAAAATTTCAGCTCTTTCTTTCCTCCAAATCATGAGTCAGTTCCTAAAATAAATCTGTTTTTAATATTTCCCCTATTGGGTCTGTTTCTCTGGAGAACACTTTCTGATAAACACTACATGCTATACATTAAAATCCCTGTTTTCAACTATATAAATTGTAAGTATGAAGTATTCTTTTTTTGTTTTTATTTTTCAAGATGAGGTCTTGCTCTGTCACTCGGGCTGGAGTGCAGTGGCACAATCACGGCTCACGCAGCCTCAACTGGGCTCAAGCAATCCTCCCACCTCAGCGTCCTGAGTTGCTAGGATGACAGGCACACACCACCATGCCTGGATATTGAAACATTCTTGATGAAAAATGAGCTGAATAGATTAAGTGAGAGACAAGGGACTAGAGAGAAGGACGTGTTAAAAATATTTTACTTTCTGAGACTTAATATTGGTAAATCAGTTGTCTCTGGCCTCTTGTGTTGTGTAGTACTTAAAGCTAGCGAGGCCTCTATGTTTGAGTTTTGCTTTGATAATCAGTCAACAACTGCTATTTGACCTTATTTTGGTCTCAGCCTTCAGAAGCCTAAAATGTTGAACACATAATTTAGTGTCATTTCTGGCATTCCTCAAATTGTGCATGACCAAATAATTTGTAGTCTAGTAAACTTCCATTATTGCTTCTAGTCAGTATAAAATATGAAAATACAGCTTTAAGCATATCATTTTCACTTATTGTTATTACATGAATCTTCACAACAAATGGATTTAAACATTCCAGATATAACGGGAAAGTAAAAACCTAAATACTAAAGATATTAACATTACAAAAGTTAAGATAAAAGTATGTATTACCTTTTTATATATAGATATAAATATAGATATATAGATATAAATATAGATATATAGATATAAATATAGATATATATAGATATAAATAGAGTTGTATAATATAGTATATATAGATTTTATATATAGATATAAAAATAAAATCTATAATAATGAATGGTTTCTTGAACAGTGCATTGTCTTTATAAAAGAATTATTTAAAAACATTCAGCACAATCAAATAAACAGAAAAGATACCAGAGACAGTAGACTATCAAAAGGATTGCATTAACTAAATAGCATTGGAAAATTTTTAATCATATCTCTTATAGCCCAAACAGTGATTGTAAAATAATATAAATTCAAAATAATGGAGATGAAATTATATCTTATTCCTAATGTGTGTTTTGACTACTAACTAATAGCCAGTATTATAGCTATTAAAAAGTAAACTTTTGTAAATACATTTAGCATTAGTTTATTTAATCCATTTCATTTCCTAAGAAACCAATTTTTTACTTTGAAATTTTCTCACGTGATAGTATAAATGAACAAGTGAAGGCAAAAAAAAAATATTTACACACACATACTCACATACACACAACCACAGGCACCCCCTCACACACAGCCAAAAATCTATACCGGAATATAATGTGAAAGCATCTTTTCAAGTAATGTGCAGAAGCTTTAGTACTTAGGTTGACTTCAATAAAGTTATATAACAGCTTTCAAATAAAACTTAACCAGGGGGTAAGTTAGCACCTTATTCAATGATATTTGAAGAGAGTAAGAATTACAGCTTAATGATTTGGTGGTAACATCACCACTGCCAATTCCCTCTACTGAAAGAAATAGTTTTAAAAAAGAAGACTTGCTCTTCTTCCCCCACTCACATTAACTGAAAGTAAGAGACCCTTTTAGCAACGCAAATGTTTCCTATAAGAACTATAGTAGCAATTTAACATTTGCATTATATTTTGGAATTACCAAGAAATTATTGTTTCATCCTTAAAATAAAATTTTAAGTCTAATTAGATTTGAATGGACAAATATAAAAATATCTTTAAGTGTTACATAAAAGAGGCTTTGTAGTTCATACATTTGTCTAGATTTTAACATGAATCACAAAAATATTAAGGACATTTTTTCTAAAAATCAACTATGCTACACTGTGCCAAAGCAACAATACAAGCAAGAATGATCATGCTCTGAGTGAAATACATATTGTTTAAAACTGTCCTGCATTGTTGCTAAATTTTATTTATTTTTATTTTATTTTTGAGACAGGGTATAGTTCTGTCACCCAAGCTGGAGTGCAGTAGCCTAATACAGCTCACTGCAACCATGACATCCTGGGCTCAATTCTCCCACCTCAGCCACCTGAGTAGCTGGGAGCACAGGCGTATGCCACCTCACCTGGCTCTTTTTTTTTTTTTTTTTTTTTTTTTTTTTTTGAGATAGAGTCTCACTCTGCCATCTAGGATGGAGTGCAGTGGCACGATCTTGGCTCACTGCAACCTCTGCCTTCTGGGTTCAAGGGATTATCCTGTCTCAGCCTCCCAAGCAGCTGGGACTCCATGCGCCACTACCACAACCAGCTAATTTTGTAGTTTTAATAGAGACGGTGTTTCACCATGTTGACCAGGCTTATCTCAAACTCTTGACCTAAAATGATCCGCCTGCCTCGGCCTCGCAAAGTGCTAGGATTACAGGCATGAGCCACCGTGCCCAGCCCCTGCTCATGTTTTATTTTGTTTTTTGTAGAGATGTGATCTCGCTGTGTTGCCCGGGCTGCTCTCAAGCTCCTGAGCTCAAGGGATCCGCCCACCTTGGCCTTCCAAAGTGCTGGTGCTACAAGAGTAAGCCATTGCACCCAGGCTGCAAAATTTTAAAAGGAATGATTACAAAGAATTTTAATACAGTTTATAATCAGTATCACTTGTATCAGTCAGAGTTTCCAGAAAACATAACCAATGGTAAAGGGATGATCGAGATAAAGATAGAGAAAGATGGAGATAGACAATAGATACACACAGATTTATTTTAAGAAATGGGCTCTTAGAATTGTGAAGTCTGGCAAGTTGGAAATCCATAGGGCAGGCTAGCGAGCTGAAAATTCAAGCAAGATTTTATGTTAAGACTTGAAGCAGAACTCTTTCTTTCCTGGGAAGCCTCACCCTTTGTTTTATTGTTGTTGTTTGTTTTGTTTGTTTGTTTGAGACGGATTGTCGCTCTGTCACCCAGGCTGGAGTGCAGTGGCGCGATCTCAGCTCACTGCAAGCTCTGCCTCCCAGGTTCACACCATTCTCCTGCCTCAACCTCCTGAGTAGCTGGGACTACAGGCGCCCACCACCAAGCCCGGCTAATTTTGTTGTTATTGTTGTATTTTCAGTAGAGACCGGATTTCACCGTGTTAACCAGGATGGTCTCGATCTCCTGACCTTGTCATCCGCCTGCCTCAGCCTCCCAAAGTGCTGGGATTGCAGGCGTGAGCCACGGCGCCCAGCCACCCTTTGTTTGCTCTTAAAGCCTTCAATTGGTTGGATGAGGCCAAACCACATTATGAAGGGCAATCTTTCCTTAAAACTTTCCTTAAAAGCTTATTGCATCTACAAAATACCCTCACAGAAACATCTAGACAGACAGACAATTGAGCACCATATCTTATTCAAATTGACATACAGAATTTAACTGTCCCAACTATGTACATTAATTGCTACAAATCATATTCAAAGAATGGACATAATCTTTGAAGGTACAGATGTTTTGTAATGAACATGTGTTTTTGTGAAACTTAATGTATCTCAAAATTAAAACATTACTGTTACATGTATTTTTCTTTTAGAGATTACAGATGACTTTAAATAGAAAAAATGTCTTATTTTTAAGTGTAATAAAAATTCTTTTTAAAATATAGCTCTCAGAACATAGAAATCTAGATATATTAGAATATTTACGTTCATACCTATAGCCGTTCAATATTCAAGATGGACATATATACTCAAGGAAATATTTTCTTCAAAATTAATATGAGATATGCTCTAAACAACTACACTACTAACAGATAAAAGGCCAATTTTAATATACAAGTCAAAAATTGCTTGTGAATAAAGGACGGATGTACAGATATACAAATGAATTTTTAAAGAAATGTTTCACTGTTTTGTCTGAAGTCATTACTATGAGGACAATAAGTAATAATGTTGTGCCCGAAGTCGCGAGACCCCAAAAGTGACCACCAGAGTCCAGAGTCAAAGCCAAATAGCCGGGGTCACTTTATTACGAGTTCGAACCCGGACCTCTCCGCTTTATACAATGGCAGGTAAAGAGAGAGGCCCCGGCTGCTGTTTTAGGGTTTCTTTTATAGCGAGGTACAAACAAGTCACAGAGAAACAGTAGTTACAAGCTTATTATTGGTTAACATTTAAAGTTGAACATTCGGCAGTTTCTGGTTGGTTCCTGCCTTTTTCGCAACCTCAAACGGCTGGGGGTTTTCCAGATAAGTTGTTTGTGTAAGCCCGGGGGGTGGTCACATGCATGTATGTTGCAACCTCAAACGGCTAGGGGTTTTCTAGATAAGTTGTTTGTGTAAGCCCGGGGGGTGGTCACATGCATGTATGTTTAGAATTTTTCCCTTAGGGGCTTTCTNTCTGCCATCTAGGATGGAGTGCAGTGGCACGATCTTGGCTCACTGCAACCTCTGCCTTCTGGGTTCAAGGGATTATCCTGTCTCAGCCTCCCAAGCAGCTGGGACTCCATGCGCCACTACCACAACCAGCTAATTTTTGTAGTTTTAATAGAGACGGTGTTTCACCATGTTGACCAGGCTTATCTCAAACTCTTGACCTAAAATGATCCGCCTGCCTCGGCCTCGCAAAGTGCTAGGATTACAGGCATGAGCCACCGTGCCCAGCCCCTGCTCATGTTTTATTTTGTTTTTTGTAGAGATGTGATCTCGCTGTGTTGCCCGGGCTGCTCTCAAGCTCCTGAGCTCAAGGGATCCGCCCACCTTGGCCTTCCAAAGTGCTGGTGCTACAAGAGTAAGCCATTGCACCCAGGCTGCAAAATTTTAAAAGGAATGATTACAAAGAATTTTAATACAGTTTATAATCAGTATCACTTGTATCAGTCAGAGTTTCCAGAAAAACATAACCAATGGTAAAGGGATGATCGAGATAAAGATAGAGAAAGATGGAGATAGACAATAGATACACACAGATTTATTTTAAGAAATGGGCTCTTAGAATTGTGAAGTCTGGCAAGTTGGAAATCCATAGGGCAGGCTAGCGAGCTGAAAATTCAAGCAAGATTTTTATGTTAAGACTTGAAGCAGAACTCTTTCTTTCCTGGGAAGCCTCACCCTTTGTTTTATTGTTGTTGTTTGTTTTTGTTTGTTTGTTTGAGACGGATTGTCGCTCTGTCACCCAGGCTGGAGTGCAGTGGCGCGATCTCAGCTCACTGCAAGCTCTGCCTCCCAGGTTCACACCATTCTCCTGCCTCAACCTCCTGAGTAGCTGGGACTACAGGCGCCCACCACCAAGCCCGGCTAATTTTTGTTGTTATTGTTGTATTTTCAGTAGAGACCGGATTTCACCGTGTTAACCAGGATGGTCTCGATCTCCTGACCTTGTCATCCGCCTGCCTCAGCCTCCCAAAGTGCTGGGATTGCAGGCGTGAGCCACGGCGCCCAGCCACCCTTTGTTTGCTCTTAAAGCCTTCAATTGGTTGGATGAGGCCAAACCACATTATGAAGGGCAATCTTTCCTTAAAACTTTCCTTAAAAGCTTATTGCATCTACAAAATACCCTCACAGAAACATCTAGACAGACAGACAATTGAGCACCATATCTTATTCAAATTGACATACAGAATTTAACTGTCCCAACTATGTACATTAATTGCTACAAATCATATTCAAAGAATGGACATAATCTTTGAAGGTACAGATGTTTTGTAATGAACATGTGTTTTTGTGAAACTTAATGTATCTCAAAATTAAAACATTACTGTTACATGTATTTTTCTTTTAGAGATTACAGATGACTTTAAATAGAAAAAATGTCTTATTTTTAAGTGTAATAAAAATTCTTTTTAAAATATAGCTCTCAGAACATAGAAATCTAGATATATTAGAATATTTACGTTCATACCTATAGCCGTTCAATATTCAAGATGGACATATATACTCAAGGAAATATTTTCTTCAAAATTAATATGAGATATGCTCTAAACAACTACACTACTAACAGATAAAAGGCCAATTTTAATATACAAGTCAAAAATTGCTTGTGAATAAAGGACGGATGTACAGATATACAAATGAATTTTAAAGAAATGTTTCACTGTTTTGTCTGAAGTCATTACTATGAGGACAATAAGTAATAATGTTGTGCCCGAAGTCGCGAGACCCCAAAAGTGACCACCAGAGTCCAGAGTCAAAGCCAAATAGCCGGGGTCACTTTATTACGAGTTCGAACCCGGACCTCTCCGCTTTATACAATGGCAGGTAAAGAGAGAGGCCCCGGCTGCTGTTTTAGGGTTTCTTTTATAGCGAGGTACAAACAAGTCACAGAGAAACAGTAGTTACAAGCTTATTATTGGTTAACATTTAAAGTTGAACATTCGGCAGTTTCTGGTTGGTTCCTGCCTTTTCGCAACCTCAAACGGCTGGGGTTTTCCAGATAAGTTGTTTGTGTAAGCCCGGGGGGTGGTCACATGCATGTATGTTGCAACCTCAAACAGCTAGGGGTTTTCTAGATAAGTTGTTTGTGTAAGCCCGGGGGGTAGTCACATGCATGTATGTTTAGAATTTTTCCCTTAGGGGCTTTCTATCTCAATAGCTAAGTATGAAAATATGATAAATAGTAGTACAAGATGTTTTTCTACGTTGTGATAAAATGTGGTCTAAACTAATCTTGCAACCCTATGCTCATTACCATGTTCTAACTCATCTCTGTAAGAAAAGAAGTTGGAAACAGGCGATTTGATGATATAAAGGAATTTGTTTAAAAAGAGATGTAGCTCTGAAAGAAACTTCCTCTCTTTTACAGAGAGTTCAAGTCTGTTATTTTTCTACTTCTCTGTGTCATAAAAGACCAATTGCACTTTCCTCCTCAAACCAAGCAAGAGCTCAGCAAAAGACCCCATTGGAGTAACAGGAAGCATTTGTGGGAAAGGATGAATCTCACTCCTAGATGAATTCCAGTAAACTGCAGAAACTTGTTTACTATTATCAAGGCAGACCACACATGGGTTCCTACAGAGTCAAACCATGTAAAAGGAAGTTGCCCTTGTCAATAAGGTGAAGAGAGAAGCTGCATTTCATCAGTAATCTTGCAAAAAGTGAAGGGGGTAGCTGGGCTAGTCCCAACTTAAAAGCATCTGTCACAAAATGACTGCTTATCAGAGAGCAGAGACCCGTGAATAATAATGGTACAGGGCAGTAACTGAGAGTGTGTCCTTAAAAGTGACCAGAGAATGCAGTTCCAAGGTATATTTCAAAAGCCCAGGGGTGGTGGGGGAGGTTTCATGGAGAAGGAGCCAGCAAGTGTTCAAAGATTCTACAGAGACGCCCTGAGAAGAAGGAACTGGTGATTGAACTTCTTCAACAGCAGAAGGTATCAGATATTCCTCAGTTGCTAAGAGGGGACCACGCACAACCTCTACAAAGTCTAATGGCTTTTGTCTCTTTATCTTTAAACATTATCTCCACTCCCCACCACCCTTGAGGAAATGGAAGCAACCTGATAAATGCGAGAGAGGTAAAAGGGCAAGGTGGGGTAAAGGGACAGATCATGCACTTTTCACACTGTGAAAACAGAACAACAGTCCTGTTTACTAAAGGGGGAAAACTTTGGATTGGAAAAAGGTCAGCTTACTTTATTATAAAGACAGCTGCATACGATTGTGGAATGCAAATAGATATTTCATCACTGTAAAAATTCATGGTGACTTCAACTAAACCACATATATTGTGACTCCGAGCTAATATAATCCAAGTAATATTTTGAATAGTTCACTAGGTATATTTTATTCCAGTGGGCACTAAAATACTTAAAAACAGATTATGGTAGCCAGTGGCTCAATAAGAAGCATATTTATGTTCCTTACACTGACAATAACTTAATATCATCATCTGTGGGTAGATGATAGATTTTCTTGTTGACCTATTCATGAGGAAACCTGACATATTTGAATATAGTATATACTTCGATAAAATTTAGAGGTATTGTTTTGTAAGATTTCTATAATTTAAACATGAATAACTCATGTTTTCATCAAAAAGGATACTGCAAACCAAATATCACCAATGTTACTATATTATTTATAGTTAGGCATCTTTCATATCTTCATAAATACATATAATTATACAAATATAAATGGTTAATATCTACTTTCAGTCAGCAACGACTTTATGTTTAATATGAGGTCCTCAATTTAACGACTTTTTTTCTTGGGGAAAAAAGACAGTAACATTATTTATTCTACTATATATCACCCTATGGTTTTTTAAATTTATGTCTGAAAACAAACTTTGGACTCAAATCTGGATCCTCTCACTTTTAATAAGAAGAGTTAAGAGTGCACACTATTGAAATAACCACAGGAAATCAGGCATAAACTAGGAAATGAAGTTAAATGTATGCTCATCCCAGCTATATAATCTAATATATTAGAATTTCCTTAATAGTGTATGATTTGTAATCAGTGTTTCTCATGTTTTATTACAACTATGTATGTAATGTATATTTTGATGTCTTGCAGGATTATTAACAATAGTATAATTTTTCTTGTCGTTGATTTTGACTAAAGTACACAGAAAAAGACCCATGCAAAACACATGCTTAAAAATTGATAAACAAATACAAATAAAACATAGACTAGGAAAAAATATGAATTATAGTCAATAATGTACCTAAAAATACCTAAACAGTATTACAACATATAGAAATATTGATAATATTTTCTTATACTTCTCTATCTAATATAAAATGTCATTTTACTCTTTCTCTTCTTAATTTTTCCCAAATTCTTTCTGGCTTTATTCTCATTATCATCAAGTTACTCTCTTCCCTAATGACACACCAAGTTACTAACCATAGCCTACCAACTAATTTCTCACCTGGAGGTTTCTCCTTTCTAATTCATCCTACACACTTCTCTTAGACTAATCTCTCTAATATATTTGATCATACCAGTCATTATTTTATTCATCAACAATTTATTGACTGCTATGTTTTGTCCAACATAAAGTAAACTTGATCTCTGCTTCACTGAAACTCAGAGTCTACTCGGGAGAAAAAGTAAACAAATGATTATCTTTATAAAAATAAAATCACTAATTCTGATAACTGCTATGAAGAAACCAGACGAACTGCTATGGGAGAAAGGGACCTATTTTGAGAAATTGGAAAGGTTTGTTTGAAGAACCAACAATTGTGCTGAAACTTGAAGGATGGGGAAGTCAAGGAAGATCTACAGCATAGATTACTGCATAGCTTGTTATAGTGGAAGTGCCCAGTACATGTGAGGAACGCAAGTCTAGCTACTATAGATTCCTAGATCGTAGTGTGAGGGGATCTTGTGAGCCATCTGGCAAGGTGGACAAAGACTTGATCATATGGGATTTGGGAGGCAATGTTAGAGGCTTTTTTTTCCTCCCTAAGTGCATTAGACCTTTCTGTTCTCCTTTGCAAATACCTATAAATATTTTGAAGTTAAACAAAATATAGAGATAGATGTCTAAACTTAAAACATTTTACTTTGGAGTAATAACTGCAATTTGGGGCGTACACACAGACTAGATTGTATTCAGTATGTTTAAAGAACAATGAGAAAGCTGGAGGTTTAAATAAAAGCATAAATGTTATGCATTGTTTTGAAAAATGTTCATTGGCACTAGTAAAGTTTTGGGGATTGGTGAGTGACCATGGTAGGTAAGACCAGTCTTAGAGTCACAGCAGGTCATTTTAGTAGTTCGTTACCAGATAAAAGTGGTTTCAGGCTACAGTAGGCGGTTTCAGCAGCTAGGCTGGGAAACAATTACGTTCCTGGAGCAATGTTACATGCTGTGCATGTGATAGCTCCTCTCCATTGTGCCTTGCTTCAGTAGGACAAGAATAACCCAAACCATATGATCAACTTTCACAAATCTATAATTATTTCAAAATTTAAAAATATTTAAAAAATTGTATATTAGTTTGCTTCCATTACGAATTATTACAGATTGGGTGGCTTAAACAGAAATGCATTTGTTTACAGCTCTGAAGGTTGGAAATCCAAGATCAAGTTTTTATAAGTTTGGCTTTCCCTGAGGCCTCTTTTCTTTGCTTGCAGATGGCCATTTTCTTACTGTGTCCTTAGATGGACTTTGCCCTGCACACACGTGCCCTTGGCATCTCTGTGCGTCCAAATATTCTCTTCTTATAAGAACCACCTGTCAGATGGAATTATGGCCTACCCAGTATGTAAATGCAGTCACATTCTGAGGGATTGAGGTTTAGGGCTTCAACATATGAATGAGAGGAGAACAAAATTTAGTCCATAACCATTATATGATTGAAATCAAACACCTATTCTGAGTAAAAATAGCAAAACACTGTTAAGTACTATTATTCTCATTTTCTGATGGAGAAATCTTACTAGTAAGCACTAAAACAGTATTCAACAAGAGTGTAATAAGAGCAAACATTTTCCCCAGCCTTTACATGATGTGCTTCCTCATGAGTAGGTAAACAGGAAAATCTATAGTTTACCCACAGATGATGGTATTAAGTTTCTGTCAATGTAAGAAACATAAATATGATTGATATTGAGCTGCTGGCTGGCATACTCTGTTTTAGAAAACAAAGAGGGAAATGCAGACAGAGAGACAAACTATCATAAAATCAATATTCTGGCAGTGGATTTTAGGTTGCAGTAACAATTTTATTTTCAGTGTATTTTCTTGTCTTTTTTTTCTAAGTTTTCTACAGTTAACATATTATTTTGTAATTAAAATGTATCATTGCAATAATAACTCTTGTAAGACACATTAAGAATACATATTCTTAATTACTTAATGTTTTCTTACTGTAACATTTTTTACTATTTTCTTGCTTTTCTATAATAAATAGTTATTTACTGAATTATTGCTTGTGTTAAATTCCAGGAGTTACACTGCTTGGCAAAGAATATGATGACACTTTGGGAGGCCGAGGCAGGTGGATCACGAGGTCAGGAATTAGAGACCAGCCTGATCAACATGGTGAAACCCTGTCTCTACGGTGGCGTGTGCCTGTAATCCCAGCTACTCAGGAGTCTGAGGCAGGAGAATCACTTGAATTTGGGAGGCAGAGGTTGCAGTGAGCCGAGATTGCGACATTACACTCCAGCCTGGGCAAGAGACCAAGACTCTGTCTCAAAACAAACAAACAAACAAACAAAAAAACAAAAAAGAATATGATGACATACTTTATCTATTGATTACAATCAGAAAATTGTCTTTCAAAAGAATTCTATCAGATCATGTTGAAACCAGTATTGCAACACTACCCGGTTTTACCATTACTCAAGAACATAACATATATTATTAATTGGTTTTTGCTAACAGTGAAATTGCCATCATTTTATTTCATTTCACTTAATTTCATTTGTTTGTACAAAGGGAGTCTGACTTCAAGTATATTAGGTTTTGTTATTGTTTCTCTGATACAAAGTGTTTTTTCAGGTCAGTTTTTATGCTTTTATTTTTTATTTTATTAGTGCAGGGGTGCAACTGTGGCTCACTGCAGCCTCAAACTCCAAGGCTCAAACAATCTTCCCATCTCAGCTTCCCATGTAGCTGGGACTACGGGCATATACCACCATGCCTGGCTGCATTTTGTATTTTTTGCAGAGATGAGGTTTCACCATGTTGCCCAGGCTGGTCACGAACTCCTGAGCTCAAGCCCGCAGCCAGCCTCAGCTTCTCAAAGTTCTGGGATTATAGGCATAGAACTCGGCCAATATTATTTTTAAAACCAATATGGGCTTTAAATGTAGTTGTTCAGAATATTTTACAGAAATAAAATGTTGTAAAATATAATCATTAGCAGCATCCACAAGTGAATACTTTCCTATAAGGAGCTTAGATATTTCTAATGCCATATTAACCAAATAATTTTTTATATACTAGAATAGAGTTTTCTTAATGTCCTAAGTTTCACACTTGTTAATCCTCATTCTCAGCTACACAGTCATTGTAAGAGTATATTCTATAATTGAAACAATCATTAAAAACAGTCACACAAAAATTTGCATACTATGAAAGATTCTAGATAATATCAGAATTTTATACTTATTTTACTGCCTTACCTTGTTTGCAAAGTCCTCTTTGTAGTTGTTAAAATTATAGATAGAAGCAAATGCATATTATCTTAAATTTTTTATTGTTATACATAAATAATCCAAGAAGTTTAGAATATACATATAAGGTGATACAACTGATGTTATGCACAATCAAAGAGTGGAGTGGAGTCCTAACTCTCATTCAATCACCTTGCCCACCATAAAATTATCAATCTACATATACAAACTTTAAAAATACTCAGATCTTTAGGCAGGGCACGATGGCTCATCCCTGTAATCCCAGGACTTTGGAAGGCCGAGGCGGGCGGATCACGAGGTCAGGAGATTGAGACCATCCTGGCTAACACAGTGAAATCCCGTCTCTACTAAAAATACAAAAAATTAGCCGGGCGTGGTGGCAGGTGCCTGTAGTCCCAGCTACTCAGGAGGCTGAGGCAGGAGAATGGCATGAACCCGGGAGCTGGAACTTGCAGTGAGCTGAATCATGCCACTGCACTGCAGCCTGGGCAACAGAGCAAGACTCTGTCTCACAAAAGAAAAAAAAA
>NW_016806351.1:1936441-1953388 GCF_001698545.2 Rhinopithecus bieti
AAAAAAAAAAAAACTCAGATCTTTTATACTACAATTGTAAAATCTCAAACTAATTCTAAATTAAGTTTCATATTTTTAGGACTCCAGACTAATATCAGGCCCAAGGGAATACATATTTAATCTTCATAGCAAATACTTCATTTCTGCAAGAAAGACAATGACATTTTCTTCTTTTCTTTTTCTAGAAAATATATAAAAACCTAATTACTTTTGTTTTTTGTTTTCTGGGTATTTTTTTGAGACAGAGTCTTACTCTTTGTCACCCAGGCTGAAGTGCAGTGCTGTGATTTGGCTTACTGCAAACGTTGCCTCCTGGGTTCAAGAGATTCTCCTGCCTCAGCCTCCTGAGTAGCTGGAATTATAGGCATGCACCACCATGCCCGGCTAATTTTTATATTTTTAGTAGAGACAGGGTTTCGCCATGTTGGCCAGGCTGCTCTCGAACCCCTGACCTCAGGTGATCCGCCTGCCTCAGTCTTCCAAAGTGTTGGGATTACAGGTGTGAGCCACCGCGCCCAGCCAAAACCCAATTATAAATATCAGAAACTGTGTGGAAAAAAATAATTTGGCTCAGCAATGCTTCATTAGATCTTGAAATTCAAACTCTCAGCTTTCACACATTAATAGTTGAAAGGCAAGATTAATTCAACAGATATTTCTAAACAAGTCAGATATATAGGTCTTGCATAGTAGAAAACATCACTGCAGAATGGGATTGAGATGAATTTAAATGTGACTTTCAAACAGCACTACATTTAAAAGTTATAAATTTATTTATTTGCTTTGCCCATTTAAAAAAATTTATAGTTTTTAGTGGTCTTGGAAGCTACTAAATTGGTTAGCTGACCATCAATTTTTTCCAGAAAAAATAAGAAATGCAATGGGAAAGGGTTATATTTCTAGAATTCCTAATTGTAACCCAGGAAACCAACTCTTAAGGTTGTTCATTTTCTTTGCTAGCCCTGTCTGATGTGTAAGTACTTTAATCTGTAATGAACATGGGAAGGTATAACTGTGTGTACTCAAATTGCAGTTCTTGCTAAGCCTGTGTCCAGTGAACTGGAAATTAAACTTCAGTTATAGTGGTGTTTAGTTATTCTTTGAGATTACAATAGTTCCATTTCAGTAAAAAGCAGTTTGGAAGAAGTTCACTGGAAATGACTGCTAAATTCTTTGTTAAAATAAAGTACAATGCAATTTTGGTCAAATGTGTCCTGAATTCAAGCATCCTTGAGAGGGTCACCCACCTATCTCTTTGGATAAACTATCCACTTCATGCAGCATTTACTTGAATGGAAATTACACATATACTTTGACAGTAATTACTAATGCAAATCACACGTAAACATGACATAATGAGCATGTCAAAGTCAATTAAAATATAGAGACAAATTTCTAAATATAAAGTTATTTGGGAAGCAACAGTTCCAATTTTCAGCATACACACAGACCAGTTGGTCTTCAGTATGTCTGAAGAACAAAGAGAAGTTTGAGAGCTTTATTAGAAAGAGAAATGCTACCTATCACTTTGAAAGAAAGCTCATTGACACTAGGGAAGCTTTTGGAAGCTGGCAAGCTCTGATTGGTAAGTGACAGTGGTAGGTAACAGCAGTCTTAGAGTCATGGCAGGCCATCTCCACAGCTGAACTTGTAGAAAATTAAATTTTTGGAACAGGTGCTATGTGCCCCAAGAGCTTTTCCCCTAGCCCCTCATTTCTGTCTTAGTAGGATATGGCAAGAGTGACTCAATTTGAATAATTAACTTTCACGGTGCCACAAACATGGTGAGGAAAGAAGAAATGCAAAGGAACAATATGCACAGAGGATAATGAAGGAGAAATTAAATCTGAGATGGAGTATAATTTCTAGAAGTTATGCAACCAAGTTTTAAAATACTATATGTAAGGATATGCAATCTCAGAGAGAGTCATAGAGTCAGACTCTAGTCTAAATGTTCAGTCACAAATCCAGTGAGAAATAGTACATCAAGGAAAGATTAGGGCTAGAGAGAGAAATCTGTGAGTAAATCACAAAGACAAAAAAGTACTCCAAGGTAGTCAACAGAGAAAAGGAGAAATAGGAAGCCACAAACCTGAAAACAATTCACACTGAGGTGGGTGGAGAAGGAAAATCAGGCAATATAAAGAGAATTTAAAAATAACCTTGTTTGTAGATTTCTGCAGTAGAGGTGCCTCTTTGGAGATATTTCCCAGGTCTCTTACTTTCAGGTTTGACTTCCATGAGAATGTTAGAAAATTTAAAATTAATGAATCAATTTTTAATGCACTTTCTTTGAAACAATCAAATTCTAATCTTCCCAGGTTATCAATGTAGGGAGAATGTAACTAAGAACATCCTTTATTTTCCCCAAANTAATCTTTACTACCTGAAAGCTCTCACATTTAAAATAAATCCTAATAGTTTGTACCTGAGAAATCATAATCCCACAGGGCAGTCAGACTTTTCTCTCAAATGCCAAAGCTGAAATTTTTATTTCAGTTTTGTGCTTGAGAAATTCTACAAAACTGACACCGGGAATACCCGTCTCCTCAAGATATTTCCTTAAATGTTTAAAAATTTCCCCATGAATAGTAATACAGAGTGCATTTGTGGTTAATAAAATATAATAGCCCAGTTTGACAAAATGTTATGTTGGATAAGCATTAATATGTAAGAAATATAAGTGAGCATGAGTTTTAGAAATTAAGGGTTTGTTTAATCTTTTATTGGAAAGTTAATAAAGAGTGCCTATCTCTCTGTATTTATTTCTAGCTCAATTTCTATCTGCTCCTGAATCTGGTTCATCCACGATCATGTCTTCCTTTACAACATGACAGCCAAAATTACTCAGGGCATTCCAACTGTTAAGTACAGAGGAAAAGCATCATACAATGTAATTCATTCACATATTTATCATATGTTTTATGAGAGCTTACTATATAATAGGCAGTGTTTTAGGCTATACAGATCCAAAAACAAACACATGTCAAATGTTGAAAACTAAATAGGTTTAAAAATCTATATATTTTTTCAAAATTTGTGCTTCAAATGCTTCTATAATAACACAGCAGATATTTAACATCAAAATTCATAATATCTGGTATATTTATTCAGCATAATGATATTAATTGCATAGGTAGTAGGGTGACAGAATTCATCAGTGACAAGGCCAGAGTACTGAATAATTTGAATGAGAATGTTAAAATTACATCATTAACGGTCTGCCTTTTTGCCTGACAAGGTATCCACAGCAATAACTAACAAAAGGAGATAACATATTTAGAATGGGCAGTGCTTAATTTCACATAGCGTATATAGTAGGAAACTCTTTTTAAAAAATGGGAAAAGTTAAGATTAATAGGAAATGCAAGATTTATTCAGTTGGATTTTGTCATTAACCAAAGAAAAACTGCAAAGCCTATCTTGCGTGAAACATTGCTGCTGGTTGTTGACATTTACAAAATGTGGAATCATTTTCTGCCATAGAAAGCTTATTGAATATCGTAAACTTTAACCTGTAACTGCAGATGTACCCTTTATTTCTCTTTAGCCCCTTCAGATCCAACTTCCATTCTTCTTCACTCTTTCTTGTAAGACACAATCTCCAAAGACCGTATCAGCGGCCTCCTTGCTTCTGACTTGCCATTACACTGTTGGCTAAAGGAAAACACTTACAGGAGAGGGGGAGAGGGCGAAGAAAGAGGGATGGGATATATATTTCCCAGGCATTCTTGCTCCTTGAGAGAAGAGGAATTAGATGTGTTTCTCCGGTGGCAGGGCCCTTCTACACTTACAGCTATGCTTTCTGGATTAATTCACTACTCCCTGGGCTTGCCACTTCACACCTAGAGTTGGTAATAGTTCTCCAATAGTATCTAGTCCTAGTTACCTCACCCTTCCTTGTGACTAAAGGTGTGATTCTCTCACACTTTTAGAAACAGCACTTTCCTGGTTTCTTTGCAATAATCCAGCTTGAATATGCCATTTCTTCTCAGTTAGGCCTCTGACTGAAAAATAGTGTCCTGCAGTGACTAGGAGTCAGCACTACATACACAGAGAAAATACTGGAGGATGAAACAAAAATTATAATTCTAATTTAATCCTACAGCTTCTTTTCAACTAACCCTCTGCACTTCTTTTTCTGTGTGTCCATAACCATTCTAGTTCTAACTGAAAAATTCAACTTTGGAATAAAATGAAGGATCTATTCCTTTTCTACTATAAAATATTGCAATGATCCTTTACCATATTTACATTTGCTAGAAAGGTAGAAGATCTATTGCCATTTACTAGAATTTCCCCAGATGCTGGATTTTATTCAAACTGTATTATTTTATTACATACCCCACCAACAAAGAAATCATCTCACTAGACTCATATTTCTTTTATACAGAAGTATAATTATCACTTAATTTACATGCCATGGCATAATTTTACTTCTACTAAACAATAAAAAAGCATATTAACATTAACGATCTAAATATAATCAAATATAGAGTTATTAGAGTTTTAGATTTTTAATAACTTTTATTCACTTAGGCATCTAAAATAATTTTTTAAAAAAAATATTTTGCAAAGTGGCTATTGTGCAGCTATAAATATACAGAAAGGCCAACATTCACATATATATTTTATATAATATATGTATTTTATATTAGATTATTTAATATAGTTATATATAGCATAAATTATTTATATATACTTTATATAATAAAAATATAATTTATATACTTATATTAAATATATGTGTGTATGTATACATATATATTTTTCCAGACAGGAGTCTTGCTCTGTCACCCAGGCTGGAGTGCAATGGCATGATCTCAGCTCACTTCAGCCTCCACCTCTTGGACTCAAGGTATTCTCCTGCCTCAGCCTCCCAAACAGCTGGGATTACAGGCACCCACCACCACTCTTGGCTAATTTTTTTTTTGTGTGTATATTTTTAGTAGAGACTGGGTTCCACCATATTGGCCAGGGTGGTCTCTAACTCCTGATCTTCTGATCCGCCCACCTCGGCCTCCCAAAGTGCTGGGACTATAGGCGTAAGCCACCGCGCCCGGCCCCATATATAAGTTTTTAGAATAGTAGAAATATTATTCTTTCAAGATTTACCTATACATTGATTCAAACATTGGCATATTATAAATTGTGACTCATCATTAGAAACATAGAGCTTCTAAACTCAAACATAGTCTTGATAGACTTTCATATATGATTTTAACATATATGTTAAAATTTAAAAATTTTAACGTAATATAAGCCATTTTATTTAATTCAGGTTTGCCTGCAAACAAATTTGGTCAAACTAATTGAGGTTAGGTCATGTTTCCTCTTAAGAATATTTGTATAATAAGCTCATAAACTTTCTGCAATTGTTTCTAGTCCCAAATCACAACTTTTCTGTTTTCAAGCATAATCCAGTGCAAAAGTCTGTATGCATGGTATATGTATTTGTTTTCTATTATTATTAAATTACTACTATATTTAGTGGCTTAAAAAAACAAATATTTATGACCTCACAATTTCTGTCCCTGAGGAATTTGGAAGTGTCCTAGTGGGATGGCTCTGGCTCAGAGTCGCTCATGAAGTTGAAGTGCAGATGATGGATTTCATCTGAAGGTCTGACTGGTGCTGAAGGATTCATTTCTAAGCTGACAGTTCCTTCCTGGCTGTTGATAGGAGGCCTCAGCTCCTAACCATGGACCTATCTGCAGAATATGACAGCTGTCTTCATTCTGCAGCTTGCTAGAGTAAGTGGTGAAAGAGAGAGCAAAGCTGTAATGTCAGAAGTGACAGACCATTTTTTCTGCCATAGTCCATGGCCAAATAGGACTAATGCTGATACAGTGAAAAAAGGGAATAATACAAAGGTATGAATGCCAGAAGGTGGAGATCATTAGGGACCATCTTGGAGGCTGGCTAGCAGAGTAAGTGACTTTCAAATCAGCGTGTGTTATCATTTGACATTAAGTTATACAAATCCCAGTAATTCTCAGGTCAGGAGAAGGTCAAAGGAAAATGAAGCATATTCCTATTTAATTTTGTGGTCCTCGATAATGATGCAAACATGCCTGCAATAGAGTGAAAAAACAACAGATAATGAAAGTCAGTTTTAGTGTTGGTGCTACCATTGTGTCCTGTGCTATTTGTTTTTAGTCTCAAAAAAACATATTTGCTTCTGTCATCACCATTGTACAGAAATGGCACAGATTCAAATATTAAATAACTCTAAGAATTTCAACATTTGAATTTTTATAACAGTTGTGTAATGAATCACATACCTCTAGATATGAAAGTTTGATCTACCTTGTTTTCCCTGTGACTCTTTACACACCCATTGTTTTATTCATCTAGCTCATTTTTAAAATCAAGTCTAATTCTGCCAGTTAGGAGGTTTTCTGTATCCAAGGAAATGTCAAGAAATGTAGATTTTTGAACTTAACACTCTTTTCCTCATTATGGCATTTGTTTTACTCCATGACTATTTAACAACATATTTATTGACCTTCCTATTATTACAGTAACTGATATATTAACATAGTCAATGAGCTTCTTTGTATAGACCTTGGTAAGCAGTTTCAAATAATAGATTTAAGTTGATTAAACACAACTAAATAATATTCTTTATTGATATCAATAAATGGGTTTATTTCTGATTCCTGAGAGTTACTCTTCTTAGAAG
Source organism: Rhinopithecus bieti (assembly GCF_001698545.2). Taxonomy (NCBI): domain Eukaryota; kingdom Metazoa; phylum Chordata; class Mammalia; order Primates; family Cercopithecidae; genus Rhinopithecus; species Rhinopithecus bieti. The sequence goes on from NW_016806351.1 coordinate 1,943,127, forward strand.
TTATTTTTTATTTTCTAAAATAAATATTGACATTTAAATATTGATATGTATGGGTTCTCATTTTTTAAAATAACTCTACATTTCCGATAAGGTTGCTTACAGGGGGAATTATGCAATAGGCATAATTACAATGCCTATCGTTCAAATAAGGCTTTGTAGACACTGGAAATATTCTGACAGCAGAGGAGGTATGGGTTCTGATATGTGTGTGAGGTCCAAGTTTATAGTCCAAGTATGTAGGTCCAAGATATATTTTGGAGGTAGACTAATTAGTTCATAGCAATGGTTTCCATATTTTATACAGAAAGGTAGGGAAGAAGGAAGAATAAAAGATCATTCCCACATTTCTAATTTGAACATCTCAGTGAATAGTATTCACTGAGATGGAGAAAACAGGGTCACCTCATTTATAAAAACTTTTTTCCCAAAGATTGTATCTTACAGTCCATAGTGGAATGCAAAATTAATATAATTTTATTTTCTAGAACTAGTTAACTACATATTTGGGCAAATTGGTACAAATTTCTATGTAATACATACATTTTCTTCAAAATATGCAACTTGGCTGGGCTTGGTGGCTTACATTTATTATCCCAACACTTTGTGAGTAAGAGATCAGAACATCACTTGAGCACAGGAGTTTGAAACCAGTCTGGGCAACATCGTGAGACCCCCAACTCCACACACACAAAAAATGAAAAATTAGCCAGGTGTGGTGGTGCATGCCTATAGTTCCAGTTACTTGGGAGGCTGAGATGGGAGGATCACCTGAGCCCAAGAGGTCAAGTCTGCAGTGAGCAATAATCACATCACTGTACTCCAGACTTAGCACCATTGTGAGACCCTGTCTCAAAACATTGAAATAAAATAAAATAAAATAAAATAAAATAAAATAAAATAACAACTCTACAACTCTATTGGATATGCCTCTAAATGTTAAATGGAGGTTGGATAAAATAGGAATCATCCTCTATTTAATTGTTTGGAATCTTAGAAAGAAAATGCATTCTTCCTCTTGGAGCAAAGCAAAATAGGCAAATCATATTGACATTTAATATTTTTAGAAAGTTAATATCCTACATTAAAGGCAGTAATAAAAGGTTTAATGAAACTTTCATGTGGATAATAAATACAAAATAACATGTATGTTCCATTCATGGCAAACCTTAAGCATGTAAACATTTCTGCTCTCAATACTCCAATGTAGCCATGAAAAATAAAGATACATTTTCAGTAATTTTCAGTATTTAAAATCTATGTGTTTGTGAATGTCTTTGTTTCTTAACGTTAGAAAATAGAGGACAGGTATTTTAGCTCAAGCCTATAATCCCAGTACTTTGGGAGGCCAAGGTAGGAGGATAGATTGAGCCCAGGAGTTCAAGAGCCAACCAGAACAACAAAGGGAGACCCCCATCTCTATAAAATACTTTTTAAAAATTAGTATGACATGGTGATGCACATCTGTGGTCCCAGTTTCTTGGGAGGCTGAGGAAGGAGGATTGCTTGAGGCTGCAGTGAGCTGTGATCACACTGCTGCACTCCAGACTCGGTGACAGAGCAAGACCCTCCCCCTGACACACAGTAAAACATAAAGTAAGAAAATAGGTAATATGAAACAAAATTTGAAAATATGATAAATGAATGTTATCTTTATAAATACACTGTGTGTAGATGCTTATAAAATCCTTATCTTATGTGTGTTAAAAACAAGATAATCTATATTATCTACCTTCTTTTAAATTGTGCTTTGTTTTGAGACAAAATTGTGTTTTGTTTTGAGACAACTAGACCATCTATCTTGTGTTCATTCACAATAAGGAACATCTTCCATTAGATAGAGGAAAAATGGTTAGATTATAATGTAGTTTCAAACCTGATCATACATTAGAGACACATGCAAGAATATTTCCTTTACTTACATGTTAAATATTTACATTTGTAGATTATAAAGTTCCTACTCATCATTAATAAAAACACAGGGAGTTTGGAAGACCCAATAACAAACCTATAAATAGTATTTATCTTAAGTAACTATTTTTAAAGCTGTACTCCATCCCCAGGGAAGGCTTAGCAAATACTAGGTTAGGACCAAAATTTTGGAACAGTACAGCACTATCAATGTGTGAATAATACCATCACTTGTCTCAGTTATCACATTAAGACGTCATTCGTGCTTGTCTTAAGTCATCTTCACTAGAAGTGGAGTTTGGGACAGGAATTCTTATGTGAATAATTTATTGGGGGAACATAAGGGAGAAAATAGTGCAGGATAAGAAAAGCGAAAGACAAGAATGTGGTCTCAGACAAAGCTTGGCCTTGGTCTGGTACATAAACATAAACTTGCTCCCAGTATATTTCTATGTTAAGAAAAGGGGCCAACCTTTTTTCTTTTTTTCTTTGTTTTCTTCTTCTTCTTTTTTTTTTTTTTTTCAATCTTTCTGGAGTGAAGTATCTCAGCCAAGGGCAATTCTCTAGAGAAGACAGCTATTGGTAAGCAAAACATACAGCAGGTTCCAGTGGATGTACTGTCTTGGTAAAGATCATAGCAGTAGTTTCTATAATTCTCTCTCTTCCTTTACATGAAATCAAGGAAAATTCTATCCATTATTTCTTATAAATATTTCTTGATCTGATTGTATCCTTTCTTTCTCAGTGCACTACCTTAGTTTAGGTTCTATCTTAGACCACTGCATCAGTCTCCTAAATCATATCTGAGCCTCCACATTGCAGTCAATTATTTTCACGGAGCACAGACTATTATTTTCTCCTTAAAACCCCATTATCTAAAGAACTTTATTTTTTTAAACTGACTTGTCCTAATTCCCGCCCCTATATATATTATTTAAGTTTGAGAAACACATGCATCCAAGGTAAAGTTTTCTGCCAACTGTCTCTCTCCTCTCTTTCATTTTAATTTTACAAAAAGTAGTTAGTGTGTTTTCCATCTCTAAATTTCAGAGATTTGCACAGCATTCAATAATACTTATTGAGGGCAATTGATTACAGAAGTTTAATGAGAAAAGAATGAATTTTGATGCCATTGATATCTGGGCTCAAATTTTAGTTTGGGCAAATTAAGAACTCTGCTTTGCCTTGGATTCCTCACCTGTGAGATAAGGACATTTTTGTGAAAATATTTTTGAGATAATTACGTAATATACATTAGGAGAAATTACTGATATAAGCAATAAATAAGTTTTGTTTCTACCTTCCTAGAAGTGCCCTGTATAGTGTTGGTCACATAATGCAGTTTCAACAAATATCAGGGCTTTGGTCCAGCCAATTCAAAGATTTATTGGTTTTGTTTGTATTTTCTTTTAGAATTATATATAAACATCATTTTGTATACTTTTGCTAATATGAAAATTATGAAATTACTTTGAAAATATTAAGAAAAGATTGGCATTCTGTATTAATTAATAAAAAATGTATTTTCTCTAACATTCTTTGGATTACACATTATTTGCATATCAATACTTTTGAGGAGAGAGACTCAAAAAGTACAGAATAGAATTTCCTTTCAAAAAGGTATTTAGGCAATGATGTTCTGGAGCTGACTCACACAGGTGCTTCAGAGACAATTGTGTGTATCTCTTTTCAGTTCTGTGTGTAGTGTCATCACGTTGATGGTTTTAAGTCAGTCACAGTATTTATACCATGTAAACTATAGAAATTTTTAAAAGCTGCAAAAAAAAAAGCTTCATTTGCCAGCACAAGAGTGCCAGCTTTAAAGCACTTCTCATTGCAGCACTATATTTAATCCAGGAGTTCAATTATCTTCTCATCGACTGAAGACAAAGGTAAAAGGACAAATTAATAGAATTGTAAATGCAGATAATCATTGAAAAATATGCACACTGTTTTCAAGTCTCCAGTGTTTAAAGACAAATTAACAATCTGTGGAGGGAAATACAAAAATCTCACTTACTCTTTGCTTAATATCAATTTCTACAATACTTTCTATCAAATCGGGGCAGGAAGGAACTGGAGAAGATGGAAATAAAGTGTAGAGTAGTTTGCATGTGGGAATACACAGAAAAGCACAAAAAGGCTTTATAAACACAAGGACTGTAATCCTTTTTTTTTTTTTTTTTTAATATACTTTTAAGTCAGGGTACATTGCATAAGTGCATTTTACATAGTATCTTATGCCCATGTGGGGTGCGCACCCATCACTCGTCAGCACCCATTCAATGCATCATTAATCATAGTAACTCCCCAATGCAATCCCCCCTCCCCCCTCCCCCTCCCCATGAAGGCCCAGTGCGTGATGTTCCTTCCCGAGCTCCAGGAATCCATTGTGCAGTTCCACCTATGAGTGAGACAGGCGGTGTTTGTTTCGTCTGTGATAGTTTGCTAAGAATGATGGTTCCCAGCCTGCTCCTGCGCGAAAAGCGAGAAGAGCCCCCCAAACAATCCTTTTTAAGGCTGCATGTATCCATGGGATAGCCTCATTTCTTAATCCAGTCTGCACGATGGACCATTGGATTGATTCCAAGTCTTTGCATGTGAATAGTGCCCGCAATAAACATACTGACATGCTTGTAGAGAAGAGATGTAATGGGCCTCTTCCTCACTCCACACACTAGATTACAGGCCTACCCAGTGGCCTCCTTTAACATGCAGCTCTACCTTAAAACACACAAAATACAGAGTTATTATTCACAGTTTGGACTTCTTCTATTACTTTTTAAACCTGTAGTCTGATATTCTATATCTTGAAATCTTAACAAAAGAACAGTAAACTTTTTCAGAAGTTGTTTTTCTTTTTTTAGCAAGGACACATTAACTGTCTTAAACTCTATCCTTGAGATTCATATTACCTACTGTTACAAAGTTTTCTCAGTATGACTTCCTTCCATGTTAGGAATGTGAACATTATGCACTGGCCACATGCTAAGATTTCCATATCTAAATAGATGTCCCGTTATAATTCGGCTGGCAAATAGGAAAACCTTCAAAAGGAACAGAAAAAAGGAGAAAACTTGTAAAGAATTATGGTACTAAGTAAAACGAATTGAGTGGCTTTAGAAAATTAATAAACATTGGAATTAATTATTTACGAAATAGCTTGTCATAGTATTAGTGTTGAAAACTTAACCTTTCACAAAGGATCTACCAATCATCAATTTTAAAAGACACTATTCTACTGTTTCTATTCAATTTTGCTTTCAACATATAATGGCTTGTTAATTAAACATTTCAGTAACATTAACAAGCGCCCCAAATCTCACATTGACAGTGATAAAGACAAGAAAGAGAATGTGTAGGAAAAATCATTGATATAATGGAAATAAACTAGACAATTATAGCAATCTCCTTGGATAAGGCACTAGAAATTTAGGAACAGGCCCTCCTGACTTTTAAAACTGGATGGCAACAACAGCAAGCATAATCACACCATTACTAATTATAGCAGAATCTGAGCAAAAGAGTGTGTTCATGCCATGAAAACAATATTCCTCTTGCCACCCTATCACCCTCTGTGATCATGCTTAGCACTTCTTCAGAACACTGAAAAAATACAACACTATAGACAACTCAATTACTTTTTTGAAATCCAGGCCTTTTGTAAGTAGAGAGATGTTCAGAAATTCGATTACACAGCACACTTTCAGCAGGTGCAACCTACATCATTCAATGAAACCAATTGCTTTTCTGTCCTGCTTTCTTTTCTTTCCAATTATTTTAATCAGGGCTATAGTGACAGGACATGCAGTGACATAGGATGTGTGGCTATGGTGGTTTCTGACACGATCATCACACTTCAGTTAGTTGAAGCCCAGCACCATTAGTATTCTCCTGATGCCCCCTCCTCCACGCCACCCTCTGACAGCCCAGGGTGTGTAGGGGGGGGGGGCGGGGGCGGGGGGGGGGGTAACTACCATGTCCATGTGTTCTCATCATTTTAGCCCAACTTATAAGTGAGAACATGCAGTAATTGGTTTTCTGTTTCTACAGTTGATTTCTACTCCTGAGGTTAATAGCTCCAGCCCATCCGTGTCCCTGCAATGGACAACATCTCATTCCTTTTATGACTGCAATATATTCCATGGTAAGATGTCCACATTCTAACCAGTCACATATGATGCATTAAGTTGATTCCGGAAACCTTCGAAAAAAGAAGGATATCCTCCCTAACTCATCTATGAAGGCCAGCATCATCGATAAACAAAACCTGGGCAGAAACAAACAAATAAAGAAAACTTCAGGCCAATATCTTCATGAACATCAATGCAAACCCTCAACAAAAAGTATCCAGAACCAAATCCAGCAGAACATAAGCTTATGCACCATGATCAAGTAGGCTTCTCCTCGGATGCAATTTGTTCAACAATACAATGCAATAAAATGATTCATCACAGACCGAATTAAAGACAAAACCACAGAGTTACGTCAAATAGATGCAGAAAGTCCTTGATAAAATTCAACATCCCTTCCATGTAAAAATTTTTCAATAACTAGATATGAAGAACACACTCAAAATAATAAGATCATATGTGACAAACCCGCAGCCAAATATCAATACTGAAGGGCAAAAGCGGAAGCCATCCTCCACTGAAAATGACACAAGAAAAGAGCCCTGTCTCACCACTCTTCTTCCAACATAGTATGCAAGTCCTGGCAAGGCAAGCAGGCAAGAGAAAGAAATAAATGTACAATAGGAAGAGAGGAATTACAGACACTTTGTTTGGCAGAGACAAACTACTCAGAAATCCCATTATCTCAGTCCAAACCTCTTAAGCTGAAAAGCAACTTCAGCAGAGTCTCAGGATACAAAATCAATGACAAAAATGCGAGCATTCCATAATCAACACAGACAAGCCGAGAGCCAAATCAAGAAGAAACTCCATTCATAATGCTTTCTAAACTCGGAAATGGAACTGCGGAAGTTAAGGTGAAACAAGGGGCCTCCCTTGCCAGTACCACTGAGGCCTCCTGAAACCAGATTTCAACCTAACACAACTGGATAAGACCAAACTACAAAAAGGAAAGGAGAAAAAATCTCAAGAAAGCAAACGCATGTTGAGGATGAATGCAATTTCAATAAACTTTAACGTGTTAGTCCCTCTGCAAGCATGAAAAAAAGAAAATAATGACGTCCTGAAATACCTGAATGTTTTTTTCACAATCAATGCAGCAGACCTAGTATAAATAACCCTCCTTTTTTTTTTTTTTTTTTTGGCCATTTTCTAATCAAATTCCTTTAAAACATTCTGTCATTTAGGAAATCCTCTGGATTTATTCCAGTTGAGAGAAAGAATACCTCCACTGCTTTGGTATTCTAGTGTTTCTCTCCTCTTATTTCTTCCAATCCAGTTCAATTCTGAAATCCTCTTGGGGATCCATGCATCTTCAGCCTCAATCTTTTCAGACAATATATAAATCTCATTCTTAATATTTTTATCTTTACCAAAGTGGTGATTTGATATGCTCTTTTGTATGTGTGCTTTTTTTAAATTCTAAGTGAATTGGGCAAAAAATATTCTAAATACAGTTTTCATTAATGATGTCATACAATATAGTACATTTGGGGCACATTTTCTGGCAACTGAATATAATCATATGGGTATATTTTAATGTTTTTATCTCTAAATGAGTTAGACAAACTATAGAACATCCAAACACACTGGTCTGTATATACCACTACCATAAAATAAAAGATTTACTTAGCATTTTTTCCTCCTGGCATGTAACAAAAACTTGTAAGTACTTTCCAAACAAACCTTTCTACACATCATTTACTTTCTTAGATGCAAAGTTGGCATCATTATTAAACATCTGAACAGTGGAGCAATATGTTCTGAATTACTTACATATCTGTTAGAAACTGGAGTCTTTTCGCTCATCCTTTATAGTAGCTGTGCATACAGAGTAATCAGCAATCTTGGGCAAGCAGTCAAAACAGTCAAATCAAATGTGCTTGATCCTGTCTCCAACAGCTTCATGCAATGTATTTCTTTCTTTCTTAAGAGATTCCCCATAAAACATCACATTCATGAAGTATAGAAACATTTGAAAATTTCCAATTGAGCATTAGGAAATTCTCTGTTTTTTAAAAACTAAGAGACAAACAGATTTACATAGGCACTGTTTTGAGGACTTTTATATAGAAAACTCCAAACCTAGTCTGCTGATATTTTTTAAAAGATTAAAAACACAAAACTGTACATTCTTGATAAAATAGGATTAGTTCAAAAAATAAAAGTCCTCTTCTTTTAGAAAATGATGTTTTATTTGATTTTAAATTTGTCTAATCTTTGATAAAATAACTGATACATTTGACTGTCTCATGTGATATGAGGACATAATTAGTTCAGACAGGCAATCTGTGAAAACAAATGCCCAGAATGGCCAGAAAGATCAGGGTTCTAGATTTAATAAATGCTCCATGGCATACTGCATATAAGACATTATAATAAGAATATAAGTGAAAATTTAATTGATAATAGTTATGAGCTAGCAGTAGAAAGTGATAGGGGGATTATATGTAATAAAAACCTTTAAAAAGATAACTCAAATATCTTATGAATATATATATAGACAATATGTACTTTAAACATATTTTAGATAATAAAATTTTCTCAAGGTACTTTACAAGGAATTTGAAAGTTTTAAGCTCTTAGAAATATTAGGAATGTGATGAGGAAGACAGCTAGACATTCCAAGACTAATTCAAATTATGCCACATTTTGCAATAGACATAAAATGAAAAATTCAAGTGTTAACAATCAGCTAGCTAAAATAAGAATGTCAAGCCAAAGTTTTTATGTCCTTACATAATAGAACTTTTCATTTGGGTAATCTGGATGATTAAATAGTGTTATAATACTTTATTTTCTTAACATATATAAGAGAATAACTTATAACATAAAAATATTTACAAAATACATACCTATTTGATTACTGAAAATTACAAGAACACAATGCATTTTAGAAAGGATGCTATTAAAATATAAAACACCTTTTATAAAAAAGACCATGACAATTATAGTATAATAAATATCATATCCTGATCACTCTCTAATATGGTGCTGGTGGCAGAGAGGTGGCTGGCATCATGCTTTTCTGTACCTTTATGTTTATAATTTCAGTAAGCTACATGAGCTGAAATATTGAATGCATGAATTATTTGCACATTAGAAAATGGTTTTCATTTGCAATCAGTTTTGAATATTAGATTTTTTAATAAGGAACTGCTGGGTAGAACTATACTAATTACATCTTATTTATGTCTGCTGAAGTTAAAAATAGCTTTATCTTCATAAAATTGTACCACTTGTCTGGTGTTCTGTTCTGGCATGTTTGTATATATTTTAAACACTTTTTTTTAAAATATTATTCCTGCTGATATTCAAATAGTGCTATGATCTTAGCTTAACTTTGCCTTTCATTTGCTATCTACCAATTTATCATGTTTATTTTGCCCAACAAAAGTCTCTATATTGCTATCTTATTTTTCAGACAAAGCTACAATTTCTTTTAGAGAGTTGTAGAACTATGAATTGGGACTAAATGTAACTACTGAAAAATACTAATATGTAAGGGGTAAAATGTCTAGTTCACTTGTTGTTAAAAGAGCTACAAACATTTTGGGGTTCCTAAGGAATAAATACAGGAAAATCTTAAAAAACATTAACATGTGGTAGAAAAAGTAGTGAAGAAGCAAATAAACAATAATCAGAAATAAATTTCAGATCTATTTCTGTGATTGGGAGCTAAAATGTTGTCCTTTCTTTTGCTAACGAAAAGGCATAAATACCAACCAAGTTGGACCAGCAAGATAAAGAAAATGGAGGACGAACATATACTGGTACTGTAACTATGGAGACAGAATTTCTTCCCTTTGAAATCCAAAGCATGTACACAAAAGTAAGACCTCTCACTCACATGTCATTATAATTTTTACTTTACATTTATTCCTTAATCAATAGAAAAAAATGTACATTACAAGATAAATTTGAGGATTAAAAAGTAATTGGCTGGGTATGGTGGCTCAAGCCTGTAATCCCAGGACTTTGGGAGGCCAAGGAGGGCAGATCACTTGAGGTCAGGTGTTGGAGACTAGCTGGCTGACGTAGTGGAACTCTGTTGCTACTTAAAATACAAAAATTAGCCACAGGTGGTGGCATGAGCCTGCTATCCCAACTGTTTGGGAGGCTGAAGCAAGAAAATCCCTTGAACCAGGCAGGAGGAGTTTGGAGTGAGCAACTGCACTCCAGTCTGGGCGGCAGAGCAAGACTCCGTCTCACCAAAAAAAA
>NW_016806351.1:1954532-1973658 GCF_001698545.2 Rhinopithecus bieti
TAGCCAGGATGGTCTCGATCTCCTGACCTCGTGATCCGCCCGTCTCGGCCTCCCAAAGTGCTGGGATTACAGGCTTGAGCCACCACGCCCGGCCTAATTATTGTATTTTATTGTAAAATATAAATGGACAAATACTAGCTCAAGTGGTAACACTGCTTTAAATGTTACTTTTGAACTTTGGCTTCCAGAAAAGATAAGTAACATGGACCTGATTTTTCCTTCTTCCTGAATCAACTATAAAATTTAAAAATACATATATGAAACAACAGTTTTAAGACACTGGACATCAGGCAGGCATTAACCCCTAGAGTGAGTTTCCAGGCTGCAACTCTTAGAAGAGAGGAGTGCAGGTAGAGCCTGGTGGCCTCCCTGAATTGAGAAGGCAGAGCTGGAAAATTAGGGAGATCAAAGCAGCTATATTTGACACAGCAGAGTACAAGTGCGGAGAAAGTGGCAAAGACCTACATAATGCACCCATAGGGTCTCCAGTTGACTACTGATGAACAGATAAGTGCAAGAAAAACACCCAAGGCCAGGGAAGGAACCATCAGGAAACAGACCCATGAATGATGGAGTTAAGTAAACAGGGACATTAAATGGTTATTATAACTACATTACATATATTCAAGGAGGTAGAGCAAAGAGTGAACATGTTAAATAGACACAAGAAAGATATAAAGATACATATAAAACTTACAGAGATGAAAAATACAATTAATGAGATATAAAATAGACTTAATGGGATTAACAACAGATTAGAACTGGAGAAGATTAGTAAACTTGAAGAAATAGCCATAGAAATTAGAAAAAGAAAAAAATCTGAATTAAAAATAAACAGAACTTAAGTGATATGTGGAAAAACTTGAACTGACTTAGTATATATGTAATAGAAATTCCAGAAAAAAAGAGAGAGTGGTCAGAAAAAATAATGGCCACATTTTCCAGATTTAATGAAAACTACAAACCTGCAGATGTACAAAACCCAATGAACTACAAGCATAAGAAACATGAGCAAAATTACACCAAACATGATCATAATCTGGATAATAAAACACAGAGATGAAAATAAATTCTTAAAGCCAACCAGAAGAAAAAGGAGATATGATATGCAAAGGACGAAATATAAGAAAGACTTATTATCTGAAAAATTGCAAATCCAAAAACAATGGAGTAAGTACCCTAAAGTAATGAAAGAGAGAGAAAAAACATCTATCTGGAATTTTATATCTGGCTAAAATATTTGTAAGCAAGGAAGTTGAAATAAAGATATTCTTATACATAAAAAGTTGTATGTATTCATCTATGGCAGACATGCACAACAAAATATTCTAAAGGAAGTTTTTCAAGTCGAATAAATGATATCTGGATAAAAATATAGAATGACACAAAGGAATGAAGAAAGAAGGAAATATCCAGGTATGTAAATATAATATCCATTTTTCTATATCTCTTTAAAACATAAATGACTCTTTAAAACAAGATAATAATCCTATGTTGTGTGTTTTATATCATGTAGAAAATAAAAACATGATAACAATAGAACTGGTAATGGAAAACTGAAGTGTATGACTGAAGTTTATTTTACTAGACATGAAGTGATTCAATATTAGCTTAAGGTTGACTTTGATCAGTTACTGGTGTATACTATAAACATCATAGTATAGTCCTAAGCTGCTAAAAAATAAAGTTAATAAAAATTAGAGCTAACAAGGCAACAAAAGACATGAAATGGAGTCATAAAATATACCCAATTCATCCAAAAGAAGGCAGAAAAAATAAAAAAAAATTGAGGGACAAAATAGATTAAGTAGAAAATAAATAGAGAAATCATATACTTCAACCAACCATATCAATATATCGACCATATTAAAACATATAAGAATGTCATAAATATTATAAATATGTAACTTGATTGTCATCTGGCATAGTCACTAATTAGTTCCAGCTTTTCTACTTCTTAAATAATTATTGTATGAACAAACTTTTCCCTTTTCTTCTCCTTATTGAAACAGGATATTGATATTGTTTGTATGTTTGTCCTCTCTAAATCTCAGTTTGAATGTGACACCCAATGTTGGAGGTGAGGTCAAGTGGGAGGTGTTTGGGTCATGGGAGAAGATACCTCATGAATGGCTTGATGTGCTCCTTGTGGTAATGAGTTCTCACACTCATTCGTTACTATGAGATGTGATTAAAAAAAAAAACAAAACAAAAACAAAACAAAAAAAACAAAAAACTTGGTACTTCCTCCTCTATCTCTTGCTCCCTCTTTCACCATGTGACATGCCAGCTCTTTTTGCCTTCCGCAAAGGGAATAAAAGCTTCCTGAGGCTTCACTAGAAGCCCAGATAATGCCAGCACCATGCTTCCTATATAGCCTGCAGAACTATGAGCCAAAAAAGACTCTTTCCTTTATAAATTACCCAGCCTTACATATTCCTCTATAGCAATGCAAAATGAACTAATACAAATATTATAATGATGTTTAGGAAAATAAATCACATTCAAAATAATTTTTATAAATAGAAGGCTTAGGTTCTGTTCTAATTGACAACTATCAACTAGAAGGAGGAAGAATAAGTAAGCTTAGAAAAAATGCTCAACATCACTAATCATCAGAGAAATTCAAAACAAAAACACAATAAGATATTAGCTTATCCCTGCTAGAATTGTTATTACTAAAAAACAAACAAACAAACAAAAAAAGATGCTGGTGAGGATATGGAGAAAAGGGAACTCTCATACACTGTTGGTGGGAATGTAAATTTATATAGTCACTATAAAAAGCGGTATGGAAATTTCTCAAAAACCGAAAAATCAAACTACCATATAATCCATCAATCCCACTACTAAGTATTTATTCAAAAGAAATGAAATCATCATATCGGAAAATATCTGCACCCTATGTTTATTGCAGCACTATTCACAATAATAAAGATAAGGAATCAACTTAAGTGTCTCTCAAAAACTTAACAGATAAAGAAAATGTGGTGTACATGCACAATGGAATACTATTTGGCCAGAAAAATAGTGAAATCATGTATTTTGCAGCAGTGTGGATGAAACTGGAGGTTATTATTTTAACTAAAATAAATCAGGCACAGAAAGAACAATTATCACATATTCTCACTCATATGTGGGAACTAAAAAGTTGACCTCATGAAGGTAGAGAATAGAATAATAGATAACAGAGGCTGGAAGGGTGTGTAGGTGGGGGAAGGGGATGAAGAGAGGTTGGTTAATGAGCACAAACACACAGTTAGATAGCACAGAAGGGTGATTATGACTAACAATGTATTACGTATTTCAAAATAGCTAGTAGACAGAAAGTTCCCAATATGTAGAAATGACAAATACTCCAGCTAATGGATACTCTAAATGAAACGACATGATGATTACACGTTCTATGCATGTAACAAAATATCACATGTATCCCACAAGTATATACAAATATTATGTTTCAATAAAACATTTAAAACAAAAAAAGTGCATATATTCAAATCATGGTAGGTGGGGAAATTTCTTGTTTCCTCAGTGTGAAAACCAGGGCAAGTTACTTAGCCTCTCATTGTTTATTTGCTAAATAAGAATAATTATAATAATGCCTCCCTCATAAGCTTGTTGATTAGAATAGTTAGGTATTGTGCAAAATATTCAGAACTATTTCTGGAACATAATAATAGCTCAATGCTTGTTAGCTGTTATTGATACAGGACAGGGGCAGGGAAGTGCTGGGTAGAGAAGAGTGGGGTCCCTGCCAAGGGCTCCACTCCACTCTTGGGCCTGTGCCAACATACCTAAGTGAGAACAGGCACTCCTGTTTTCACACACAAATGTTGTATTTTCCAAGACCACTTGGCCCACCATGCCCCCTATCCTGTGCCCATAAAAACGCCAAGCCCCTAGCAGGCACACGCACAAGCAGCTAGATGTTAAGAGGAGCAGAGGAGCAGAAGAGTCCACTGACAGGCACCAGCAGATGCCAGCAGGCCATCCATGGCAGGAGGATGTGGAATGTGGTCGGGGGCAGTCAACCACAGGGTGGCCCAACACCAGGGGAAGAACACCTTGCCACTGCATCCCCCTTCTGGCCTCCCTATCCACCTCACTGGGAGCTACTTCCACTCAATAAAACCTTGTACCCATCTTCCAAGCCCAAATGTGATCCGATTTTTCCTGCACAGTAGGGCAAGAAATCTGGGACACAGAAAGCCTTCTGTTCTTGTGATAAGGCAGAGGATCTAATTGAGCTGATTAAAAGAAACCTCCTGCAGATGACAAAACTGAAAGAGCACACTGTACCACACGTCCATTGGGGCTTTGGTAGCTGTAAACACTCAATTCTAGATGCTGCTGTGGAGTCAGAGCACAAAATCTCTCCCCATGACCTGCCCTTCTGGTCTACATGCTCCCCCTATGGGTTTGAGCAGGGCACAGAGGAAACGATCCACACCCTGTCAACCACACCCTGAGAGGGGGATAAGGGAACTTAATTCTGTTTCATTATTATTACCTAACTTAAGATCATTAGTGTTATCCATTTTTATTATGTAAACATTAATATGTAGCATTCATAAGAAAGAATCAGGAAAAAAAACACAATAATCAACGTTCTCACGTGAAAAAAAGGTATAAACTTTGAGTGAAATTTATTGATTCAACAGATATTTGAGTAACTGCCATGTACCAGACACTTACTTTCTACCAATGAAGGAATGAAAGACAAAAAACAAATAAGTAATGATTATTGTATGTTAGACATGACATTACTGTATGTTAGACATAGACATGACATATTCTATGTTAGAATATAAATTAGAAAAGGGGTCTGATGTGGAATTTCATGAAAGCTTGTAAAGAAAACTTTGTTAAGAGGGTGATTTTAGATAAAGACCTGAGGAAGTAAGGGAGCTAGTCATATGAACATGTGTAAACAGCAGATTCTAGGAAGAGAGAATGACAACTGGAAGGGTCCTTAGGTAAGAACATGCTAGTTTGTTCTAGAAACAGCAAGGAGAATCAGTTTTGTCTCTTTTTTTTTTTATTATTATGTCTAATAAGCCCTTAATGGCCAGATGGGACTAATATGAGACAAATCTGGATGGCTCTAGGCTTTGTTTTCTCGTAGTGTGCTTTTGGTTTTATGTCCAGCCTGCTGGATCTGGTCGTGGCCTCTCTGCTAGAACATTGGCTGTGGAGCACATAGAACATCTGTGTAGCAGCCTGTCTTATCCAATGACATAAATCTGAAGGACAGCAAGCACTCCACTTGTAAGCACCACCCCCCATCTCACTCATCAACACACACATACATAAACTATATTATATATGCACTGTGTGGTGCCCTCATCTGATACATGCTAAATCACTGGACTATTAGATATCTCATGTACCACATGTACCACTAGAGGTGTATGTCCATAACCTCTTTCACAAGTAGTGGTGGAAGCAAGGGAAGGGTTGATAGTGTTTTCCAAGTCCTGTTTTAAGGTGTCTGGTCAACATTAGCAGTTATCCAAACTATCAATAACGGATACCTAAACTTTCTGTTTATAGCTAGGGCTTTCTTTGCAATCCCATCATTCTGTAATTCACATGAACCTTATATATGTCCACTTAGCCAGGAGATGTTTACTAGCCATGCCCCCTCCTGAAATAAGTTGGATGCCCTAAAGGCAGTGTAGCTCTTAAGAGCCCTTTGTATGCACCATTAAGAGTAAGAGGATCAGTACTCCTACACCATTTTTTTTAATCCTCCTCTCCCTACTTGTGTCTAGCTTATCATAAAGTAAAGGCTTCATGTGACTTGGTGTATTTATTTATTCAGGTATATTTATTGAGCGTCTACTATAGGCTAGGCATGGTTCCAGTTTCTGGGAATAGAACAATGACAAGTCAGACAAAATTCCAACTCCTTGAAGCTTACACGCTAGAGAAGAAGATAATCAACAAGATAAATAAATAAATGTAAATAAATGAACATATGTTAAATAGTATTAAGTTTTATGATAAAAAAATGCAGCAGGGAAATAAGACACAGAAGAGAGAGAAGCTGAAATTATATATATGGTATCTGAAGTAAGTGAGGGATATCTGAGGAGAAACTATTCTAGAAAAAAGGAATGGCAAGTGAAAAAGAATGTTCCTAAAATGATTAATAAAAGAGCTATGGGAGATGAAGTAGGGGGATGAGGAGGCAGGTGGTAAGAAATGAATGCAGTGAGGTAATAAGGATGTTGGGCTAACTTTACTTAAGTCTTTGTTTTTACCGTGAGTGAGATGGAAAGCCATTACCGAGTTTTTAGAATAAAAGCTACATGGGTGTTTTGATAGAATCACTATGGATTCTGTGCTGAGAAGGGCAATGACTGTTTTGGGGAGAGAAAGCGGAGGATGGGAGAGCATAATCAGGAAAAACAGTAATGAGGTTATTGTAATTACTCAGGTTAGAGAAGATGAATCAGGATGTTAGAAGTGGAGTAGAGAAAAAATAGTCAAATTCTGAGTATCTTTTTTGAAGATAAAACTAATATAATCTACTAATGGACTGCTGTCAAAGATCACCACAAGGTTTTTCCCCCAAGCAACTCTGAGAATGGAATTGTCCTTAATTGAAACTGAAATTGCAGGAGAAGCTGGTGGGTAGTGTGGTTAATAGGAGCTCCTTTGTAGACATATAAGTATTGCAAATAGTTTATCAAAGACGTCAAGGAGAGCAGCAGATTGTAGAGTGGAGCTGTCACCAGCCCATCAAATGCATAGCTAGAACCTGAGCTTCCTCCAATAAAAGAATAAAGGTAGCAGGAATAAAGATAATCTTAAAAACCTAAAGTGTTATTTTTTGAAGTAATCTTAAAGATCTAAAGTTTTTAAAAGAATATTATAATTTCTAAATGTTGAAGATATACATCATTTATGCAACATTACATAACATTACATAACCTCTATATTACATCTCCACACAATGTGTACATAATATAACTTAGCTATTTCAAATTTATAAATATTTTATATGGAGACTTATTACAATGAAATGTCTCAATATGTAGAAATTAAAATAGTCATATTTCAATAGAATGTAGGAAAAATGTTTTTAAAAGATACTTATTACAGTTGATATTTGAGCAACATGGGTTTGAACTATGCAGGTCCATATACATGTGGATTTGTTTTTCAAAGTTACAAGTATGCCTGCCTCTCCTGTTCCCCTTCCACCTCCTCCACCTCTTCTGCCTCTCTCTCCCCTGCACAAGACTAACCACCCCCCTCTTCCTTCTTCCTCTTAGCCTCCTCAATATGAAAAGGACAAGACTCACTTTCACTTAATAGTAAATATATTTTCTCTTTCTTATGATTTTCCTAATAACATTTTCTTTTCTCTAGCTTACTTCATTGTAAGAATATAGTATATAATACATGTAACACCAGGAATATTTGTTAATAGACTGTTTATGTTATCAGCGAGGCTTCCGGTCAATAGTAGGCTATTAGTAGTTAAGTTTTGGGGGAGTCAAATGTTATACAGATTTTTGACTGCACAAGGGGTCAACTTCCCTAACCCTTGCATTGTTCAAGCATTAACTGCAGTTTTATATTAACATGTCCCAGATAACTACCTTAGAGTGATAAATTCCAAAAATATGGAATGTTGAAAGGTTACAGTATTAAACGCAATTTATATAGAAAATGCATGCTTCTCTGATAGCTTTCATATATTGTAATAAATATTAAAGCATTTTAAGCATAAAACAAATACGAAATTCTTAGATAAACATTATTACAAGTACTTAAAGGAAGATTATATTGAATTACTCTTTAAGTTTACATATGGTTTAGGAGATACTGTGTTCTTACATGAGAAAAAACTGCCAAGACTTTGTTACGAAAGAAAGGGCAAAAAATAATAATAATAATTAAAAAGAAAAGAAAACCACAACTACTTCAAATGATTAGGACCAGACTGCAAAACCCTTGGAGTGAATCCTTAGATGCTTTGATTTGATAATCCCAAGAATATACAATCATTAAAATTAACAACCCTAATGACCAAAAATAATGATAACATTTGAATCAATTATTCTTTTTTAAACTCAAAAGGTAAACTAAATTTATGAAAAGAAAAGTTACTTCCAAAGCCATATATTTTTAAATAATGTATTCTGATAAAGTTTGAAATAGGGCATTATATTTCGTCTCAGTCTCCTTCTTTAAATTAATTGAGCAAATTGTACTAATAACAATTATCACCACTTCATTAAAATGTACTGCAGTTTTGATAGGCCATTATATTCCCATGTTTTAATTAACTTGGATGTAACTTGTTGATTTAGAAAGGTTTATTCCCTCTAATCACATCTGATACTCTAATTCATGACAGGACCACCCACAAAGGTTTCTGTTTAACAGGATTGTAAAAAGCATTTTTAAAAAATAGGAACAAGAAAAGGTCATTTGCCTTATTAGTTTTCATCATTGATAGCAGTTTCTAAGCATAGATGTTACTTAAACATCACTGAAATGATCTAACACTTTAGCCACTTGGGATATTTTTTTTCAAATCACTGCCAAGTTCCACATGAAATATACTTTAGCCTTTCTAGAATGAAGTTGGAAGAGGTTTGCTTTTCATGAATCTTCCATAATTTTACAACATGACTTTTGTCCCTTCTTTGATTTATCAGTGGAATTTCTGACCTAATGAAATTTGTTTTCTTTTTTTTTTCATAAACCTTCTTCCCTGTGGCATCCATACTTCAAAACTACAAGCAGTTTGGAAACCTGCTTTCACCTTTGGGCCATAATAATATAAAACAGCTAAAACCTATTTTTCAATCTACCTTACAGTTAAATCTAACAGCCTTTGAAACAGTCAGTTACCCTCATGGGTGAGCAAAGCTAATGGGCATGGAGGTCAGCAACAGTTCTGTGATGGATTTTGCTTTATTATGGTTTCTTAGGCCTCAAATATGCTTGTTCTTGTAAGATTTCTGGAACAGGCTTGTAAATTAATTTCTAGCCATGGGAAACCTTCTTTACTTTATATTAAATCTCATCATCTTCTTAAAAAGAAAATACCTAGAGTAAGTTTTCTACATTTATTATACATTTTGTTAAGGTCCATTATTATTTCCATTAAGAAAACATCTTTTATATTAAACTATACCTATGTCAAATTGTTCCTTAAACAGTTTGGCAGGCCCTATGAATGGGAAGAGCGTAACAAGTTGTTGGATATTTAAACTGTTGAAATGGCTACCCAGACATGCAATTAATTACTGAATGACCTCCCTGTAAATAATAAATAATAAGTTAAAATCTCATAATAGTCATAAATGGGCTTATAAATGCAAATGAGAATGTTTAGATGAAGTTTTTTTAATCCCTAAGAAGAATATACCAGTTAATTAGCTGCATCTTTATGCACTTGACTCAAAACACAGATTTTCAGTTCTCTTTGGATTCAGGGTCATGTTTCCAACTGCTTGTGTAGTAGGACCCAAATAAAGATATGCTTGTGAAAACAAATTTACATTATAAGTTTGTTTAAGTCCACTATCTAATTTCATTTAGAGCTAAAACCTATAATTTTCTAAAAGGTTTTAAAGATAATCAATATTTAAAATGTTTCTGAGATAAAATATATTCTGAATTCTAAAATATTTTATTGTAGGCTTCCAATTTTCATATAGAATTCACATTCAGCTGTCATTATTAAAATTAAGCATTTCTGATAGTGGATAATATTTTATCTTATTTAAATTATTATGTATTTCAAAATATTTTAAATTTTGCAGAGAAAACTATATGAACGAAGGAGATTTAAAGTCAAATGAATTCAGAGAGAAGAAAGAGAAAACCTTTCTCATACATTTTTTAACAGCAAGCACTGATTTTGTCACAAAATACTTTGTATACTTATATAAGACATGGATATGTTAAACAATTAAGATTAGATTCCAGCAAATTACCTATGTATGCAACCTTGTAAATAGTTTTATTACTCACCCTCACATAACCTGGAAACTTGTAAATATGTATAATACCAACCAGAAATAATGTTTGGCATGAGTTAGATTTAACACAAAATACTCTTTTTAAACACTAACTGCTTAATTCATGTTTGCTTATTCTAAAGTTAATGCAGTATTGGGCAGAACATCTAAATCTGTTTTATGTAGCAGTAAAAGGAAACATTGCACCATTTTACAAAAGTCAAACATCAGATGATGACCCATATTAAAAGGCCAATCACTTTATAAGCCATAAAATGAATACAATTGATTATTGATGATGATTTCATTCCTTTTTGAAAGTAGACTCAAGTTTATTACACCTTATGTTAATACGCCAGGGTAAAGCAGGCTTAGGTAATTACACTGTGAGTGTTTTATCTCTGAATTATTAAACTTGTTTCTGCCTCCCTACACATTAATGTTAGAGGTTAATAGCAATGTTCTATTTTATCCAGTGCTTTACTTCACTTAATGCAATGATGCATGGCTTTCATTAAAGCATGAAGCAAAGGAATTGCAAAAAAAAAAAAAAAGTTAACATCTAAATTCAGGTCAAAATAACCTTACAAAAAAGAATACAATGGTGTAACAATCTCTGTCATGTTTAGCTAGGTATACAATGCAGTTGTAAGATAAACTATGTGTTAAATTTTAGCATATAAAAGAGAATATCAAATTTTATTACAATATTTTCAAAGTGATATCTCTAGGGTTGCTTTTTATACATAAATATCTGTTGAAAAGTATCAAGCAGGTACAATACATTCTACTGCCATTCAATCAACTTTAGAGTTGTGCTTTTGCCATTCTAATCAGGTGAATTGCTCAATAAAGCAGTTACTGGTAATGATGCTGAAATAAAAGAGGGTGTAATTGCCTATGGTTATTTTTTGTCTCACTTTAAATTATAAACATTTTATTCTTGTTTGTGCCAAATGAAAAAAAAAATCTGTTATTATTTGCTTCTCTCTTTTTTGGAGTTACATGTTTCATTTTTAATGTACAACAACTTGGTTATTCAGAACGTTTGGGCCCTGAAATTTTTTTGTAGGTTGAAGGATAAAATATAATTTCTGCCTTTAGGTCAGACTCTTTTCCATTTTGCCTTTAACTGTGAATTCTGTGTTACACCTCTGCTCACAATGTTGTGATGGCATATTATTATCATGGCTTTCATAATTTTATTAGTGAACAAATGAAACAGGCAAAAGTAGGACACTGATTGAAGTTGGTTGCCCTCTCACCTGCAGTCACGCACTGCTCCGTTTCTATGTTTGTGTATTAGTTTTGCCTATTTTTTAACTTCGTATAAATAGAATCATACTATATTCTCACCATAGTATTTTCGAAACTTCATTTTTTGAGGGCTATGTATACTGCATTTTGTTTTGTTAATGAGCAGTATTCATGTGTATACGAATATACAAAAATTTGCTTTCTTAATGATGTACAAAATGGTGTTTCAAGTTTTAACTATTATGAACAAAGCTGGTATAAACTATTGAACAAGGCTTTCTATGAAAGTTCATATTTATTCCTCTTGGAGAAAAATGTACAAATGGAATTGCTGAGTTATAGTCTAAATACATGTTTGCCTTTATAACAAATTGCCAAACAGCTTTTCAAAGTGGTTGTACTATTTTATATTTTTGCCCAGGAAAGCGTGTTTCAGTTGCTCTATCCTTGCTAACAGTGGGTGCTCTCAGCGTTTTTCATCAAAACCATAATAATGGCTTTTTTTTTTTTTTTTTTCAGACCGAGTTTCGCTCTTGTTGCCTGGGCTGGAGTGCAGTGGCGCAATCTCGGCAGACCGCAACCTCGGCCTCTGCCTTCTGGAGTAGCTGGGATGACAGGCATGCGCCATCACGCCCGGCTAATTTTGTGTTTTCAGTAGAGACGAGGTTTCCCAATAATGGCCAGGATATATAGTGTTTACTTATTGCTGTGGTGTAAGTTCTCTCACCATGGCTGATTTCAGGTTACCAAGGTGATGTCTGTGAAAATAAAGAAACAAAAGGTCTGGACAATCGGCTCTTGGCAGCTAGTGCACATTGTCTTGAGCACAGTCTGCAACTCTTAAGTAAAATTTACATAATTTTACTTATACTTCTCATTTTGACACAAAGAATAATACAATGACATTGAATTAAGGATCAAGGTATAATAAAATAAGTATTTTATTGCTTCCTCAATGCTATTCTTAAAACATGCATTTTGTTTTAGGTTTTGTGTGTGTGAAAGTGAACAATAGAAAAACTAATACAGTTTGCTGCCACTGCAATGATCCATGCTAAAAGAATAGCAGTTTTATCCATCACTGCTTTTTCAGTATCTGTGCAAATGCCAACAAAGGAAAGAAAGCAAACACCTTAGTGTTATTATGAAAATAGTTTTGACCTAACAGATCCCTTGAAAAGGTTTCCAGGACTCCTAGATGTCCATGGACCACACTTTGTCAGCCATTTATCTAGTCATACTGGAAATATTGGAAAATTGTATTATCTTGGATGTAACCTACACTGAGTTATTGCGCCTTCTTACAAGTTTCCTCTTGGAAACAAACATTTAGAAAAGAAGGATGGTGGATGTAAAAATGAAGTCAATATAATTACACTTTGTATTTCACTGTACTCTAACTTCCATAGAGTTATCAGAAAACTTTGTTTATATAAGTATTATTAGTAAAAAGGAGTGCTTAAAACGCAAAACTAATGAATCTTTACTATCTGCTTAATATCTCTTAGATTTAAATATGGTATCATTTGAGGTTTACAGTTTGCTAATGAATCACAGCACATACCAATGTTAAAAATGTTAAATTTGCTATCTAAATGCAAAATAAAATTAATGAGGAAAAAATGTACTTTTACTGACTACAGAAAAGCAGAAGTCCTACATAAGGAAAATGACAGCCTGAAAAATGGGACTATAAAGTTAAAAATATTAAATAAAATGCTTTTAGAGAAACATCAATTTCTGTGCAAGATGCAACCAACATATATAATGAACAAAAACTAGAGCAAAAGAAGTATTAATAATTTATATGAAAGGAAAATTTTCAAAGGAAATTTCTTCAGTTACATTTTATGTTATTAAGTTATATTTTATATATAAAATGTCTCACATTAGAAAATAAACATGATTGCTACTAAAGATAAAATATGATGAAATAATCTCTTTACAATGCTAACTGATGAATCAAAGTGTAGCAGATACTTGCAAGCAAAAAGAAGTAAAGACTCAGAAATCATTAGTTAAGAAAGATCATCACTTACTGGGCAGAATATTATAAGACTTTTTTTTTAAAGTTTGTTACTCCAGTACTATCTATACCAGGACTATTTTGGGTTATGAAACAAAAAAGATAATTATTAGGATATAAAATTCAGTGGTTCAGGAAGAAAACATTAAAGCTCAGCAGGGTAAAACAGACAATCCAAAACAATTAAATTATTCAATTAGGTTTGAAATAGACTTTGACTTTTAAAAGCAAGACATCTCAAATATGACCTTTATGAGGTAAGTTTCCATCTTAAAATTATCTAAAATAAAGTAATGCAAAGGGCAGTGTCCCATAATATGCAATAGAAATAATGTAAATTAAAACAATATAACTAGGAGCTGCATGACACCATCTCTGTGTGTATGTGTGTGTGTGTGTGTATATATATATATAGGCATTCTCAAGAACCAAGTCATTAAAATTATAGGCCATGTATATTATATATTACATATATATTAATATCAGGGCTTTTCAAAAGAGACTTTAAAGCCTTGATGTCAAGGCAAAGAAAAAAAATCAGCAAACTAAGATCTGTGTGTTAAATCCAGCATACCATCTGTTTTCATATGACACGAGGGCTAAGAGTGTTTTCTACATTTGTAAATAAAGAGGCAAAAAGGTAGTATTTCATAGAAAATGAAAATTATATGAAATTCAAATTACGGAATCCATGATAAAAGTTTTATTGGAACACAGCCATGCTCATTCATTTAGTTTTTTCTATGGCTCCTTTTGCACTGCAATGGCAAAGCTGAATTGTTGCAACAGAGGCCAGATGGCTTGTGTAGCTGAATATATTTACTACATGTCCCTTTATAGAAAAAATTCACCAACCCCTGCTAAAAAATCAGAGATTATATTAGTAAGATAATTTTTTAAACAACGAGTCATACTTTTATTATAAAGTTGAAATAATTCTCATAAATCTTCTCCATAGCTGCTTGACTTAATGTTAAAGCTGAATTATCTAAGTTGCTTGTATTCCCAAAGTAGAACTGACTTAATATTAGAACATAATATTTAAGAAACAGAAGTGAAATGAATACATCTTCAGCAGTTAAAATTATTACATATTCAGGCATTAAAGAGGAAATATTTCATTTAAACCTTAAAACAACTCTAAGGCAAATCTCTATTCCTGATACTCAGATGCAGAAACTAAGGCTCATAGAAGTCAGGCAAATAAATGGTGGCACCTGGATATGAATCCAGTTCTAATTCTAGAGCCAATGCTCAGTTTATTGTATAGATTGAATCAAGTGTGATTAGAGGGGTGTTACCAAATAATTCTTTATTGTCTGTCCCTGAAATTTCTATGAGAGGGATGTAGTTCTCTCTATTAAACACACACACATACATATATATATGGGGGATGGGAGAGAGAGAGAGAGAGAGAAAAATATGTATCTGCTACATATACAAAATATTTTGGCATACAAGGTAAGAATGGAGAATACAGAACATTTGATTTTACTATTTTATGAAGTATTTACAAATTTATGTTATTTGTGTTCACATTATACGCTGAAATTTTGTGACCTGCTGGGCATTTCTTCCCATCTGAAACAATGTCTTCATTCCCAAATAGTCATCATTTCTTAATTTTAAAATATATATATTTATATATATCTAAATACTAAGGTATTATACTTATTTCCAAATATGTTAAAGTATATAAATGATCTATTTTTCAGTATGCAGCGTTGCAGTAACAAAAGGAGAAGAGGAAGGAGGAAGTGGGGAAGAGAAAGAGTTTGAGGAAAAGATGGGGAAGGAGGAGGAGGGTAAAGAGAAGAAAAATTTTCAAGTCTCAGTGGTCTGACAAAACAAAAAGGTTTATGGCTTCTTAGACAAAAGCCAGCCACAGGTCAGCTAGACTCTGGCTCCATGGGGGCTTTCGAGGTCCAGAACTCAGGCAGAAGGGACAGTCCGATTAATCAGGGATATGGCCACCTGAAGGCAAGGAGAGAAGAGCGAGGAAAGTTGGAGAATTAGACTTAGATATCTGCTTGGGATATGGGCATAAGCTCTATTCACCGGCTAAACCACTTATAGGGGCAACCCACAGTCAGTGTATTGGGGCGGTACAATTTTTTCCTGGTTCTGTCAAGGAAAAGAATAAGGTGCAGACAGTAATGCTAGTCTACCAGGTGCTGTATCATATTTACCATTCCACATTTGAGGTTAGAATATTACATTCTTTGGTAATGACCCATGTTGATCATTACTTCATTTCATTTACCACACAGAATTCCATTGTAAGGACAACTCATTGTTTTCATTTATTGCTATTAAAATACCCACAGCTAATAGGTTATTATGCATATCTGCCTTTTGTTCATATGCAAAGCATCTTTTAGATAGATATCTAAAAGTTAATGTCAGGATAATGAATTTCTGATCCCTAAAATGTAGAATATCTTAAATATGACCAAAATTCTTTCCTGATTTGTTTAAAATTAGTGTTTCTTATTCTTTATATTTTCTAGGGACATTATTATAGGACATTTTATGTAATTTAATGGATTATGAGTATGATATTATGTCTATCTAATGAGATTCTTTTTTTTCTGTGAGTTGGGCTTAAATTTCTACCTTTCCATTATTTTGTGCTACTTATCTTTTCTTTTCTTCTTTAGAACCTTTCAACATATTTCTAGACACTATTGCCTTTATCCGTCCCGGAGTGTTACCCAAGTAATATGATATTATTATCCTTTTTGTCCCTATAGGTTCATTTGCTATGGAAGAATTTAAATATTAAATTTAGGTCAATTACTAGTCATTTTGATATATTATAAGGAGAGTGTCTTTTTGAAAAAAGTATGTATTCTCTTTTTGAAAACTTATATCTGATATTATATTTTGAAAGTTCTAAAGTTATACTTTTTTTACTTTGCCAGTTTTTAATACATCTGAAACAAATCAGTCTGCATGTTCTGAGGTAGAATCCTAATTTTCTCTCGTTCTGTATCCAAGGAATAATTCCCGAAACACCATTGATTAGAGTATTAGTCTTGCCCCATTTAGATATCAAAGTTGTATTAGCAGCATAAAATGAGTTCTATAGATCTCTATCTTTTTTCTACTTGTTGAAGTGGTGTCTATAATAAAATGATTATTTTGATCCTTGAAATTTTGACAAGTACTTTTTAAAATCACTTGTTAAACAAATTTTGAGTCCAATTTAATTTAATTTAATATTTGTGATTAGGTCCCATTTTTCTATTTCATCTTGAGTCAGATTTGACAATTATATATTTCTAGAAAAAGTAATCATTTATTCTGTATTTCAATTTAGTAACTTAAAGTTGGTCATGGACTTTTAAAAATTATGTCGGTCTTCTATCGGGTTATAATCCACATTCTTGTATTCTTAATATTGAAATCAGGTGTCATTTATTTCATTCTCTTATGAATCTTGGTAAATCCTTATCTATTTTATAAAATAAGAAAACAACTTATGTTTGTTTATTTCATAATTTTCTGGCTCTTATTATTTTTCTTCTCGAACAAGATTTATTTGGTTATTTTCCTAATTTCTTTAGTTGAATATTAACTTTGTGATTTCTACTAGTATTTCCATTTATTTTTCATAATTTAGGAGTATATTTAATTTGTAAATATATTTAATTTTAGTATGGTTAATTTCTTAATTTATTTGAAATTGAATAGAAATAACTATGGTTAAAAATTGTGGTTATTATGATGTTAACTATACTATTTATATATTAAATACAATACATGGTTAATTTTATAAGCACTCCCTATATTACTCAAAATAATGTATATTTTATATGTACACACACAGTAAAACTTGTTTTGTTCAAATTTCTGTATGTCCAATAAATTGGCTTAATGTCAATATTTTTATATGCTTCAAAACAATATTATTTTATAGATAGTACAAATTTATGATAATGATTATATTTTCTTGCAGGGACATTTATTTAATTTGAACTATTATTTCATTTTATTCCTCTTCCATTTTATTCCTACTCCATTTTACGTTAAATTCTGGCTTTTCTGGTGTTAATATTGCTAAAATTCTTTTGGTTATTATTTGGTAACAATTCTTGAGTTCATAACCAAACTCAATCATTTATTAAGTGGATGACTGGGAAAATTACTTAAATATTCTATTTCTCATTTTTCTTCATCTGAATTATAAAAATAAAAGAGAAACTATCTCAGCGTTGTTGAGGTAACTACTAGGTTAGTGTAGTTGTTAGTTGCAGGGCATAGGATAACGCATGGAACCTAGTTAAGTATTAAGTAAACATTAATAGGCAGTATAATAATTCACAAAAGCAAGCTGAACATCCAAGTAATTGGATTGCTGAGTTGAATGGTAATTGTTTTAAGTTCTTTTAGAAATCTTCAAACTGCTTTGAACAGTGGCTGAACTAATATATATTCCCACCAATAGAGTAGAAGCATTGCCTTTTCTCTGCAGCCTCGCCACCATCTGTTGTTTTTGAGTTTTTAATAGCCATTCAGACTGGTATGCGATGGTATCTCATTTTGCTTTTGATTTACATTTCTCTGAAGATTAGTTATATTGAGCATTTTTTCAAGTGTTTGTTGGCCACTTCTTTTCAGAAGTATCTGTTCATGTCGTTTGCACATTTTTAATGGGGCTATTTGTGCCTTGTTTGTTGAATTGTTTAAAGTTCCTCATAGATTCTGGATATTAGACCTTTGTGGAATGCATAGTTTGCAAGTATTTTCTCCCACCTGTAGGTTGTCTGTCCACTCTGCTGATAGTTACTTTTGCTATTTAGTGCTTTAGTTTAATTAGGTGTCACTTGTTAATTTTTGTTTTTGTTGCAATTGCTTCAGGGACTTAGTCATAAGTTCTTCTCCATGCCAATGTACAGAAGAGTATTTCTTAGGTTTTCAGCCAAGATTTTTATATTATTGTTTTATTTCTATTATCTGATTTTTAATTGTCTTTTCAGTCACCTTTTTTTTATTGTTTGTAAGTTTTTGCCCCTATCTTCTGCCCTCTGCTATATTTGACTTTCTATATTCTCTATATTTCATCTGACAGGTTGGAGCCATACATAGTCTTTCTATTATTTAAACTTAAATTGACTAATATCCTACAACTATTAAATTTAATATTAACATGTATCTAAACGTACCTGTATAAACTGGTAATTATTATTTCTATATTCATCTTATTCATCTGTATAAGAGATAGCTTATTTTGACTATCTTCTTTTTATTTTATTTTATTTTATTTTTTTGAGAAGGAGTCTCACTCTGTCACGCAGGCTGGAGTTCAGGGGTGCAATCTCAGCTCACTGCCAGTTCCACCTGCAGGGTTCATGCCATTCTCCTTCCTCAACCTCCTGAGTAGCTGGGACTACAGGCACCCACCACCACATCCACTAATTTTTTTGTATTTTTTTTTTTTTTTTTTTTTTTAATAGAGACAGGGTTTCGCTGTGTTAGCCAGGATGGTCTCGATCTCTTGACCCTGTGATCCACCCACCTTAGCCTCCCAAAGTGCTGGGATTACAGGCGTGAGCCGCCGCACCCGGCCTATTTTGACTATTTTCAAACCGTGGTGGTAGTGGTGTTACAGTTCAAAGAGGTGCTGTGTGTGTTAAGGTCTTTATATTTGCAAACTGTTTGCATTTCCCTCTCCTGAATGAAAGATTGGCTAAGCATAAAACCCTATATTGGCTGTTATTGTCAATTGTTTTCAATATCCATTGGTGTTCATTACAGACATGCTGCTTCTCTAGTAGTTGTTAATTATTTTCTCTATGAAAGTTGGCAGCCAATATCATACTGAATGGGGAAAACTGGAAAAATTCCC
>NW_016806352.1:0-2042 GCF_001698545.2 Rhinopithecus bieti
AATAAAACAAGTAATTTTTTAAATGTAATAGAAAAATCATTAGTTTTAGAGTCAGAAAAGTTGTGTTTGCAACTAAGCTTACAAGAGGGATCACAGAATATGGGACGCTTGCCTTCTGTAATCTCAATTTCCTACTACAAAAAATGAAAATAAAAACAACCCGGCCGGGCGCAGTGGCTCAAGCCTGTAATCCCAGCACTTTGGGAGGCCGAGACGGGCGGATCACGAGGTCAGGAGATCGAGACCATCCTGGCTAACACGGTGAAACCCCGATTCTAAAAAAAAAAAAAAAAAAAAAAAAAAAACTAGCCAGGCAAGGTGGCGGGCACCTGTAGTCCCAGCTACTTGGGAGGCTGAGGCGGGAGAATGGCGTAAACCCGGGAGGCGGAGCTTGCAGTGAGCTGAGATCCGGCCACTGCACTCCAGCCCGGGCGACAGAGCGAGACTCCGTCTCAAAAAATAAAAAAATAAAATAAAAAAAAAAAAAAAAACCCCTACAGATCAGCTGTCACAAAGGTAAAAGATGACAAGTCTTGTGAAAATGTATTGTAACTGTTAGCAATCCTCAATTACTATTATGGGCCCTCTGGTTCTGGAATTAAGTGCTATAAAAAATAAAGAATTCAGAAGAGGGAGGCTACAGATTCCAGTGCTGTCTTAATCCATAGAGCAACCAGGGCAATCTCAGGGATCCCTGAGTGTGATAAGCTGTGCACTTGCTTTATCTCTGCAGCCCCAGAAGAACACAAGCTGCTATCCTTCTCTGAGTAGGTTCCTCATACAAAGTGGTGAGGTAAAATCTGCACCCTTAAGCATTTACTGCTGCTAATGAGATGATTTTAGGAAATTAGGTTGAGGTAGTTGAGTGCTGCTAATTTCCTAGACCCAAGCTTTTAACTCACTCCTGTAATCCCAGCACTTTGGGAGGCCGAGGTGGACGGAGGATCATGAGGTCAGGAGTTCGAGACCAGCCTGGCCAACATAGTGAAACCCTATGTCTACTAAAAATGCAAAAATTAGCCAGGTGTGGTGGTGGGCGCCTGTAGTCCCAGCTACTTGGGAGACTTAGGCAGGAAAATCACTTGAACCTGGGAGGCGGCGGTTGTAGTGAGCCGAGATTGCGCCACTGCACTCCAGCCTGGGTGACAGAGTGAGACTCCATCTCAAACCAAAACAAATAAAAAAAAAAAAAAAAACACTTCCATTTAAAGGATTTATCAGCAAATGGATTGAGTCCCTCAATGGGCAAGATCTTTGCTTTGTACAAATAAATAAATCTGAATATGAAAGACAGAATTTATTTGATCCAAGCAACATTCCTTTATTCCTAAGGCCATCATGGCAATTGGAGGCAAAGCCAAGACCTGATTTACCAAGGCTCCTGGTTTGAAATTAGCCAATGTATCTAAGAAATAGTAGTAATTTCTTAGATATCAAGGATCTAGGGTTCCAAGAAGACAACAGAGAACCTAGCAAGATATAGTTCCTAACTCCACATGTTCTCACTCCTAAGTGGGAGTTGAACATTGAGAACACATGGACACAAGGAGGGAAACAACACACACGGGGCCTGTTGAGGGGTGGTGGGCAAAGGGAGGGAACCTAGATGATGGGTCAATGGTGCAGCGAACCACCATGGCACATGTATACCTGTGTAACAAACCTGCACGTTCAGCATGTGTATCCCAGAACTTAAAGTTAAATTAAAAAAAAAAAAAAAAAAGATATTGTTCCTGCCAACATAGAGCTGACACTCTGGGAGGAGACAGACATTAATCAATAATTACATATATTTTTAAAAATGCAGTTACTACTCTCATTAAAAAATGCATGTACTCTCTCAGTACACAGTGTTATGAGAGGTTGAGGTGAGGGACTTTGAGGACATAATTGACCTGAACCTCATGAGTCAGGATCTGGAGGATGAGTACCAGTTAACTAGGAGGTCATTAGTGTGGGAGAGGATCAGGTAGAAGTTTTGAGGGCAGGAAGGAGTGTGGCATGAGTGAGGGGCAGAGCAGAATGGTGTGGTGGGTGTGCTT
>NW_016806353.1:0-2040 GCF_001698545.2 Rhinopithecus bieti
TACAATCCGTGACAGGACATTTGGGAGTCCCTTGAGGCCTATGAGGAAAAGTGAATATCCCCAGATAAAACATGAAAGAAGCTATCTGTGAAGGTAACTGGTGGTGTGTGGATTAATATCACAGAGTTATACCTTTCATTTGATTCAGCAGGTTTTAAAAACTCTTTTTGTAGAATCTGAGAAGGAACATTTGGGAGCACAGTGTGTATAAACGGAAAAACAGAATATCCCCAAATACAAACTAGACAGAAGCTACCTATAAAACCACTTGGTGATGTGTAGATTGATTTAGCACAGTTAAAACTCTGTGATGATTCAGCAGGTTGGATACACTCCTTTTACAGTATGTGTGAAAATACATTTGGGAGTCCATTGAGGTCTATGAAGAAAAACCGAATATCCCCAGAGAAAAACTAGAAAGAAGCTATCTACTAAAATGTGAAACTTCTTGGTGATGTGTGGTTTCACCTCACAGAGTTAAAACTTTCTTTTGATTCAGTAGATTGGAAGACACCTTTTTGTATAATCTGCAAAGGGACATTTGAGATCCTATTGAGGCTTATGGAGAAAAACCGAATATCTATAGATAAAAGCTTGGAGGAGCCTATCTGTGCAATTACTTCATGATGTGTGGATTTATCTCACAGAGTTAAACTTTTCATTTGATTCCGAAGGTTTAAAACACACTTACTGTAGAATCTGTGAAGGGACATTTGGGAGCCTATTGCAGTCTATGGGGAAAAACGAATATCCCCAGATGAAAACTAGAAAGAAGCTATCTATGTAACTGCTGGGTGATACATGGATTCACATCAAAGAGTTAAACCTATCTTTTGATTCAGCAGGTTGGAAACACTCTTTCTCTAAAATCTGTGAAGTGATGTTTGAGAACCCATTGAGGCCTATGGGGAAAAATGGAATATCCCCAGATGAAAATTATAAAGAAGCTTTCTGTGAAACTCTTTTGTGATGTGCAAATTCATCTCACAGAGTTAAATATTTCTTTAGATTTGGTAGTTTCAAAACACTCTTTTTGTAGAATCTGTGAAGGGACAATTGAGATTCCATTGAGGCCTATGAAGAAAACCGAATATCCCCAGATAAAACTAGAAAGAATCTGCCTGTGAAACAGCTTGGTGATGTGTGGAATCAATTCACAAAGCCAAACCATTCTTTTGATACAGCAGGTTGGAAACACTCTTTTTGTAGAATCTGTGAAGGGACAGTTCGGAGCCTATTGATGCTAATGGGGAAGCACCAAATATCCCCAGATAAAAATTAGAAGGAAGCTGAATGTTAAACTGCTTAGTGATATGCGGATTCATCTCATAGATTTCAACCTTTCTTTTGATTCAGTAGGTTGAAATAACTGTTTTTGTAGAATCTGCTAAGGGACATCTGGGAGTCCATTGAGGCCTACAGGGAAAAACAAAATATCCCCAGATAAAAAGTAGAACGAAGCAATATGTGAAACTGATTAGCGATGTGAAGATTCATCTCACAGAGTTAAACATTTATTTTGATTCAGCAGATTGGAAAGACCCTTTTTGTGGAATCTGTGAAGGGTCCTTTGGTAGCAGACTAAGGCCAATGCAGAAGAAGTGAATATGCCCAGAATAAAACAAGGAAGTAGTTACCTGTGAAACTTCTTGGTCATGTGTATATTCATCTCACAGAGTTAAACCATTCTTTTGATTCTGCAGGTTGAAATACTCTTTTGGTAAAATCTGTGAAGGGACACTTGGGACCCCATTGAGACCTATGGCTAAAAACCAATATCCCCAGATAAAAAATAAGAAGAAGCTACCTGTGAAACTATTTGGTGATGTGTTGAGGCATCTTGCAGAGTTAAAACTTTCCTTTCATTGAGCAGATTGGAGACAATTCTTTTCTTATAATCTGTAAAGGGACATTTGGGAGCTCATTGAGGCCAATGCGGAACAAAGAATAGCCTCAGACAAAAACTTAAAGACGTTGTCTGTGAAACTGCTTGGTGATGTGTGGATTTATCTCACAAAGTTATGAATTTCTTTGATTCAG
>NW_016806354.1:0-15119 GCF_001698545.2 Rhinopithecus bieti
CTTGCCAACCTAATACTTGGGGATAATGACAAGCACTGAAATGAAAAGAAAGTAGGTAAAGTGATGGAACAGGGTAGTCGAATTCATAAACTGGATCGTCAGCCTTGGAATGCTTTGGAGTCAGCTATAAATACTCTTTTGTGATTATGTGTAAGCATCTGGCTGATTTAAACCCAGTCTGTGAAATGTGACAGGATAGATGTACCCTGCACTTGTTTTTCTTCCTCTTTGGATTTGTTAATAATGAAGCTTATACAACTCAAGAAAATTACCGCTGACAGAATCACAGGAGGCTCCGTGCTTTGGGCGGTATAAATTTTAGGCGATTAAGTCTGCATTTGAAGCAAACCTTTGTTGGATAAGACCATTTCCTGGAATAGAACGCTATTGAGATTTGCCATGATTGATTCTGAGAATCTTGGGGTCACTTTCCCTAGTATTGTGAGAAAAAGAACCCACAGATAAAATCAATACGGTCGGGAATAGCATCTACTGAACAGTTTAACATGTCCTTCTCTCCTTTAGGAAATAGCTTATTTTTCAATCACAGGAATACTTTGCTGTTTTGAATGCTGACCCTACCTTTATTCGAGCTGACCAGAGACAGTAATTTAACAACAACAGAAAAAAGGTCTTTAAATGCATGACGGAAGTTGACTCATTAATGTGGAGACAAACATTTAAGGACACAGAACCTGTCTAAATCTAGCTACCCTGTTATTCAGCTGCAGCCCAAGGACCTGCCTGAGCCTGTGTACAGCTCTCCGCCCCCACTGAGACCTCCAAATACTGTCCACTCCTGATTACCTTAATTCATATATACACACCCCAATCATTTCATTCATTTATTATATGTCTTATTTATTTGTTTCTTATGAGATGGAGTCTTGCTCTGTTGCCCAGACTGGAGTGCAGTGGTATGATCTCGACTCACTGCAACCTCTGCCTCTCAGATTCAAGCAATTCTCCAGCCTCAGCCTCCCGAGTTGCTGCGACTACAGGCACATGACACGTGTCCAGCTAATTTTTGTAATTTTAGTAGAGACAGGGTTTCACCGTGTTGGTCAGGATGGCCTTGAACTCCTGACCTCAGGTGATCCACCCACCTTGGCCTCCCAAAGTGCTGGGATTACAGGCATGAGCCATCGTGCCCGACCTCTTGTTCATTTAATTCATTGTTATACATCTTGCTCATTTTGTTCATTTGCTGTACATCTCCTTGTTTATCTCGTTGATTTGTCATTCAGCTCTCCTCATTTGCTAGGACAGGGCTGGCCAATGGGAATAGAAAAAGCTTCAGGACAGAATGAATGACAGGAACCTTGTCTCCTTACAACAAAGACTGAATGAATGTGGGAAAACCTCAGTCAAATCCAGGGTGGTCCCACTATCCAAGGAACCAGGTTGAACTTTAAAAGGGCCAAGGTACCCCAATCCTGTCTAAAATATGGGTTTGGTTTCCAAGTAAGAAGAACCAGTAACTGGTTACAACTCCCAAGGGGATTGACAAGTACTGGGCAAAGTATGTGAGATTGCCTGGCTCACTGGTTGGAATTGAGGACCACTGCTTGAGTCCCCTCCCTCTGGAATGGTGGTAGATGGTTGGGGGAAGGGGGGATTAAGATGGTAGCAGGTTCTGGTCAAGGTAGGAACACCCTGTGGAATAGGAACAATGCAGAAAAGCCATAACCTTATGCTTGTGTTGCACTTAGAAAGCTCTGCTTCTCGATAATCAGATTTGAGGTAAGAGATAACTTATCTCTTTAAAAAAAGAGATAAGAATTTTTCAATTTGATGCTGGACTGGACTTTATTGCTTCATAGTTAAGCCATCAGATGAGTGATCTTAGTGTATTTTCAGTAGCCAGAGTTGGGTGATGCTTCTTGAGGACAGGCTCTGTGCCTTATTCACCCTCCTACATGTTTGAGCACCTCTCACTAGGCATTGGACGCAGTCAACATGTCAAGGCAACATTTGAATACATATTTGAATGTTTTGATATTGAGCTTTACTCTATAACCTTATCCGTTATTTTTTCTCATTTCAATAGACTTTGTGGTTAGAAAGACCTGGATTTGGATTCAAGTTGTGTTAGTTAATAGCTGCAAAACTTCAGGCAAGTTGCCTTCTCTGAGCCTCCTTACTCACCTCTGAATCGTGGATGACACAGTTATATCTTAGCATTATTGTGAAGATGCAGTAAAGTAGAAAGTATAACACACCTAAGGGTGCTAACAAGGAGGTGCTGAATCTTTTGCTGAATTTCCTTACTGTACCAGACCATTGTGAGACCCTCCCTCAGTGGTTAGAGTGCCTTTCATGCATTACTCTGAACTATTGTTTTTATCATAAGATATATTATCTTTATTTCCTAGTAAAACAAAAAGAAATTAATTTATTCATAGATATAGGCCTGGAGTTCAGTATAGCCAGGATTCAAATCCCATTTTTTCTAACTCATATGCCCACAGACTCTTTTTGCTCTTATTTCTCCTCTCTGTTGCAATTAGCAAGATTCTAGCATTAACTGTATTTTATTTTACTCTGGCACTTTGAAAATTGGATCAAGTTTTTGCAGTTTTGTATTCTCGCAGAATCACATATGATAAACACAAAGCAGACAAAATGCTAAATTGCTGTGGTTATGTTTTGCTGACTCAATATCCCATTCCTCAACTAGCAGAAATTGGTTTCCTTTGTGCCCATGTCTGCACTTTCACGTATACTCACGTGTGGTCAGCTGAAAAATGCCTCCTCGAAAGATATCCATGTCAAACTACTGGCAGCTGTGAATGTGATCTTATTTGGAAAAAGGGTCTTTGCAGGTGTAATTAAATGAAGGATGTTGACATAAGGTGATCATTTGGGATTGCTCAGCTGGGCCCTAATTCGAATGACAAATGTCTTTATCAGAGAATGGCAGAGGCAGATTTGAGATAGATAGGAGTGAAAACACAGAGAGGAGAAGGAGGCAATGTGACCATGGAATAAGATATTGGAGTGAAGCAGCCACAAGTCAAGGAATCTCTAGAGCCACCAAAAGCTGGAAGACACAGGAAAGGAGCCTCCTGGAGAGCCTTCTAAGGGAGCACAGCCCCACCGACACCATGATTTCAGACTTCTGGTTCCCAGAATTGTGGAAGAGTAAATTTCTGTTGTTTCAAGTGGCAAAGTTGGTGGTAATTTGCTACTGAAACCCCAGGAAAGTAATATACCATGTTTTTATTGGTATATGATAAATATAATGAGAAGAAATTATATCTCTTGAGGGCCTACCCTCTTCTGTGATTTCTATCTCAGACATTGCTCCAAGCTTTGAAGTAACTATCAGCTTTGTTTCTTATCTTAACTAAGACATAAATCTTAATGCAGCAGCTGCCTCAGCTGGTGGTGTAGCTGCAGGGTCTGCTAACCCATCTTGAATAGAGCAAAGTCAGATGACTTCTAGCGGAGTTTGGGGAGTTTGGAAAACCGGGTCTTGAAGACCCAAGGTCAGCTTTTTTGTCTTTAATCATTTGCTTAGAGGAAGGTGGAAAGGTGAGGTCAGAATTTCCATTAAATATGGAAAATATTAATTAGGGAAATGGACAAAGAAGATTGTCTCATTACCTGGCAAATTAATTTTAGCTCACCAGCAACATGGTGCCACTAGATCTGAAGATCCTGCCAATGAATAGTTTAATACATTCTTTGCAAGGAGGTGACAACTGCCATAGTGAAGAATGTGCATCATTTTAAAATGAAAGTAAATTCCTGTAGAATACTATTGAGATAAAAATCAGAGTGATCTCTTGACGTCTAGAAACAAATGAAATGACCAAGTGTTATGTGTAAGAGGTTGGTAGCGAATAATTGCAGACTTAAGATGGAAAATGAAATAGATTAAATCTTAAAGACTGAGACAAGGATTCTGTTTCTGAAGCTAATGCAGTGCAATCTCTGTATCTTACTAGTGAGGAGAGAAAGGAAAATGGCATTCTGATGAAAGAAACCTGTCCACAGTGATGATTTCTCTAAGGGCCTATTTTCATTGTCAGAAAATTCAAGAGACAAATTATGTTGCGAGGGCACAGAACTAATCTTTCTCTGAACAACGACCAGAACAAAAATGCAATTAAAAATATATAGATGTACACCTAGAAGTCAATCTGTTCGAAAGGATGCAGTTCCTGAGTGTCAGGTGAGTAGGGACTCACACACGAATTAAACAATCTTCCTGGTTACAAGAGCTGTGGAAGTTGGATTTGATTTCAGGTCAGAGTTGTTGGTCACTCAGAGGTGGCCTAGCTCTGTGCTGCAGGAAGGGCAAATTAATTCTGGTGAGCAAAAAATAGAAGTGGAGATGTTCCTGTTCTTCCCCATTTTGTCGCAATTTGATAAATTCTCTATTTTGCTGTAATATCCGTCATAAATTCTACTTTAATGGCTGATACTAGGTCAGAGACATCAGACAACTGTCCCTATGGCTCAGGTCCCTTCCTCTCTCTCTCTCTCCCTCTTTCTTTCTTTTTTTTTTTTAAATAAGTCCCTATCATTATCTTAGTGCTTGAATGAAAGCTAAAAAAACAGAATACAGAGGGCAACAGTCTCTTCCCTTCAATTGTTAATGTCTACATGTAATTTTCTGGGGAAATAGATTAAAAGAATGTGTAATTTTGGAAATCAGCTATTCAGTGGTAAATATAAGGCATGATTCTTCTTGTCACATAAGTATAAGAATTTTTAAAAAGTACCCAGAAAGAAAACTAAAAAAAGGAAAGCAGTGAGTGATGTCCCTTGGAGATTCCTATCACTATCACATCTGGGTTATCTGAGACTCCTTGACAAGATTTTATTCATGTTGGGTATGTATTATCATTGTTGTGTAATAAACTAGTTTAAGACTATCATCTTCAAATAGCAGACATTTATTATATCCGAGATTCTGTGGGTCAGAAACCAAGAAGTGGCTTAGCTGGTGGTTCTGTCTCAGAGTCTGTCCTGGGGTTGTCGTGAAGCTATTGGCTAGGGCCATAGTCACCTCAAGTCTCGACCGTGGGAGTATCTATTTCCAAGCTCATTCACGCAGTTGCTGGCTCTTGGCAGAGTGGGCAGTTAGCAGTGGCTGTAGCCAGGCTGGCCTTGCTGAGTGGAAGTCCATGTTACTGAGCCCATGCATAACCTCCATCCTTGCCTCCACTGCCTCTTTGTGAACCAACTGGGCAGTGACAGAAATGGCAGGGAAGGAGGCTGACTAGCCTCCACAGACTGGTCATCCAACCCACTTGATTATTATAATCCTTCCCTGAAGTCACTTTTTTCATGAGGGACACAAATATCTTTACACTCTACTCATTTGAACATATCTCTCTACATACTTCTTTCCTAGACTTACTGGCCACCAATTTTCTAGTTGTGTTTCTTTCAAGTCTCTGACCATCCCACCAAACAATTTATTAGCCACAGCTCATAAATTGGTATAGACATGTATCTTTGGACATCTCTCTTTCTTGAAAAGTGAACAATCTGGTTCACTGCTTGAAGTTCAGCCCACTGGAAGAACCTCCCTTCACCTTCTGGGTTCTTCCAGATTGGGACTGTAATATTGCAACCCTCCACTTTGGTTGGTAACTGCATGTTGCACAGAACTATGTGTAATCCAAGTCTTATATTTTTTTCTTCAATCAAATGATTGTGGAGAACTCCCTAAGAGGCCATAGATGTTGTGTGTGTGTGTGTGTGTGTGTGTGTGTGTGTGTGTGTGAGAGAGAGAGAGAGAGAGAGAGAGAGACAGACAGAGAGAGAGAGAGAGAGAGAGAGAGAGAGAGAGAGAGAGAGCAAGAATATAATGTATCATGATTGGGATCATTTCTTGTCAGACTTGTGTCTAAAGACCTGCTTACGCCTGACCTCATAGTGCTGCTGTGCATGCCCATCTCTATAACTGGGTGAGTTAGAACATACCCAGTTCATAATTAATGTTTAATGTTAATGGCAGTTCAGGTTTAATGTTAACTTGATATCCTATGGACAAGTATTCAGTCTCTACCAATGCCCAGCAGCAAACCAAATGCTGTTTCTCAAGATGAATGCAATTATCTTCAGAGGTTGGAATAACTTTACTCCAAAATCCTAAGCATCTTCACTATAATTCATGTATAGGGGCCTCCCAAAGGCTTCAAACAGCATCCTTATGGGCCACTGCCACTTCAAGAACCACCAGATCTGCTGAGTTATACAGGCCATGTAGCAGAGCACCTTGCATGGCAGCCTGGGCCTGTTGCAGACCCTCTCTCATTTTAAGCAGCACTAAAAACTGGCAGCTCCTATGGATCACTTGGTAAGTGGGTTGAGGTATACATTGCCCCTCAAATCAAAAGAGGGCTACTAGGTGTTATACTTCTTTCTTACTGGCAGGGAGGACCAGGTGCAGCAATTATCTTTCTCTTGGAAAGGCTATCTCAACATTCCCCAGACAAGTGGGCCTCTAGAAATTTAATTGAGGTGGCAGGCCCTGGAATTGTTATGGAATTTATTTTCTATTCTTTGGTATTTTAGTATCTTATCAATATATCTAGAGTAGTTGCTATTCCCTGATCACCAGGACCAATCAACATCACATCATCAATTTCATGGACATCCTGTGGAGGGGAAAGGAAGTCAAGGTCCCTGCAAACTTGATCATGACATAGGGCCGGAGAGTTGATATACCACTGAAGTAGGTCAGTAAGGATATTTTGCCGGTCTTCCTAGCTGGAAGCAAACTGCCTCTGATGGTCTTTACTAATAGATCTAGAAAAAAAAAATTTCCCAAAGAAATTCCTGCATAACAAGTACCAATAGATGTGTTTACAAATGAAACCACATTTGGAAGAACAGCTGCAATTGGAGTCCTCACCTAATTACGCTTATCATAGTTCACTGTCACTCTCCAAGACCTGCCTTCTTCAGAAGCCAAACAGGCAAACTGAACAGGGATGTGTTAGGAGTTGGGAATAAGCACCCTTGCATCTTTCAAGTCCTTGATAATGGCACTAATATTTGCAATTTCTACAAGAATGGTATTGCTTTTGGTTTACTATTTTCCTAGGTAAAGACAGTTCTAGTGGCTTCTGCTGGACTTTCCTACAGTACTAAGCCTTATTCCATGGTCAGGGAACCAATGTGGATATTCTTCCAGTTTGTGAGCCTATCTATTCCAATTACACCTTCTTGAAATGGTATAAAAACCATACATCGTGTTTAGACTCACTGGGCCCACTATAACAGACCTGAGCCAAAACTCCATTGATCCCCATTCACCTGACCTCCACAAGCTTCTTTTGTTCTGACGTGATAGAGAAGTGACACTTAGGTTTCCAGGAAACACTTAGGTTTACAGTTTAGAGTCAGTATCTGGTAAATCCCTAGAAAGCCTGATTATTTCCCCTTCCTCAATGTGCAATTATTCCAGTAAATGGCTTCAGGTACATTTTGGGACAGCTGAAAAGATTAGTAGCATACAGGCACTTTTTTGGAAACATAGCAGGGTTTCTTCTTAGAAGGATCTGGCCTCCTCTTTATTTAAGGAGATCTGGGCTTATCCACTGGCTCAAGCTGGGGATTGAGTGAGGGACTGTGACTCTGTTTTGGTGATCCAAGTTAGACTTCTGTTCACTATCTCTAGAGCTTTCCTCCTATACAAATCAAGTAAGATTTTAGTCGGCTACTTTGCTGTGCATTATGGTAACCAGGCACAACTTGCTCATGGATAGCAGAATCAGCTCTTGCCTGAGAGTTTTCAGCCTACCCTTCTCCACAATTTGCCCTGCAGATTTTGCTTTGCCTAGCCAACCCTGACAGTCACTAATTCCTTGCAGTAAGTCTCTTAATACATATTTCCCATTGGTTCTTTTTCTCTGGTGGAGCTCTGACTGACACGGAAGCCATGCTTCCTCCCATTATTTTCAAGCTTTTATTCTCATGTCGTTCCCTCGTATTTCATTATTTGTCTCCTCATTGTTCAGTAGCAGCCATGGTATATCAAACAAGATCATCTTTAGTGGCATAAAACTGATTAATGTCTTATTTCAAAAAGAGATTTATTGTTCTCATATAACTATTAGTCTAAAGGTGGCAGTCCAGGCTCATTCCTCAAGGGAAACTTCAAGGATCAACGTTCCTTTTAACCTGCTACTACTATCCCTAGGACATAGTTTTCCCACTCTTGATTTTAAGGAAATAGCAAAGTTCTTCTAACCTTTTCTCTACAGCTTTGTGCCTGGAAACTAGCAGGAAGGAAAAGGAGGAGCAAAAGTGGAAGGTTTGTACCAACTAGTTCTTATCCTTTTTAATGAGGAAAACAAGAGCATCCCTATTCTGCTCTTATCTCACCAAGTTCCATGGCCATTCTGAGCTGCAGTAGAGTCTGGGGAGGTGAGTATTTTTTATTGTGCATATTTTCTTCCCAAATAAAAATGGGGTTCTCTATGGAAGGAAGAGATGCATAATGGATATTGAAAATTCCTACTGCTTGGGATTTTCTTCTTTTCCGAGTTTGTATGTGTTGAAGTTGGTGGATAGACATGAGAAGCAGATTGAAGGATCTGCGGAAAGGGAGAGGAAGAGGAGGAGGGGGCTGTCAGAGGAGTAATGGATGCTAGAGGAATGGATTCCCTCCAGTTTTAGTAAATATACATAATTTTCACTGCATGTAAACTCTCGTTCTCTTCTTAAGAGAGAAGGCTTGGGAGGTAAGGATTCCTTAAACTTCAAGCCATTTCTGCTGCCTTTTCTCTCTGAAAGGAGAACCTCTTTTCCCCCATTATTGCTTGCTGAGTCTTATGAGGGTTTGTTTTGACCCATGATACCTGTTTGGTGATCTTGTACCTTCTCTGTCAACAACCAAAGTGACTTCTTTGGGTTTGGGTTTCCATTTTTCCATTCCTTGGAGACGTTGTCTCTAAATGTGCTGTCAAAGTAAGAGAATGACTCTCAGCTTATGATGTTAGGCTGAGTAGTTAGGAAGGACAGAATTTATAACGTCAGTGAAAGAGTTACTTTCAGGCAGGTGGAACTTGGGAAGATACCAGGTCACACCATACAGAAGTTTCCTACTTGGCCAAAACACAGATGTTTTGGCTGTGGAAATTCTCCTTAAACTCATTCTAGTGTCACTGACTATCCAGGTCCCATCTGAATGCTTCCTAAATCCCTGTGGAATAAACTTTGAACAGGGTGGCCTACCCTGCAGAAACCTCTGTCCTATGGTCATCACAGTATTTAATTAACAAGACATCAGCTGTACTGAATATTAGTTAAGTGGCAGGCCTTTCTGCCAACGACTTATTAGCATGCCATCTTCTGACGCTGTACCAGAATAGAACATTGATTATTTGGGGGCGGGGCCATGGTAGTTAACACATTTGTTATGTGCAACTCTGTACTATATCCTCTAATATATCTTATAAATCATACATATATAAATTGACAAATTGACAGGATGAAGCTATGGAAGCTACTGCACCATAAAATTTCTGCATCTAGACTAATAATGAATATGGTGAGATAAACCTGGTGTCACAGTTCATAAACTATGTAGAAAATAATGTTAATTTCTCTTTTGCTCCAAGATAAGTATTGCCAGTCTCAATGGAAAACTATTCAAATTATCAGGGTTTCTGCTTCTTAGATTAGTAGGTTTTAATAATTTAAGTCATATCTTTGATTGCTAAGCTGTCTCCATGGTAACCTAGTTGGAAGTCTTCGTGGCAACTAAGTGGGTGAGAACATGTCCCACGGCCACTTTGACTTGTGGAAAACTGCCAATAGCTGTTTATTCTTATCAGACACAGAGCGTCTCATTAGAGCTGAATTATCCCCAAAAACTTCATACTGAAGAAGATTTAGACCCTTACATTTCAGGATGGGGGACTCCTCTGCTCTCTGCCTGACATGATACTACCTACCCCCGTGTCCCACCCGTCCAGCCTATGTTTTCTATTGTGGTGTGACCAGTGTCCAAATTTCCTGACTCTGCTGGAAATTCAAACTTCTCAGAGG
Source organism: Rhinopithecus bieti (assembly GCF_001698545.2). NCBI lineage: Eukaryota > Metazoa > Chordata > Mammalia > Primates > Cercopithecidae > Rhinopithecus > Rhinopithecus bieti. The sequence goes on from NW_016806354.1 coordinate 10,021, forward strand.
CAGAATGGCTTGTGATTGCTACTATGGTCATTGTTTGTGACCTTTATGTACCCTCTGTGATGACCTTGTGATTTTCTGCCTTCTCCAAGCCAGGAATATACTTTGTCAGCTGATCTATCACCACATTTGGATAAAGTTCTCTTCATGTTCATGACCCACTTATGTGTAATAACAACATAAAGTGAAGGAAGAGGAAGGGAGTCTTAGAGCATTCAATTCTTCATTGCCTGCCATCCCATTCTCTGGCAGCTCATTAGACAAGGCTGCCAAATCCCAAGGTGAGATGTCAGGCTACTTTGAAAACTACATTTACTAAAAACTTCATTTGTAACAGACACCTAGGGGAACATAGGAGAGTGTCACAGAACAATTAGCTGACAATATTTTTTTCTGAATCTATTATTTATCCTTTTCTTGCAACTGTCAGAACATATTTGTTTGGGTAGTCATTTCAAAATGCTGGCAGGAGTTTGTAGAAATCCATTTTTTAGTTTATCTTCTATGGTGGTCTCATGGAGCAGTTGTCTTGTTCATGTCCTAGAGAGATACAGCCCACAGGAGTTCAGAGAGTTAAGGCTGAGTAGTTAGGAATTCAGGGAGCATTCAGATGGGGCCGGGATAGTCAGTGCCACTAGATTGAGTTTAGGGAGAATTTCTACAGCTAAAATACCTTTGTTTGGGCAGAGTAGGAGACTTCTGTATGGTGTGACCTGGTATCTTCCTATGTCCCACCTGCCTCAAAGTAACTCTTTCACTGATGGTATAAATTCTGCCCTTCATAACTACTCACTTACCTAAGTCAGGGACTTCAGTTAAGCTGACTAGGGAAAGTGCAGGATAAGAAATCCTCTCATAAATATATTGTAATACTTCAACATCTCATTTACCATGTCTATCCTCTCTTTCTTTTCTTTCTTCCCACAAAAAATTCTTTTAAAAAATGGTAATTTCTCAGATTTTTAATCTCCTCAGATCAACCACAATCCTGCATTCTGTGGTTTAACTGGCCACGGCAGAGACCACTAGCTATCTGAAACAAATTTGTGCTCCTCTTTACACAGTGGGCAGCCGCTCAGTGAGACTACACTTCCCAGAAGCCTTTGCAGCAAGGCAGGGTCACATGACTAATTTTCACCAACAGAGTGTGAGTGGAATAATATACTCCTCTTCTGGGCTAGGGTTTTAAGAAATGTTTGTGCATTTTCTACCCTTTCTTCTCGGGATATTTGGCTGGATTCATAGAACTCTGAAACCCAAGGTGATGGAGGAACCACAGGATGGAAGGTGCCTGAATCCTGAATGACTGTGTGGACAGTTTACAAACATTTGGGTATGCCATCTCTATCACATAAACTTCTTTTGTCTTCTTTTATTGCTTCTTACCTTCCCATGATTTTCCTGGGTGAATGACTAATTAGAAGAGTAAGATGAGGTAGAGGGTGAAATAGAGAGATGATAAATTCTGCTTTGGGGATCTTAATCTGAGTTGTATGTAGATGTCCAAGTGAAGATGTCAAGCAAAAATTTAGATATTTGTGCCCTGGTGTGGTGGCTCATGCCTGTAATCCCAGTACTTTGGGAAGCTGAGGCCACCGGAGGTCAGGAGTTGGACACCATTCTGACAAACATGTCAAAACCCCATCTGTACTGAAAATACAAAAATTAGACAGTCGTGGTTGTAGGTGCCTGTAATCCCAGCTACTTGGGAGGCTGAGGCAGGAGAATTGCTTAAACCTAGGAGGCAGAGGTTGTAGTGAGCCGAGATCATGCCATTGCACTCCAACCTGGGCAATAAGAGCAAAACTTGTCTCAAAAAAAAAATTTAGATATTTGCCTATGGATTTTAGAGGAGAAATGTGGTGAGAGTAAAAGTTTCAGAGTCAACAATCTAATACTTGTATTTAGCTCCAAAAGAATTGTTGAAACTTTATAGGGAAAGAGGGTAGAGATTAAAGAAGTGCCTGAAGTTGAGACTTAAGATTCCTCAACATTTAGAGTTTGGGTAGGAATGGAGTTCAAGAAACAGCAGAAGGAAAAGTAGAAGGGATATCAGGAGAGTATGAGGTCAGAGAAGTCAAGAGAGAAATATTGTTCAAGATGGAAGATGTGGCCACCATTATGAGTTCTACTGAGTGGTGAAGTAGCTATGGGAGCCATTGGTGGCCTTGACAAGAGACATTTCCTGGGATGATGGTTGGAACCTAGACTAGAGCAGATTGAGTAGAGAGCCAGCAGTAAGGCTACAGAGAAAAGGGAACACTTACACAGTGTTGGTGGGAATGTAAATTGGTTCATCTACTGTGGAAAACAGTTTGGAGATTTCTCAAAGAACTTAAAACAGAACTACCATTTGACTCAGCAGTCCCGTTACTGGGTATATATTCAAAAGAAAATAAATGAAATAACTTAAAACAGAACTACCATTTGACTCAGCAATCCCATTACTGGGTATATATCCAAAAGAAAATAAATCATCCTAACAAAAAAGACACATGTTCTCATATGTTCATCACAATACTATTCACAATATCAAAGAACTAGAATCAACCTAAGTACTCATCAACCATGGATTGGAAAAAGAAAATGTGGTAATATATACCATGAAGTACTACAGAGCCATAAAAAATAATGAAATCATGTCCTTTGCGGCAACATGAATAGAGCTGGAGGCCATTATCCTAAGTGAATTATGCAGGAATAGAACACCAAATATTACACATTCTCATTTATAAGTGGGAGCTAAATACTAGGTACTCATAGACATAAAGATGGTGATAATAAGGCTGGGCGCAGTGGCTCATGCCTGTAATCCCAGCACTTTAGGAGGCCGAGGCAGGCGGATCAGGAGGTCAGGAGATCGGGACCATCCTGGCTAACACGGTGAAACCCCGTCTCTACTAAAATACAAAAAATTAGCCGGGCGAGGTGGTGGGCGCCTGTAGTCCCAGCTACTCGGGAGGCTGAGGCAGGAGAATGACGTGAACCCGGGAGGCGGAGCTTGCAGTGAGCCCAGATCGTGCGCGCTGCACTCCAGCCTGGGCGACAGAGGGGAGAACCTCTGTCATCAAAAAAAAAAAAAAAAAAAAAAAAAAAAAGATGGCAATAATGAGACACTGAAGACTACTGAAGAGAGAGGGTGAAAGGGGAAGAACTGAAAACTAACTGTTGGGTATATACTCTGTGCTGGGCGATGGGATCGTCTGTATCTTAAACCTCAAAATCATGCAATATACCCATGTAACAAATCTGTACCCCCTGAATCTAAAATAAAAGTTGAAATAATGAAAAAAGGTTTTCATCATCGTTAGCTATTAGAAAAATGCAAATTAAAATTACAATGCAGGCTGGGCCCGGTGGCTCATGTCTGTCATCGCAGCACTTTTGGAGGCCGAGGCAGGCGGATCACGAGGTCAGTAGATTGAGACCATCCTGGCTAATACGGTGAAACCCCGTCTCCACTAAAAATACAAAAAAATTAGCCAGGTGTGGTGGCAGGTGCCTGTAGTCCCAGCTACTTGGGAGGCTGAGGCAGGAGAATGGCATGAACCTGGGAGGTGGAGGTTGCAGTGAGTCGAGATCATGCCATTGAACTCTAGCCTGGGCGACAGGGCGAGACTTTGTGTCAAAAAAAAAAAAAAAAAAAGACAATGCAATATCACTACAGATCTACTTGAATGGCTAAAATAAAAATTAGTGACAAGACCTAATGCTAGCAAGTTACAGGGAAACTGAATTACTCTTACATTGTTGGTATGCATGGGTGGGAATGTAAAATGGTACAGTCACTCTGAAACAGTTAAGCAATTTCTTATAAAACAAAATATGTATAGTACACCTCAGAAATTTCACTCTTAGGCATTTATTACAGAGAAATGAAAACTTACATGCACACAGAAAACTTATACATGAATATGCATGAATATGCATAGCAGCTTTATTTGTAATAGCCAAAAAGTAGAAAAAACCCAGATATTATTTTTACAGGTGAATGGTTAACAAACTATAATACACCCATATGATGTAATATTACTCAGCAATAGAAGGGACTGAACAATTGATACTAGCTACAATTTATATAAATCTTCAGAATTTATGCTGAGTGAAAAAAAATCAATCCCCAAAGATTAACTACTGTATAATTTCAAATACACACACACACACACACACACACACACACACACACACACATGCATATATGTATTTTTTAAATGATACAACTTTAGAAAAGGAGCGCATTAATGGTTTCCAGGGCTTAGGGAAAGAAAGTTGGGGGCGGGGGGCGGGGGAGATGAGAAGGAGAAAGGGGTCAGGAAAGAATGAGAGACAGGCAGGTGTGGTTATTAAAGGGCAACCAACTGGAGGGATCCTAGTGATGATGGAATGGCTCTGTGTCTTGACAGTGGTGAAGGATATCTGACCCTATACATGTGATAAAATTAAGTACAACTAAATAGATGCATGTGCACACACGTGCACAGGACAAAAAGCTGCTCAAATCTAAATAAGATCCATGGATTATATGAATATCAATATCCAAGTCATGATATTGTATCATAATTTTGCAAGATGTTACCATTGGGTAAAGGGTACTGTCCGGAGCCATGAGGCCCGGAATTAGCCGACCTCTGTTGCTTGATCTCCGCAAAGCGGAGACAAGAGGGCACATTCCCGGGTTCTTTATTTACAAACCCTTCCCGTGCACGCCCAAAGCTTTTCCCGCGCGCGCCTAAGTTTCTCCCGCGCGCGCCAAAACTGTTCCCGCGCACGCCAACCTTTCCCGCACGCCAACCTTTCCCGCGCGCGCGCAAACATTTTCCCGCCCAGGAAAATATGCAGCCCAGGGCGCAGGCGCGATCCCGTGCCCGAGAAAAGTACAAACCCACGGCGCATGCGCGATTGTAATTTGAGAAGACCCAGCCCCCTATCACCGCCCTGGCCCAACCTCTTCCCCTGCCAGCCTATATAAGGCATGACCCTACACTCAATAAACGAGACTTGATCAGGCTGTTTGTCTTGTCTCCATTTCTTGTGTTTTCTTGTCTCCTCCATTCCCACTCCCCCTTCCAGGGCCCGTTCGACTGTCCTGCAGGTCGGGACAC